>NC_134476.1:22850946-23258088 GCF_964194025.1 Convolutriloba macropyga | reverse complement strand
GTAAAAACTTGTCCAAAATGGTTCGCTGTGCCAGATTTTTTTATTTTATCCCAAACTATGGCTCAAGTGGAGAATGCCCACAAGAAATGAGCCAAATCGGACTAAAATTGACGATTTGGTGACCAATACAAAGTTCGGTGATCGAAAAAGTTAAGCCTCATCGAGCGCGGATACTTTTTGTAAATGACAATTTCAGCAGTAACCATTGCTCCAAACACACCCCATATACTTGTAAAGGCCATTATAATAGTTCCCCTGCTTGCGTATTATGTATATTTGATATTTGGAACAGTCTCGGAAACATCAATACTAATTGTATAATTTCCCTTTATTAAACTAACTTTTAAGTTAGTGCAAATCGCTCAGTTCCATTCTTTAGGCTGCACTCCGCTAACGCAGATTGCATTCAAATAAAACTTATCAAATAGAGTTAATACTTACCTATTTAATAAGTTTATCACAACAATTAGGCTAAAAGCAACTCGCTACTGATTTTCCCAATTACCGGCCTAAACCCACTGAAGTCATACTTCCGGTTCAATGTCCGGTTATACAGGTTCCTCGTACCCAATTCATCTGTGCTTTGTTTTGCGGCCGTTCCACTGTATTGTGGATGGTTGGAAGCAAAAAGTTTGCGCGTTTGTCATAATACACTGTATGGCTACGAATTGCATAAATTATAACACAACCGTGGCTAAAATTGCATGTATTAAGTGACTATTTTGCAAACCGCAAGGCGGCGAGTTAAAGTGATCCTGTATATGAATATGAGACTACAATACAATACTGTTGTATATAAATTCGCTCCCGCTTACGCAAATGCCTACGACCATACCATGTTGAATGCACCGGTTCTCGTCCGATCACCGAAGTTAAGCAACATTGGGCCTGGTTAGTACTTGGATGGGTGACCGCTTGGGAACACCAGGTGTTGTAGGCTTTTTCTTTTGAGTATTCAAACCTCATAGAATACTTTTATTCGATATTTACACATTTTAGAGCCTCAAAAAGCCTCGGTGATCGAAAAAGTTAAGCCTCATCGAGCGCGGTTACTTTTTTGGAAATCGGTAAAAACTTGTCCAAAATGGTTCGCGGTGCCAGATTTTTTTATTTTATCCCAAATTATGGCTCAAGTGGAGCATGCCCACAAAAAATGAGCCAAATCGGACTAAAATTGACGATTTGGTGACCAATACAAAGTTCGGTGATCGAAAAAGTTAAGCCTCATCGAGCGCGGATACTTTTTTGGAAATCGGTAAAAACTTGTCCAAAATGGTTTGCGGTGCCAGATTTTTTTATTTTATCCCAAATTATGGCTCAAGTGGAGCATGCCCACAAAAAATGAGCCAAATCGGACTAAAATTGACGATTTGGTGACCAATACAAAGTTCGGTGATCGAAAAAGTTAAGCCTCATCGAGCGCGGATACTTTTTGTAAATGACAATTTCAGCAGTAACCATTGCTCCAAACACACCCCATATACTTGTAAAGGCCATTATAATAGTTCCCCTGCTTGCGTATTATGTATATTTGATATTTGGAACAGTCTCGGAAACATCAATACTAATTGTATAATTTCCCTTTATTAAACTAACGTTTAAGTTAGTGCAAATCGCTCAGTTCCATTCTTTAGGCTGCACTCCGCTAACGCAGATTGCATTCAAATAAAACTTATCAAATAGAGTTAATACTGGTTTTCCCAATTACCGGCCTAAACCCACTGAAGTCATACTTCCGGTTCAATGTCCGGTTATACAGGTTCCTCGTACCCAATTCATCTGTGCTTTGTTTTGCGGCCGTTCCACTGTATTGTGGATGGTTGGAAGCAAAAAGTTTGCGCGTTTGTCATAATACACTGTATGGCTACGAATTGCATAAATTATAACACAACCGTGGCTAAAATTGCATGTATTAAGTGACTATTTTGCAAACCGCAAGGCGGCGAGTTAAAGTGATCCTGTATATGAATATGAGACTACAATACAATACTGTTGTATATAAATTCGCTCCCGCTTACGCAAATGCCTACGACCATACCATGTTGAATGCACCGGTTCTCGTCCGATCACCGAAGTTAAGCAACATTGGGCCTGGTTAGTACTTGGATGGGTGACCGCTTGGGAACACCAGGTGTTGTAGGCTTTTTCTTTTGAGTATTCAAACCTCATAGAATACTTTTATTCGATATTTACACATTTTAGAGCCTCAAAAAGCCTCGGTGATCGAAAAAGTTAAGCCTCATCGAGCGCGGTTACTTTTTTGGAAATCGGTAAAAACTTGTCCAAAATGGTTCGCGGTGCCAGTTTTTTTTATTTTATCCCAAACTATGGCTCAAGTGGAGCATGCCCACAAAAAATGAGCCAAATCGGACTAAAATTGACGATTTGGTGACCAAAACAAAGTTCGTTGATCGAAAAAGTTAAGCCTCATCGAGCGCGGATACTTTTTTGGAAATCGGTAAAAACTTGTCCAAAATGGTTCGCGGTGCCTGATTTTTTTATTTTATCCCAAACTATGGCTCAAGTGGAGCATGCCCACAAAAAATGAGCCAAATCGGACTAAAATTGACGATTTGGTGACCAAAACAAAGTTCGGTGATCGAAAAAGTTAAGCCTCATCGAGCGCGGATACTTTTTTGGAAATCGGTAAAAATTTGTCCAAAATGGTTCGCGGTGCCAGATTTTTTTATTTTATCCCAAACTATGGCTCAAGTGGAGCATGCCCACAAAAAATGAGCCAAATCGGACTAAAATTGACGATTTGGTGACCAAAACAAAGTTCGGTGATCGAAAAAGTTAAGCCTCATCGAGCGCGGATACTTTTTTGGAAATCGGTAAAAACTTGTCCAAAATGGTTCGCGGTGCCAGATTTTTTTATTTTATCCCAAATTATGGCTCAAGTGGAGCATGCCCACAAAAAATGAGCCAAATCGGACTAAAATTGACGATTTGGTGACCAAAACAAAGTTCGGTGATCGAAAAAGTTAAGCCTCATCGAGCGCGGATACTTTTTTGGAAATCGGTAAAAACTTGTCCAAAATGGTTCGCGGTGCCAGATTTTTTTATTTTATCCCAAATTATGGCTCAAGTGGAGCATGCCCACAAAAAATGAGCCAAATCGGACTAAAATTGACGATTTGGTGACCAAAACAAAGTTCGGTGATCGAAAAAGTTAAGCCTCATCGAGCGCGGATACTTTTTTGGAAATCGGTAAAAACTTGTCCAAAATGGTTCGCGGTGCCAGATTTTTTTATTTTATCCCAAATTATGGCTCAAGTGGAGCATGCCCACAAAAAATGAGCCAAATCGGACTAAAATTGACGATTTGGTGACCAAAACAAAGTTCGGTGATCGAAAAAGTTAAGCCTCATCGAGCGCGGATACTTTTTTGGAAATCGGTAAAAACTTGTCCAAAATGGTTCGCGGTGCCAGATTTTTTTATTTTATCCCAAATTATGGCTCAAGTGGAGCATGCCCACAAAAAATGAGCCAAATCGGACTAAAATTGACGATTTGGTGACCAAAACAAAGTTCGGTGATCGAAAAAGTTAAGCCTCATCGAGCGCGGATGCTTTTTTGGAAATCGGTAAAAACTTGTCCAAAATGGTTCGCGGTTCCAGTTTTTTTTATTTTATCCCAGACTATGGCTCAAGTGGAGCATGCCCACAAAAAATGAGCCAAATCGGACTAAAATTGACGATTTCGTGACCAAAACAAAGTTCGGTGATCGAAAAAGTTAAGCCTCATCGAGCGCGGATACTTTTTTGGAAATCGGTAAAAACTTGTCCAAAATGGTTCGCGGTGCCAGATTTTTTATTTTATCCCAAACTATGGCTCAAGTGGAGCATGCCCACAAAAAATGAGCCAAATCGGACTAAAATTGACGATTTGGTGACCAAAACAAAGTTCGGTGATCGAAAAAGTTAAGCCTCATCGAGCGCGGATACTTTTTTGGAAATCGGTAAAAACTTGTCCAAAATGGTTCGCTGTGCCAGTTTTTTTTATTTTATCCCAAACTATGGCTCAAGTGGAGCATGCCCACAAAAAATGAGCCAAATCGGACTAAAATTGACGATTTGGTGACCAAAACAAAGTTCGGTGATCGAAAAAGTTAAGCCTCATCGAGCGCGGATACTTTTTTGGAAATCGGTAAAAACTTGTCCAAAATGGTTCGCGGTGCCAGTTTTTTTTATTTTATCCCAGACTATGGCTCAAGTGGAGCATGCCCACAAAAAATGAGCCAAATCGGACTAAAATTGACGATTTGGTGACCAAAACAAATTTCGGTGATCGAAAAAGTTAAGCCTCATCGAGCGCGGATACTTTTTTGGAAATCGGTAAAAACTTGTCCAAAATGGTTCGCGGTGCCAGATTTTTTTATTTTATCCCAAACTATGGCTCAAGTGGAGCATGCCCACAAAAAATGAGACAAATCGGACTAAAATTGACGATTTGGTGACCAAAACAAAGTTCGGTGATCGAAAAAGTTAAGCCTCATCGAGCGCGGATACTTTTTTGGAAATCGGTAAAAACTTGTCCAAAATGGTTCGCGGTGCCAGATTTTTTTATTTTATCCCAAACTATGGCTCAAGTGGAGCATGCCCACAAAAAATGAGCCAAATCGGACTAAAATTGACGATTTGGTGACCAAAACAAAGTTCGGTGATCGAAAAAGTTAAGCCTCATCGAGCGCGGATAATTTTTTGGAAATCGGTAAAAACTTGTCCAAAATGGTTCGCGGTGCCAGATTTTTTTATTTTATCCCAAACTATGGCTCAAGTGGTGCATGCCCACAAAAAATGAGCCATATCGGACTAAAATTGACGATTTGGTGACCAAAACAAAGTTCGGTGATCGAAAAAGTTAAGCCTCATCGAGCGCGGATACTTTTTTGGAAATCGGTAAAAACTTGTCCAAAATGGTTCGCGGTGCCAGATTTTTTTCTTTTATCCCAAACTATGGCTCAAGTGGAGCATGCCCACAAAAAATGAGCCAAATCGGACTAAAATTGACGATTTGGTGACCAAAACAAAGTTCGGTGATCGAAAAAGTTAAGCCTCATCGAGCGCGGATACTTTTTTGGAAATCGGTAAAAACTTGTCCAAAATGGTTCGCGGTGCCAGATTTTTTTATTTTATCCCAAATTATGGCTCAAGTGGAGCATGCCCACAAAAAATGAGCCAAATCGGACTAAAATTGACGATTTGGTGACCAAAACAAAGTTCGGTGATCGAAAAAGTTAGGCCTCATCGAGCACGGATACTTTTTTGGAAATCGGTAAAAACTTGTCCAAAATGGTTCGCGGTGCCAGATTTTTTTATTTTATCCCAAACTATGGCTCAAGTGGAGCATGCCCACAAAAAATGAGCCAAATCGGACTAAAATTGACGATTTGGTGACCAAAACAAAGTTCGGTGATCGAAAAAGTTAAGCCTCATCGAGCGCGGATACTTTTTTGGAAATCGGTAAAAACTTGTCCAAAATGGTTCGCGGTGCCAGATTTTTTTATTTTATCCCAAACTATGGCTCAAGTGGAGCATGCCCACAAAAAATGAGCCAAATCGGACTAAAATTGACGATTTGGTGACCAAAACAAAGTTCGGTGATCGAAAAAGTTAAGCCTCATCGAGCGCGGATACTTTTTTGGAAATCGGTAAAAACTTGTCCAAAATGGTTCGCGGTGCCAAATTTTTTTATTTTATCCCAAATTATGGCTCAAGTGGAGCATGCCCACAAAAAATGAGCCAAATCGGACTAAAATTGACGATTTGGTGACCAAAACAAAGTTCGGTGATCGAAAAAGTTAAGCCTCATCGAGCGCGGATACTTTTTTGGAAATCGGTAAAAACTTGTCCAAAATGGTTCGCGGTGCCAGATTTTTTTATTTTATCCCAAACTATGGCTCGAGTGGAGCATGCCCACAAAAAATGAGCCAAATCGGACTAAAATTGACGATTTGGTGACCAAAACAAAGTTCGGTGATCGAAAAAGTTAAGCCTCATCGAGCGCGGATACTTTTTTGGAAATCGGTAAAAACTTGTCCAAAATGGTTCGCGGTGCCAGATTTTTTTATTTTATCCCAAACTATGGCTCAAGTGGAGCATGCCCACAAAAAATGAGCCAAATCGGACTAAAATTGACGATTTGGTGACCAAAACAAAGTTCGGTGATCGAAAAAGTTAAGCCTCATCGAGCGCGGATACTTTTTTGGAAATCGGTAAAAACTTGTCCAAAATGGTTCGCGGTGCCAGATTTTTTTATTTTATCCTAAACTATGGCTCAAGTGGAGCATGCCCACAAAAAATGAGCCAAATCGGACTAAAATTGACGATTTGGTGACCAAAACAAAGTTCGGTGATCGAAAAAGTTAAGCCTCATCGAGCGCGGATACTTTTTTGGAAATCGGTAAAAACTTGTCCAAAATGGTTCGCGGTGCCAGATTTTTTTATTTTATCCCAAACTATGGCTCAAGTGGAGCATGCCCACAAAAAATGAGCCAAATCGGACTAAAATTGACGATTTGGTGACCAAAACAAAGTTCGGTGATCGAAAAAGTTAAGCCTCATCGAGCGCGGATACTTTTTTGGAAATCGGTAAAAACTTGTCCAAAATGGTTCGCGGTGCCAGATTTTTTTATTTTATCCTAAACTATGGCTCAAGTGGAGCATGCCCACAAAAAATGAGCCAAATCGGACTAAAATTGACGATTTGGTGACCAAAACAAAGTTCGGTGATCGAAAAAGTTAAGCCTCATCGAGCGCGGATACTTTTTTGGAAATCGGTAAAAACTTGTCCAAAATGGTTCGCGGTGCCAGATTTTTTTTATTTTATCCCAAACTATGGCTCAAGTGGAGCATGCCCACAAAAAATGAGCCAAATCGGACTAAAATTGACGATTTGGTGACCAAAACAAAGTTCGGTGATCGAAAAAGTTAAGCCTCATCGAGCGCGGATACTTTTTTGGAAATCGGTAAAAACTTGTCCAAAATGGTTCGCGGTGCCAGATTTTTTTATTTTATCCCAAACTATGGCTCAAGTGGAGCATGCCCACAAAAAATGAGCCAAATCGGACTAAAATTGACGATTTGGTGACCAAAACAAAGTTCGGTGATCGAAAAAGTTAAGCCTCATCGAGCGCGGATACTTTTTTGGAAATCGGTAAAAACTTGTCCAAAATGGTTCGCGGTGCCAGATTTTTTTATTTTATCCCAAACTATGGCTCAAGTGGAGCATGCCCACAAAAAATGAGCCAAATCGGACTAAAATTGACGATTTGGTGACCAAAACAAAGTTCGGTGATCGAAAAAGTTAAGCCTCATCGAGCGCGGATACTTTTTTGGAAATCGGTAAAAACTTGTCCAAAATGGTTCGCGGTGCCAGATTTTTTTATTTTATCCCAAATTATGGCTCAAGTGGAGCATGCCCATAAAAAATGAGCCAAATCGGACTAAAATTGACGATTTGGTGACCAATACAAAGTTCGGTGATCGAAAAAGTTAAGCCTCATCGAGCGCAGATACTTTTTGTAAATGACAATTTCAGCAGTAACCATTGCTCCAAACACACCCCATATACTTGTAAAGGCCATTATAATAGTTCCCCTGCTTGCGTATTTTGTATATTTGATATTTGGAACTGTCTCGGAAACATCAATACTAATTGTATAATTTCCCTTTATTAAACTAACTTTTAAGTTAGTGCAAATCGCTCAGTTGCATTCTTTAGGCTGCACTCCGCTAACGCAGAGTGCATTCAAATAAAACTTATCAAATAGAGTTAATACTTACCTATTTAATAAGTTTATCACAACAATTAGGCTTTTAAATAATAAATTCAGATGCTATTATTTACAGTTGTTATTTACAATGATGTTGAAATACTTCAGCAGGTTTCATTGATGAATCGTAACAGTTGGTATTTACAAGGAAAATTTATCAGATTTCATTGTTGAAGCTTTACAAATTAAGTACAAAATTCAAATAGTTTTTTGTTTGTTCAGGGGTTTCTTGCCAGGATCCATTTAGGACACTTGCCGTAAATCTAAGAGTTTCAACTTTCATATTTACAAAGACGTCGCGCCAACACTTCAGCCTTAGGGTACTTCTCGCTCCAGATAATTGTTCTCATTTGAGAATTAAATGTTCCGATGTTTCAAACTCTTTTTCGCAATAGCTGCGAATTGGTGACTCTGAAAAATTTTTCATCCATCTAATCTGTTTGTCAACAAGACAATTGAAGGCAAGGCGATATAAAAGATTTTGTTGTTGTGGCAAAAGTTTGTAAAATTTCCAGATATTTTTGCTAAAGAGAGTTAATTCTTTCGTTGAACAATTGTACTTTATGACGGATTTGTTTAAGCGGTCCTCGATAAAACTTGTTGGAAAAACTTGAGCAATGATATACCATTAAATCTCACTTGTTCTTAAGGTTTTGTTAAGTCTCAGGGAAGTTTCGATGTTGTTCTTAAACAGAAGGATACTGTTGTCAGTTTGAGAGACTTTGAGCTTTAAAGATTTTAACAAAATTGTTAAGTCATTTGGAAAGGAAACATCGTTCTCGTTTGATGAGTTAATTTCGTCTATCAGTTTTGCTGAGATTATTTTTGATGTAATATGTGGAAGAGAGATACCGCCCACAGCAACAGATTGGTAAAGAACTTCACTTCTAATTTCCATTTTGTCACCAGTTTTTAGTAGATTGTTGATGAGTTTTTGAACATTCGTCAGAATATTTACTGTTGTGTCCGTGTGTCTTGAATAATACAGGAACTTTGGAAGGATAAAAGTTTCAATGATTTGTCTCTTGGCTCTTAAAGTTTTCGATCGAGAAATGAAGCGCATGTAAATGGCAATTTGTTGTGTTTTGATGAGATCAAGTAAGTTTGTTGATGATTTATCAGTAAAGAATTTAATGCCCAGGATTTTTGTTACATGTACAGTTTTATAGAAAGCTATGTCTCTCGTTGACAGGATCTCACTCTTTTTGACGTTGATTTCTATTTGAGTGCAATCGCAAAAATCTTTGACAGTGTCAAATAGTCCTTCAATCGATGATATGCGTATTGAGCAAGTAATGTCGTCTGCATAAGCCACTGTTTTTGAGCTGGTGAATCCTTTAATATGTGGTGAGTTGTCTATACAGCAAAGCAAGGGCTCAACAGCAAGTATGAAAAGTAAAGCTGAAAGGGGACAACCTTGCCTAACTCCGCGTTGTAGTACAATTGTTTTGGAAAGGTAGCCATTGATTTCAATAATTGCTTTCGTTTCATTGTAAACTGTTCTGATGGCAGATTTTGTGTATTGGTCAATGCCAATTTTATCGAGAAGGGCGAAGATGTAATCTCTGTCTACTTTGTCAAAAGCTTTTGAAAAATCCAGATTCACAAGGCATTTGCTGTTATTTAGTTGCTTATGGGCTTTTCGAACTTTATTTAATGCTATATGGATTTGTCTTTTGCTCAAGTATGCATGCTGATGTTGGCCTATTATGTCTTCAAGATCTATTATGATTCTGGCAGATAGAATGTGTGATAGAATTTTGAGGTCAGTGTTCAGCAAGCTTATAGGTCTAAATTCATCAACAGTTCTCGGATTATCAGTTTTAGGCAGAAGTTTTAAGATTGCAATATTTTGGCTTTCAGGGACTTTTTCAGTTCGAACAATATTGTTGAAAACGCTTTGTAGCAATGGGGCCATTTCTCTCTTAAAAATCTTGTAAAAGTTTGAGGTTATTCCATCCGAACCCGGTGAGCTCTTTGCATTGAGTTTGTTAATTGCTTTCAATACTTCATCTATGGTGATTTCATTTACATCATTTGTTGCTTCGTTTTTGCGCTCGTTCAAATGGTCAAGAAAAATCTCAAAAGAGCCTTTTTTCTTGCTTTTGTTAAGCTGTGAAAAATGGTTTTCAAAGACTTTGATGATTTCTTCCTGATTTGTTGTAACACTTGCACCAACCCTAAGTGAAGTAATATTGTTCGTGTTGTTTTTTTTGGTTTGCCCAAGTTTTCAAGTCTTTCGCGTTTCCAAGTTCGCAAGATTGGGTCAGTTTCTTGAAGTGGATGAACTGATCTTTTTGTTTGTTGTTGTCATACGCATTTATTTTCGAGACTGTATCATTATATCGTTTTAAAATTTTTTCATTGGAGTCATGATTTTGTATTTGTTCTCTCAGCCTTTTCTCTTCGGCCAGGATGTTTTTCATTTGCGAGCTTAAGATTTTTGATTTATTAATAGCTAAGGCTTGGCAGACATCACGTATGTGGCACTTCAGCTCTTCATAACTTTCATGTGTCAGACAGTTCATTCCAAAGGCTTCTATTTCTGTTTTGATGTACTCTTTGTTTGGAAATAAAATAGCATCGTTCATTTTCCAAAAGCTTTGGCCTCGTTCTTTTTCTTCGCTTTTGTTGCTTAGTTCTAACAGCATGTGATCTGAGAAATTGCTCCGATGTACTTTCATTTCGCTGTACTCGGTTTGGTTTGTAAAAAAATAGTCTATTCGTGAAAAAGACGATGTTCTTTTGTCATAGTGTGTGAAATCAAGTACGTCCAGTTCTACCGCTGCATCAAATAGTAGAGCATGCTCTGTAACCGTTTGGAGCTTTACAAATCGCTTAACTCTATCGTCTACGCTTCGAAGAGCAGTTGATGTGTTTCGCGAATCATGACTGAAAGCATTAAAATCCCCTGCTAAAACAATAGATCGTTCCGTGTTGAGTTTCGAGAGATTTGAGCTTAATTGCTTCAACTTTTCACAATAGGAGCTTGTATTCAGATATACATTGAATACAGTTAGATTGAGTTCCGTAAAATTAATTCCAGAGTGATCTCGTGATTGCAGTATTTGATTATCAGTTTTTAGTTCTTCACTCCAAACTGTAACTAAACCTCCACTGCAGTTTATTGCAGGCACTAGATGATAGCGTAATTTGTATTGCTCAAGAACTGTTTCGTGTGAACGAGATAGAGCTGGAATTTTCGATTCTTGGATACACAAAATGAATAAAGTTCCGCTAGCTAATTTGTAGCTTTTTTCGATTATTGCGAAGAATTTTTTCGGGCTCTTAAGGCCACATGAATTCAAACAGAAAACTTTGTGCTCAATCATTTTTGTTTTGTTCGAACTGATTTTTCTTCTTAATCCACTGATCGTTCAAGAAGTGTTTTGCGATTTGCGCGTTTTGTTGTTTTTGTGTTTCACTAAGTGGCCTTTTGGCGCCTGGTCTGTACTGTTTGAGAACAGCACTATTATCAAGCTCTAAAGATTGAAACTTCTCTGTATTAAGATAGGCGGAATCATTACATTCAGCGTTTTGTATGTTGGTTGAGGTTTTGTCAGCGTTTTCTGTTTCTTGTTCTATGACTGTAGCATTTTCTGTTGTGCCACTACAAATTTCTTCTGTATAAGTTTCTTCCACTTCCTCTTCATCTATGGTCAAGTTGCAAGAGGAGGTGTCACTGATTGTTTCAGTTTCGGGAGCTTTATGAAAATTTGTTGGTTTCTGCTTTTCAGCACGATTATTCTTTGTTTCTTTGTTTATGTTTTGCACATTTTTGATTCTTTGTAGCTGGTTTTGCCATAAGTAGCACCAATCTTTATGGTGTCCCCGATACTATAGTTTGCTTTCTTCACAGTAACTGCAGTTATGTAATGAGGGAGCATGGAACTTGATCTCTAAGCTGTTCCATTCTTTGAATTCTGCGATCCGATTTTCATATGACCAAGTTTTTAATCTTTCCTCTTCAGTTGCGTTTTTCACTGTCACACTCAGTGTTGCATAACCATTGAAGATGAGATCGCCTCCTATGTTGTTTTTCATTCGAATAATTGCGGGGCTATGTTCTATTCCCTCTGGAAGATCTATTAGTTTCAGGGCTTCAGTGTCTGTGCAAACATAAGGGAGATTACTGAATTTGATATTGTATCTTCTAGGATAGAATGATTTTTCTGTGTTGAGGAAATGTTTGCCCATAGGAAAAACGGTTTTGCCTAGTAAATTTAGGCCTCTGGATCTAATCGAATGGTATTGCTTTTTGACAGTTGGTGGTGAAACAACAGTCAGCGAATGAAGTCTTTTGTCTCTTATGTATGCGAATGTTTTGCTGATTGTTATTTGATTTCGTGCTTCTTGCGGGAATTCGTGCAGAATTGATTTAGCACACTGAAGATAGGCGTTGTTCAAAGAATCTGTGTTTGAAATAATTGATTTCGTAAAAGGAGGAATAATTTGCATGATCTGGAATTCGCTTGAGTTGGTTTCTTTCGACAAGCCTTTTTGATTGATTGAAGAATACATATTTCGGTTTTCGCTGGGAGTAGGCGTAATCAACGAGGGGATAGTGTTCTCCCCCATAGGGGAAAACTTAATTGTTTGAAGACGAAGACTTATGAAAAGTAGATTGTGACAAACGAAAGGTTTGTCAAATAAAAATTAGTGTTTTGGAAAACTCAGAAGTTAACTTAATAAGAACTCTAAGCGCTCTACAGTAAAGGAGAGAGCAACTTAAAAAGAGGAACTTAAAAAGCTAAACCTAAGGAGGAAATGCATTTAAAAGAAATTTTGAAGAGTAAAATTAGGAGAAAAAGGTAAAAGAAAAAGCCAGGATTTTAAATCTTAGTGAAAAAGCAGCTTTTAGTGAAAAATCTCTTTTTATAAAAGACTCACTCCCAAAGGACGTTCCTGCACAAAGTGGAGTACTTGCTTTCGCTTTCCTATCACACTTTGCGGTAATAATCCGAGAGTGACATTATCAGAATGTTTATCATCATAGGCACAACAATTAGGCTAAAAGCAACTCGCTACTGATTTTCCCAATTACCGGCCTAAACCCACTGAAGTCATACTTCCGGTTCAATGTCCGGTTATACAGGTTCCTCGTACCCAATTCATCTGTGCTTTGTTTTGCGGCCGTTCCACTGTATTGTGGATGGTTGGAAGCAAAAAGTTTGCGCGTTTGTCATAATACACTGTATGGCTCCGAATTGCATAAATTATAACACAACCGTGGCTAAAATTGCATGTATTAAGTGACTATTTTGCAAACCGCAAGGCGGCGAGTTAAAGTGATCCTGTATATGAATATGAGACTACAATACAATACTGTTGTATATAAATTCGCTCCCGCTTAAGCAAATGCCTACGACCATACCATGTTGAATGCACCGGTTCTCGTCCGATCACCGAAGTTAAGCAACATTGGGCCTGGTTAGTACTTGGATGGGTGACCGCTTGGGAACACCAGGTGTTGTAGGCTTTTTCTTTTGAGTATTCAAACCTCATAGAATACTTTTATTCGATATTTACACATTTTAGAGCCTCAAAAAGCCTCGGTGATCGAAAAAGTTAAGCCTCATCGAGAGCGGATACTTTTTTGGAAATCGGTAAAAACTTGTCCAAAATGGTTCGCGGTGCCAGTTTTTTTTATTTTATCCCAAACTATGGCTCAAGTGGAGCATGCCCACAAAAAATGAGCCAAATCGGACTAAAATTGACGATTTGGTGACCAAAACAAAGTTCGGTGATCGAAAAAGTTAAGCCTCATCGAGAGCGGATACTTTTTTGGAAATCGGTAAAAACTTGTCCGAAATGGTTCGCGGTGCCAGATTTTTTTATTTTATCCCAAACTATGGCTCAAGTGGAGCATGCCCACAAAAAATGAGCCAAATCGGACTAAAATTGACGATTTGGTGACCAAAACAAAGTTCGGTGATCGAAAAAGTTAAGCCTCATCGAGCGCGGATACTTTTTTGGAAATCGGTAAAAACTTGTCCAAAATGGTTCGCGGTGCCAGATTTTTTTATTTTATCCCAAATTATGGCTCAGGTGGAGCATGCCCACAAAAAATGAGCCAAATCGGACTAAAATTGACGATTTGGTGACCAAAACAAAGTTCGGTGATCGAAAAAGTTAAGCCTCATCGAGCGCGGATACTTTTTTGGAAATCGGTAAAAACTTGTCCAAAATGGTTCGCGGTGCCAGATTTTTTTATTTTATCCCAAATTATGGCTCAAGTGGAGCATGCCCAAAAAAAATGAGCCAAATCGGACCTAAAATTGACGATTTGGTGACCAAAACAAAGGTCGGTGATCGAAAAAGTTAAGCCTCATCGAGCGCGGATACTTTTTTGGAAATCGGTAAAAACTTGTCCAAAATGGTTCGCGGTGCCAGATTTTTTTATTTTATCCCAAACTATGGCTCAAGTGGAGCATGCCCACAAAAAATGAGCCAAATCGGACTAAAATTGACGATTTGGTGACCAAAACAAAGTTCGGTGATCGAAAAAGTTAAGCCTCATCGAGCGCGGATACTTTTTTGGAAATCGGTAAAAACTTGTCCAAAATGGTTCGCGGTGCCAGATTTTTTTATTTTATCCCAAACTATGGCTCAAGTGGAGCATGCCCACAAAAAATGAGCCAAATCGGACTAAAATTGACGATTTGGTGACCAAAACAAAGTTCGGTGATCGAAAAAGTTAAGCCTCATCGAGCGCGGATACTTTTTTGGAAATCGGTAAAAACTTGTCCAAAATGGTTCGCGGTGCCAGTTTTTTTTTATTTTATCGCAAACTATGGCTCAAGTGGAGCATGCCCACAAAAAATGAGCCAAATCGGACTAAAATTGACGATTCGGTGACCAAAACAAAGTTCGGTGATCGAAAAAGTTCAGCCTCATCGAGCTCGGATACTTTTTTGGAAATCGGTAAAAACTTGTCCAAAATGGTTCGCGGTGCCAGATTTTTTTATTTTATCCCAAACTATGGCTCAAGTGGAGCATGCCCACAAAAAATGAGCCAAATCGGACTAAAATTGACGATTTGGTGACCAAAACAAAGTTCGGTGATCGAAAAAGTTAAGCCTCATCGAGCGCGGATACTTTTTTGGAAATCGGTAAAAACTTGTCCAAAATGGTCCGCGGTGCCAGATTTTTTTATTTTATCCCAAATTATGGCTCAAGTGGAGCATGCCCACAAAAAATGAGCCAAATCGGACTAAAATTGACAATTTGGTGACCAAAACAAAGTTCGGTGATCGAAAAAGTTAAGCCTCATCGAGCGCGGATACTTTTTGGGAAATCGGTAAAAACTTGTCCAAAATGGTTCGCGGTGCCAGATTTTTTTATTTTATCCCAAATTATGGCTCAAGTGGAGCATGCCCACAAAAAATGAGCCAAATCGGACTAAAATTGACGATTTGGTGACCAAAACAAAGTTCGGTGATCGAAAAAGTTAAGCCTCATCGAGCGCGGATACTTTTTTGGAAATCGGTAAAAACTTGTCCAAAATGGTTCGCGGTGCCAGATTTTTTTATTTTATCCCAAACTATGGCTCAAGTGGAGCATACCCACAAAAAACGAGCCAAATCGGACTAAAATTGACGATTTGGTGACCAAAACAAAGTTCGGTGATCGAAAAAGTAAAGCCTCATCGAGCGCGGATACTTTTTTGGAAATCGGTAAAATTTGTCCAAAATGGTTCGCGGTGCCAGATTTTTTTATTTTATCCTAAACTATGGCTCAAGTGGAGCATGCCCACAAAAAATGAGCCAAATCGGACTAAAATTGACGATTTGGTGACCAAAACAAAGTTCGGTGATCGAAAAAGTTAAGCCTCATCGAGCGCGGATACTTTTTTGGAAATCGGTAAAAACTTGTCCAAAATGGTTCGCGGTGCCAGATTTTTTTATTTTATCCCAAACTATGGCTCAAGTGGAGCATGCCCACAAAAAATGAGCCAAATCGGACTAAAATTGACGATTTGGTGACCAAAACAAAGTTCGGTGATCGAAAAAGTTAAGCCTCATCGAGCGCGGATACTTTTTTGGAAATCGGTAAAAACTTGTCCAAAATGGTTCGCGGTGCCAGTTTTTTTTATTTTATCCCAAACTATGGCTCAAGTGGAGCATGCCCACAAAAAATGAGCCAAATCGGACTAAAATTGACGATTTGGTGACCAAAACAAAGTTCGGTGATCGAAAAAGTTAAGCCTCATCGAGCGCGGATACTTTTTTGGAAATCGGTAAAAACTTGTCCAAAATGGTTCGCGGTGCCAGATTTTTTTTATTTTATCCCAAACTATGGCTCAAGTGGAGCATGCCCACAAAAAATGAGCCAAATCGGACTAAAATTGACGATTTGGTGACCAAAACAAAGTTCGGTGATCGAAAAAGTTAAGCCTCATCGAGCGCGGATACTTTTTTGGAAATCGGTAAAAACTTGTCCAAAATGGTTCGCGGTGCCAGATTTTTTTATTTTATCCCAAATTATGGCTCAAGTGGAGCATGCCCACAAAAAATGAGCCAAATTGGACTAAAATTGACGATTTGGTGACCAAAACAAAGTTCGGTGATCGAAAAAGTTAAGCCTCATCGAGCGCGGATACTTTTTTGGAAATCGGTAACAACTTGTCCAAAATGGTTCGCGGTGCCAGATTTTTTTATTTTATCCCAAATTATGGCTCAAATGGAGCATGCCCACAAAAAATGAGCCAAATTGGACTAAAATTGACGATTTGGTGACCAATACAAAGTTCGGTGATCGAAAAAGTTAAGCCTCATCGAGCGCGGATACTTTTTTGGAAATCGGTAAAAACTTGTCCAAAATGGTTCGCGGTGCCAGATTTTTTTATTTTATACCAAACTATGGCTCAAGTGGAGCATGCCCACAAAAAATGAGCCAAATCGGACTAAAATTGACGATTTGGTGACCAAAACAAAGTTCGGTGATCGAAAAAGTTAAGCCTCATCGAGCGCGGATACTTTTTTGGAAATCGGTAAAAACTTGTCCAAAATGGTTCGCGGTGCCAGATTTTTTTATTTTATCCCAAACTATGGCTCAAGTGGAGCATGCCCACAAAAAATGAGCCAAATCGGACTAAAATTGACGATTTGGTGACCAAAACAAAGTTCGGTGATCGAAAAAGTTAAGCCTCATCGAGCGCGGATACTTTTTTGGAAATCGGTAAAAACTTCTCCAAAATGGTTCGCGGTGCCAGATTTTTTTATTTTATCCCAAACTATGGCTCAAGTGGAGCATGCCAACAAAAAATGAGCCAAATCGGACTAAAATTGACGATTTGGTGACCAAAACAAAGTTCGGTGATCGAAAAAGTTAAGCCTCATCGAGCGCGGATACTTTTTTTGGAAATCGGTAAAAACTTGTCCAAAATGGTTCGCGGTGCCAGATTTTTTTATTTTATCCCAAACTATGGCTCAAGTGGAGCATGCCCACAAAAAATGAGCCAAATCGGACTAAAATTGACGATTTGGTGACCAAAACATAGTTCGGTGATCGAAAAAGTTAAGCCTCATCGAGCGCGGATACTTTTTTGGAAATCGGTAAAAACTTGTCCAAAATGGTTCGCGGTGCCAGATTTTTTTATTTTATCCCAAACTATGGCTCAAGTGGAGCATGCCCACAAAAAATGAGCCAAATCGGACTAAAATTGACGATTTGGTGACCAATACAAAGTTCGGTGATCGAAAAAGTTAAGCCTCATCGAGCGCGGATACTTTTTTGGAAATCGGTAAAAACTTGTCCAAAATGGTTCGCGGTGCCAGATTTTTTTATTTTATCCCAAACTATGGCTCAAGTGGAGCATGCCCACAAAAAATGAGCCAAATCGGACTAAAATTGACGATTTGGTGACCAAAACATAGTTCGGTGATCGAAAAAGTTAAGCCTCATCGAGCGCGGATACTTTTTTGGAAATCGGTAAAAACTTGTCCAAAATGGTTCTTGGTGCCAGATTTTTTTACTTTATCCCAAATTATGGCTCAAGTGGAGCATGCCCACAAAAAATGAGCCAAATCGGACTAAAATTGACGATTTGGTGACCAATACAAAGTTCGGTGATCGAAAAAGTTAAGCCTCATCGAGCGCGGATACTTTTTTGGAAATCGGTAAAAACTTGTCCAAAATGGTTCGCGGTGCCAGATTTTTTGATTTTATCCCAAACTATGGCTCAAGTGGAGCATGCCCACAAAAAATGAGCCAAATCGGACTAAAATTGACGATTTGGTGACCAAAACATAGTTCGGTGATCGAAAAAGTTAAGCCTCATCGAGCGCGGATACTTTTTTGGAAATCGGTAAAAACTTGTCCAAAATGGTTCGCGGTGCCAGATTTTTTTATTTTATCCCAAATTATGGCTCAAGTGGAGCATGCCCACAAAAAATGAGCCAAATCGGACTAAAATTGACGATTTGGTGACCAATACAAAGTTCGGTGATCGAAAAAGTTAAGCCTCATCGAGCGCGGATACTTTTTGTAAATGACAATTTCAGCAGTAACCATTGCTCCAAACACACCCCATATACTTGTAAAGGCCATTATAATAGTTCCCCTGCTTGCGTATTATGTATATTTGATATTTGGAACTGTCTCGGAAACATCAATACTAATTGTATAATTTCCCTTTATTAAACTAACTTTTAAGTTAGTGCAAATCGCTCAGTTCCATTCTTTAGGCTGCACTCCACTAACGCAGAGTGCATTCAAATAGAACTTATCAAATAGAGTTATTACTTACCTATTTAATAAGTTTATCACAACAATTAGGCTTTTAAATAATAAATTCAGATGCTATTATTTACAGTTGTTATTTACAATGATGTTGAAATAATTCAGCAGGTTTCATTGATGAATCGTTACAGTTGGTATTTACAAGGAAAATTTATCAGATTTCATTGTTGAAGCTTTACAAATTAAGTACAAATTTCAAATAGTTTTTTGTTTGTTCAGGGGTTTCTTGCCAGGATCCATTTAGGACACTTGCCGTAAATCTAAGAGTTTCAACTTTCATATTTACAAAGACGTCGCGCCAACTATTCAGCCTTAGGGTACTTCTCGCTCCAGATAATTGTTCGCATTTGAGAATTAAATGTTCCGATGTTTCAAACTCTTTTTCGCAATAGCTGCAAATTGGTGACTCTGAAAAATTTTTCATCCATCTAATCTGTTTGTCAACAAGACAATTGAAGGCAAGGCGATATAAAAGATTTTGTTGTTGTGGCAAAAGTTTGTAAAATTTCCAGATATTTTTGGTAAAGAGAGTTAATTCTTTCGTTGAACAATTGTACTTTATGACGGATTTGTTTAAGCGGTCCTCGATAAAACTTGTTGGAAAAACTTGAGCAATGATATACCAGTAAATCTCACTTGTTCTTAAGGCTTTGTTAAGTCTCAGGGAAGTTTCGATGTTGTTCTTAAACAGAAGGATACTGTTGTCAGTTTGAGAGACTTTGAGCTTTAAAGATTTTAACAAAATTGTTAATTCATTTGGAAAGGAAACATCGTTCTCGTTTGATGAGTTAATTTCGTCTATCAGTTTTGCTGAGATTATTTTTGTTGTAATATGTGGAAGAGAGATACCGCCCACAGCAACAGATTGGTAAAGAACTTCACTTCTAATTTCCATTTTGTCACCAGTTTTTAGTAGATTGTTGATGAGTTTTTGAACATTCGTCAGAATATTTACTGTTGTGTCCGTGTGTCTTGAATAATACAGGAACTTTGGAAGGATAAAAGTTTCAATGATTTGTCTCTTGGCTTTTAAAGTTTTCGATCGAGAAATGAAGCGCATGTAAATGGCAATTTGTGTTTTGATGAGATCAAGTAAGTTTGTTGATGATTTATCATTAAAGAATTTAATGCCCAGGATTTTTGTTACACGTACAGTTTTATAGAAAGCTATGTCTCTCGTTGACAGGATCTCACTCTTTTTGACGTTGATTTCTAGTTGAGTGCAATCGCAAAAATCTTTGACAGTGTCAAATAGTCCTTCAATCGATGATATGCGTATTGAGCAAGTAATGTCGTCTGCATAAGCCACTGTTTTTGAGCTGGTGAATCCTTTAATATGTGGTGAGTTGTCTATACAGCAAAGCAAGGGCTCAACAGCAAGTATGAAAAGTAAAGCTGAAAGGGGACAACCTTGCCTAACTCCGCGTTGTAGTACAATTGTTTTGGAAAGGTAGCCATTGATTTCAATAATTGCTTTCGTTTCATTGTAAACTGTTCTGATGGCAGATTTTGTGTATTGGTCAATGCCAATTTTATCGAGAAGGGCGAAGATGTAATCTCTGTCTACTTTGTCAAAAGCTTTTGAAAAATCCAGATTCACAAGGCATTTGTTGTTATTTAGTTGCTTATGGGCTTTTCGAACTTTATTTAATGCTATATGGATTTGTCTTTTGCTCAAGTATGCATGCTGATGTTGGCCTATTATGTCTTCAAGATCTATTATGATTCTGGCAGATAGAATGTGTGATAGAAATTTGAGGTCAGTGTTCAGCAAGCTTATAGGTCTAAATTCATCAACAGTTCTCGGATTATCAGTTTTAGGCAGAAGTTTTAAGATTGCAATATTTTGGCTTTCAGGGACTTTTTCAGTTCGAACAATATTGTTGAAAACGCTTTGTAGCAATGGGGCCATTTCTCTCTTAAAAATCTTGTAAAAGTTTGAGGTTATTCCATCCGAACCCGGTGAGCTCTTTGCATTGAGTTTGTTAATTGCTTTCAATACTTCATCTATGGTGATTTCATTTACATCATTTGTTGCTTCGTTTTTGCGCTCGTTCAAATGGTCAAGAAAAATCTCAAAAGAGCCTTTTTTCTTGCTTTTGTAAAGCTGTGAAAAATGGTTTTCAAAGACTTTGATGATTTCTTCCTGATTTGTTGTAACACTTGCACCAACCCTAAGTGAAGTAATATTGTTCGTGTTGTTTTTTTGCTTTGCCCAAGTTTTCAAGTCTTTCGCGTTTCCAAGTTCGCATGATTGGGTCAGTTTCTTGAAGTGGATGAACTGATCTTTTTGTTTGTTGTTGTAATACGCATTTATTTTCGAGACTGTATCATTATATCGTTTTAAAATTTTTTCATTGGAGTCATGATTTTGTATTTGTTCTCTCAGACTTTTCTCTTCGGCCAGGATGTTTTTCATTTGCGAGCTTAAGATTTTTGATTTATTAATAGCTAAGGCTTGGCAGACATCACGTATGTGGCACTTCAGCTCTTCATAACTTTCATGTGTCAAACAGTTCATTCCAAAGGCTTCTATTTCTGTTTTGATGTACTCTTTGTTTGGAAATAAAATAGCATCGTTCATTTTCCAAAAGCTTTGGCCTCGTTCTTTTTCTTCGCTTTTGTTGCTTAGTTCTAAAAGCATGTGATCTGAGAAATTGCTCCGATGTACTTTCATTTCGCTGTACTCGGTTTGGTTTGTAAAAAAATAGTCTTTTCGTGAAAAAGACGATGTTCTTTTGTCATAGTGTGTGAAATCAAGTACGTCCAGTTCTACCGCTGCATCAAATAGTAGAGCATGCTCTGTAACCGTTTGGAGCTTTACAAATCGCTTAACTCTATCGTCTACGCTTCGAAGAGCAGTTGATGTGTTTCGCGAATCATGACTGAAAGCATTAAAATCCCCTGCTAAAACAATAGATCGTTCCGTGTTGAGTTTCGAGAGATTTGAGCTTAATTGCTTCAACTTTTCACAATAGGAGCTTGTATTCAGATATACATTGAATACAGTTAGATTGAGTTCCGTAAAATTAATTCCAGAGTGATCTCGTGATTGCAGTATTTGATTATCAGTTTTTAGTTCTTCACTCCAAACTGTAACTAAACCTCCACTGCAGTTTATTGCAGGCACTAGATGATAGCGTAATTTGTATTGCTCAAGAACTGTTTCGTGTGAACGAGATAGAGCTGGAATTTTCGATTCTTGGATACACAAAATGAATAAAGTTCCGCTAGCTAATTTGTAGCATTTTTCGATTATTGCGAAGAATTTTTTCGGGCTCTTAAGGCCACATGAATTCAAACAGAAAACTTTGTGCTCAATCATTTTTGTTTTGTTCGAACTGATTTTTCTTCTTAATCCACTGATCGTTCAAGAAGTGTTTTGCGATTTGCGCGTTTTGTTGTTTTTGTGTTTCACTAAGTGGCCTTTTGGCGCCTGGTCTGTACTGTTTGAGAACAGCACTATTATCAAGCTCTAAAGATTGAAACTTCTCCGTATTAAGATAGGCGGAATCATTACATTCAGCGTTTTGTATGTTGGTTGAGGTTTTGTCAGCGTTTTCTGTTTCTTGTTCTATGACTGTAGCATTTTCTGTTGTGCCACTACAAATTTCTTCTGTATAAGTTTCTTCCACTTCCTCTTCATCTATGGTCAAGTTGCAAGAGGAGGTGTCACTGATTGTTTCAGTTTCGGGAGCTTTATGAAAATTTGTTGGTTTCTGCTTTTCAGCACGATTATTCTTTGTTTCTTTGTTTATGTTTTGCACATTTTTGATTCTTTGTAGCTGGTTTTGCCATAAGTAGCACCAATCTTTATGGTGTCCCCGATACTGTAGTTTGCTTTCTTCACAGTAACTGCAGTTATGTAATGAGGGAGCATGGAACTTGATCTCTAAGCTGTTCCATTCTTTGAATTCTGCGATCCGATTTTCATATGACCAAGTTTTTAATCTTTCCTCTTCAGTTGCGTTTTTCACTGTCACACTCAGTGTTGCATAACCATTGAAGATGAGATCGCCTCCTATGTTGTCTTTCATTCGAATAATTGCGGGGCTATGTTCTATTCCCTCTGGAAGATCTATTAGTTTCAGGGCTTCAGTGTCTGTGCAAACATAAGGGAGATTACTGAATTTGATATTGTATCTTCTAGGATAGAATGATTTTTCTGTGTTGAGGAAATGTTTGCCCATAGGAAAAACGGTTTTGCCTAGTAAATTTAGGCCTCTGGATCTAATCGAATGGTATTCCTTTTTGACAGTTGGTGGTGAAACAACAGTCAGCGAATGAAGTCTTTTGTCTCTTATGTATGCGAATGTTTTGCTGATTGTTATTTGATTTCGTGCTTCTTGCGGGAATTCGTGCAGAATTGATTTAGCACACTGAAGATAGGCGTTGTTCAAAGAATCTGTGTTTGAAATAATTGATTTCGTAAAAGGAGGAATAATTTGCATGATCTGGAATTCGCTTGAGTTGGTTTCTTTCGACAAGCCTTTTTGAGTGATTGAAGAATACATATTTTGGTTTTCGCTGGGAGTAGGCGTAATCAACGAGGGGATAGTGTTCTCCCCCATAGGGGAAAACTTAATTGTTTGAAGACGAAGACTTATGAAAAGTAGATTGTGACAAACGAAAGGTTTCTCAAATAAAAATTAGTGTTTTGGAAAACTCAATAACTCTAAGCGCAATAACATTAACTTAATAAGAACTCTAAGCGCTCTACAGTAAAGGAGAGAGCAACTTAAAAAGAGGAACTTAAAAAGCTAAAGCTAAGGAGGAAAGGGATTTAAAAGAAATTTTGAAGAGTAAAATTAGGAGAAAAAGGTAAAAGGAAAAGCCAGGATTTTAAATCTTAGTGAAAAAGCACAACAATTAGGCTAAAAGCAACTCGCTACTGATTTTCCCAATTACCGGCCTAAACCCACTGAAGTCATACTTCCGGTTCAATGTCCGGTTATACAGGTTCCTCGTACCCAATTCATCTGTGCTTTGTTTTGCGGCCGTTCCACTGTATTGTGGATGGTTGGAAGCAAAAAATTTGCGCGTTTGTCATAATACACTGTATGGCTACGAATTGCATAAATTATAACACAACCGTGGCTAAAATTGCATGTATTAAGTGACTATTTTGCAAACCGCAAGGCGGCGAGTTAAAGTGATCCTGTATATGAATATGAGACTACAATACAATACTGTTGTATATAAATTCGCTCCCGCTTACGCAATTGCCTACGACCATACCATGTTGAATGCACCGGTTCTCGTCCGATCACCGAAGTTAAGCAACATTGGGCCTGGTTAGTACTTGGATGGGTGACCGCTTGGGAACACCAGGTGTTGTAGGCTTTTTCTTTTGAGTATTCAAACCTCATAGAATACTTTTATTCGATATTTACACATTTTAGAGCCTCAAAAAGCCTCGGTGATCGAAAAAGTTAAGCCTCATCGAGCGCGGATACTTTTTTGGAAATCGGTAAAAACTTAACCAAAATGGTTCGCGGTGCCAGTTTTTTTTATTTTATCCCAAACTATGGCTCAAGTGGAGCATGCCCACAAAAAATGAGCCAAATCGGACTAAAATTGACGATTTGGTGACCAAAACAAAGTTCGGTGATCGAAAAAGTTAAGCCTCATCGAGCGCGGATACTTTTTTGGAAATCGGTAAAAACTTGTCCAAAATGGTTCGCGGTGCCAGATTTTTTTTATTTTATCCCAAACTATGGCTCAAGTGGAGCATGCCCACAAAAAATGAGCCAAATCGGACTAAAATTGACGATTTGGTGACCAAAACAAAGTTCGGTGATCGAAAAAGTTAAGCCTCATCGAGCGCGGATACTTTTTTGGAAATCGGTAAAAACTTGTCCAAAATGATTCGCGGTGCCAGATTTTTTTTTTATCCCAAACTATGGCTCAAGTGGAGCATGCCCACAAAAAATGAGCCAAATCGGACTAAAATTGACGATTTGGTGACCAAAACAAAGTTCGGTGATCGAAAAAGTTAAGCCTCATCGAGCGCGGATACTTTTTGTAAATGACAATTTCAGCAGTAACCACTGCTCCAAACACACCCCATATACTTGTAAAGGCCATTATAATAGTTCTCCTGCTTGCGTATTATGTATATTTGATATTTGGAACTGTCTCGGAAACATCAATACTAATTGTATAATTTCCCTTTATTAAACTAACTTTTAAGTTAGTGCAAATCGCTCAGTTCCATTCTTTAGGCTGCACTCCGCTAACGCAGAGTGCATTCAAATAAAACTTATCAAATAGAGTTAATACTTACCTATTTAATAAGTTTATCACAACAATTAGGCTAAAAGCAACTCGCTACTGATTTTCCCAATTACCGGCCTAAACCCACTGAAGTCATACTTCCGGTTCAATGTCCGGTTATACAGGTTCCTCGTACCCAATTCATCTGTGCTTTGTTTTGCGGCCGTTCCACTGTATTGTGGATGGTTGGAAGCAAAAAATTTGCGCGTTTGTCATAATACACTGTATGGCTACGAATTGCATAAATTATAACACAACCGTGGCTAAAATTGCATGTATTAAGTGACTATTTTGCAAACCGCAAGGCGGCGAGTTAAAGTGATCCTGTATATGAATATGAGACTACAATACAATACTGTTGTATATAAATTCGCTCCCGCTTACGCAAATGCCTACGACCATACCATGTTGAATGCACCGGTTCTCGTCCGATCACCGAAGTTAAGCAACATTGGGCCTGGTTAGTACTTGGATGGGTGACCGCTTGGGAACACCAGGTGTTGTAGGCTTTTTCTTTTGAGTATTCAAACCTCATAGAATACTTTTATTCGATATTTACACATTTTAGAGCCTCAAAAAGCCTCGGTGATCGAAAAAGTTAAGCCTCATCGAGCGCGGATACTTTTTTGGAAATCGGTAAAAACTTGTCCAAAATGGTTCGCGGTGCCAGTTTTTTTTTATTTTATCCCAAACTATGGCTCAAGTCGAGCATGCCCACAAAAAATGAGCCAAATCGGACTAAAATTGACGATTTGGTGACCAAAACAATGTTCGGTGATCGAAAAAGTTAAGCCTCATCGAGCGCGGATACTTTTTTGGAAATCGGTAAAAACTTGTCCAAAATGGTTCGCGGTGCCAGATTTTTTTTTTATCCCAAACTATGGCTCAAGTGGAGCATGCCCACAAAAAATGAGCCAAATCGGACTAAAATTGACGATTTGGTGACCAAAACAAAGTTCGGTGATCGAAAAAGTTAAGCCTCATCGAGCGCGGATACTTTTTTGGAAATCGGTAAAAACTTGTCCAAAATGGTTCGCGGTGCCAGATTTTTTTATTTTATCCCAAACTATGGCTCAAGTGGAGCATGCCAACAACAAATGAGCCAAATCGGACTAAAATTGACGATTTGGTGACCAAAACAAAGTTCGGTGATCGAAAAAGTTAAGCCTCATCGAGCGCGGATACTTTTTGTAAATGACAATTTCAGCAGTAACCATTGCTCCAAACACACCCCATATACTTGTAAAGGCCATTATAATAGTTCCCCTGCTTGCGTATTATGCATTTTTGATATTTGGAACTGTCTCGGAAACATCAATACTAATTGTATAATTTCCCTTTATTAAACTAACTTTTAAGTTAGTGCAAATCGCTCAGTTCCATTCTTTAGGCTGCACTCCGCTAACGCAGAGTGCATTCAAATAAAACTTATCAAATAGAGTTAATACTTACCTATTTAATAAGTTTATCACAACAATTAGGCTAAAAGCAACTCGCTACTGATTTTCCCAATTACCGGCCTAAACCCACTGAAGTCATACTTCCGGTTCAATGTCCGGTTATACAGGTTCCTCGTACCCAATTCATCTGTGCTTTGTTTTGCGGCCGTTCCACTGTATTGTGGATGGTTGGAAGCAAAAAAATTGCGCGTTTGTCATAATACACTGTATGGCTACGAATTGCATAAATTATAACACAACCGTGGCTAAAATTGCATGTATTAAGTGACTATTTTGCAAACCGCAAGGCGGCGAGTTAAAGTGATCCTGTATATGAATATGAGACTACAATACAATACTGTTGTATATAAATTCGCTCCCGCTTACGCAAATGCCTACGACCATACCATGTTGAATGCACCGGTTCTCGTCCGATCACCGAAGTTAAGCAACATTGGGCCTGGTTAGTACTTGGATGGGTGACCGCTTGGGAACACCAGGTGTTGTAGGCTTTTTCTTTTGAGTATTCAAACCTCATAGAATACTTTTATTCGATATTTACACATTTTAGAGCCTCAAAAAGCCTCGGTGATCGAAAAAGTTAAGCCTCATCGAGCGCGGATACTTTTTTGGAAATCGGTAAAAACTTGTCCAAAATGGTTCGCGGTGCCAGTTTTTTTTATTTTATCCCAAACTATGGCTCAAGTCGAGCATGCCCACAAAAAATGAGCCAAATCGGACTAAAATTGACGATTTGGTGACCAAAACAATGTTCGGTGATCGAAAAAGTTAAGCCTCATCGAGCGCGGATACTTTTTTGGAAATCGGTAAAAACTTGTCCAAAATGGTTCGCGGTGCCAGATTTTTTTTTTATCCCAAACTATGGCTCAAGTGGAGCATGCCCACAAAAAATGAGCCAAATCGGACTAAAATTGACGATTTGGTGACCAAAACAAAGTTCGGTGATCGAAAAAGTTAAGCCTCATCGAGCGCGGATACTTTTTTGGAAATCGGTAAAAACTTGTCCAAAATGGTTCGCGGTGCCAGATTTTTTTATTTTATCCCAAACTATGGCTCAAGTGGAGCATGCCAACAACAAATGAGCCAAATCGGACTAAAATTGACGATTTGGTGACCAAAACAAAGTTCGGTGATCGAAAAAGTTAAGCCTCATCGAGCGCGGATACTTTTTGTAAATGACAATTTCAGCAGTAACCATTGCTCCAAACACACCCCATATACTTGTAAAGGCCATTATAATAGTTCCCCTGCTTGCGTATTATGCATTTTTGATATTTGGAACTGTCTCGGAAACATCAATACTAATTGTATAATTTCCCTTTATTAAACTAACTTTTAAGTTAGTGCAAATCGCTCAGTTCCATTCTTTAGGCTGCAATCCGCTAACGCAGAGTGCATTCAAATAAAACTTATCAAATAGAGTTAATACTTACCTATTTAATAAGTTTATCACAACAATTAGGCTTTTAAATAATAAATTCAGATGCTATTATTTACAGTTGTTATTTACAATGATGTTG
Source organism: Convolutriloba macropyga (assembly GCF_964194025.1). Taxonomy (NCBI): domain Eukaryota; kingdom Metazoa; phylum Xenacoelomorpha; order Acoela; family Convolutidae; genus Convolutriloba; species Convolutriloba macropyga. The sequence goes on along the minus strand of NC_134476.1, from coordinate 23,230,312 downwards.
AAATAATTCAGCAGGTTTCATTGATGAATCGTTACAGTTGGTATTTACAAGGAAAATTTATCAGATTTCATTGTTGAAGCTTTACAAATTAAGTACAAAATTCAAATAGTTTTTTGTTTGTTCAGGGGTTTCTTGCCAGGATCCATATAGGACACTTGCCGTAAATCTAAGAGTTTCAACTTTCATATTTACAAAGACGTCGCGCCAACTATTTAGCCTTAGGGTACTTCTCGCTCCAGATAATTGTTCGCATTTGAGAATTAAATGTTCCGATGTTTCAAACTCTTTTTCGCAATAGCTGCAAATTGGTGACTCTGAAAAATTTTTCATCCATCTAATCTGTTTGTCAACAAGACAATTGAAGGCAAGGCGATATAAAAGATTTTGTTGTTGTGGCAAAAGTTTGTAAAATTTCCAGATATTTTTGCTAAAGAGAGTTAATTCTTTCGTTGAACAATTGTACTTTATGACGGATTTGTTTAAGCGGTCCTCGATTAAACTTGCTGGAAAAACTTGAGCAATGATATACCAGTAAATCTCACTTGTTCTTAAGGCTTTGTTAAGTCTCAGGGAAGTTTCGATGTTGTTCTTAAACAGAAGGATACTGTTGTCAGTTTGAGAGACTTTGAGCTTTAAAGATTTTAACAAAATTGTTAAGTCATTTGGAAAGGAAACATCGTTCTCGTTTGATGAGTTAATTTCGTCTATCAGTTTTGCTGAGATTATTTTTGATGTAATATGTGGAAGAGAGATACCGACCACAGCAACAGATTGGTAAAGAACTTCACTTCTAATTTCCATTTTGTCACCAGTTTTTAGTAGATTGTTGATGAGTTTTTGAACATTCGTCAGAATGTTTACTGTTGTGTCCGTGTGTCTTGAATAATACAGGAACTTTGGAAGGATATAAGTTTCAATGATTTGTCTCTTGGCTCCTAAAGTTTTCGATCGAGAAATGAAGCGCATGTAAATGGCAATTTGTGTTTTGATGAGATCAAGTAAGTTTGTTGATGATTTATCAGTAAAGAATTTAATGCCCAGGATTTTTGTTACACGTACAGTTTTATAGAAAGCTATGTCTCTCGTTGACAGGATCTCACTCTTTTTGACGTTGATTTCTAGTTGAGTGCAATCGCAAAAATCTTTGACAGTGTCAAATAGTCCTTCAATCGATGATATGCGTATTGAGCAAGTAATGTCGTCTGCATAAGCCACTGTTTTTGAGCTGGTGAATCCTTTAATATGTGGTGAGTTGTCTATACAGCAAAGCAAGGGCTCAACAGTAAGTATGAAAAGTAAAGCTGAAAGGGGACAACCTTGCCTAACTCCGCGTTGTAGTACAATTGTTTTGGAAAGGTAGCCATTGATTTCAATAATTGCTTTCGTTTCATTGTAAACTGTTCTGATGGCAGATTTTGTGTATTGGTCAATGCCAATTTTATCGAGAAGGGCGAAGATGTAATCTCTGTCTACTTTGTCAAAAGCTTTTGAAAAATCCAGATTCACAAGGCATTTGCTGTTATTTAGTTGCTTATGGGCTTTTCGAACTTTATTTAATGCTATATGGATTTGTCTTTTGCTCAAGTATGCATGCTGATGTTGGCCTATTATGTCTTCAAGATCTATTATGATTCTGGCAGATAGAATGTGTGATAGAATTTTGAGGTCAGTGTTCAGCAAGCTTATAGGTCTAAATTCATCAACAGTTCTCGGATTATCAGTTTTAGGCAGAAGTTTTAAGATTGCAATATTTTGGCTTTCAGGGACTTTTTCAGTTCGAACAATATTGTTGAAAACGCTTTGTAGCAATGGGGCCATTTCTCTCTTAAAAATCTTGTAAAAGTTTGAGGTTATTCCATCCGAACCCGGTGAGCTCTTTGCATTGAGTTTGTTAATTGCTTTCAATACTTCATCTATGGTGATTTCATTTACATCATTTGTTGCTTCGTTTTTGCGCTCGTTCAAATGGTCAAGAAAAATCTCAAAAGAGCCTTTTTTCTTGTTTTTGTAAAGCTGTGAAAAATGGTTTTCAAAGACTTTGATGATTTCTTCCTGATTTGTTGTAACACTTGCACCAACCCTAAGTGAAGTAATATTGTTCGTGTTGTTTTTTTGCTTTGCCCAAGTTTTCAAGTCTTTCGCGTTTTCAAGTTCGCATGATTGGGTGAGTTTCTTGAAGTGGATGAACTGATCTTTTTGTTTGTTGTTGTCATAAGCATTTATTTTTGAGACTGTATCATTATAACGTTTTAAATTTTTTTCATTGGAGTCATGATTTTGTATTTGTTCTCTCAGCCTTTTCTCTTCGGCCAGGATGTTTTTCATTTGCGAGGTTAAAATTTTTGATTTATTAATAGCTAAGGCTTGGCAGACATCACGTATGTGGCACTTCAGCTCTTCATAACTTTCATGTGTCAAACAGTTCATTCCAAAGGCTTCTATTTCTGTTTTGATGTACTCTTTGTTTGGAAATAAAATAGCATCGTTCATTTTCCAAAAGCTTTGGCCTCGTTCTTTTTCTTCGCTTTTGTTGCTTAGTTCTAACAGCATGTGATCTGAGAAATTGCTCCGATGTACTTTCATTTCGCTGTACTGGGTTTGGTTTGTAAAAAAATAGTCTATTCGTGAAAAAGACGATGTTCTTTTGTCATAGTTTGTGAAATCAAGTACGTCCAGTTCTACCGCTGCATCAAATAGTAGAGCATGCTCTGTAACCGTTTGGAGCTTTACAAATCGCTTAACTCTATCGTCTACGGTTCGAAGAGCAGTTGATGTGTTTCGCGAATCATGACTGAAAGCATTAAAATCCCCTGCTAAAACAATAGATCGTTCCGTGTTGAGTTTCGAGAGATTTGAGCTTAATTGCTTCAACTTTTCACAATAGGAGCTTGTATTCAGATATACATTGAATACAGTTAGATTGAGTTCCGTAAAATTAATTCCAGAGTGATCTCGTGATTGCAGTATTTGATTATCAGTTTTTAGTTCTTCACTCCAAACTGTAACTAAACCTCCACTGCAGTTTATTGCAGGCACTAGATGATAGCGTAATTTGTATTGCTCAAGAACTGTTTCGTGTGAATGAGATAGAGCTGGAATTTTCGATTCATGGATACACAAAATGAATAAAGTTCCGCTAGCTAATTTGTAGCATTTTTCGATTATTGCGAAGAATTTTTTTGTCGGGCTCTTAAGGCCACATGAATTCAAACAGAAAACTTTGTGCTCAATCATTTTTGTTTTGTTCGAACTGATTTTTCTTCTTAATCCACTGATCGTTCAAGAAGTGTTTTGCGATTTGCGCGTTTTGTTGTTTTTGTGTTTCACTAAGTAGCCTTTTGGCGCCTGGTCTGTACTGTTTGAGAACAGCACTATTATCAAACTCTAAAGATTGAAACTTCTCTGTATTAAGATAGGCGGAATCATTACATTCAGCGTTTTGTATGTTGGTTGAGGTTTTGTCAGCGTTTTCTGTTTCTTGTTCTATGACTGTAGCATTTTCTGTTGTGCCACTACAAATTTCTTCTGTATAAGTTTCTTCCACTTCCTCTTCATCTATGGTCAAGTTGCAAGAGGAGGTGTCACTGATTGTTTCAGTTTCGGGAGCTTTATGAAAATTTGTTGGTTTCTGCTTTTCAGCACGATTATTCTTTGTTTCTTTGTTTATGTTTTGCACATTTTTGATTCTTTGTAGCTGGTTTTGCCATAAGTAGCTGGCTTTTCCACAAAAATTAGGCTAAAAGCAACTCGCTACTGATTTTCCCAATTACCGGCCTAAACCCACTGAAGTCATACTTCCGGTTCAATGTCCGGTTATACAGGTTCCTCGTACCCAATTCATCTGTGCTTTGTTTTGCGGCCGTTCCACTGTATTGTGGATGGTTGGAAGCAAAAAGTTTGCGCGTTTGTCATAATACACTGTATGGCTACGAATTGCATAAATTATAACACAACCGTGGCTAAAATTGCATGTATTAAGTGACTATTTTGCAAACCGCAAGGCGGCGAGTTAAAGTGATCCTGTATATGAATATGAGACTACAATACAATACTGTTGTATATAAATTCGCTCCCGCTTACGCAAATGCCTACGACCATACCATGTTGAATGCACCGGTTCTCGTCCGATCACCGAAGTTAAGCAACATTGGGCCTGGTTAGTACTTGGATGGGTGACCGCTTGGGAGCACCAGGTGTTGTAGGCTTTTTCTTTTGAGTATTCAAACCTCATAGAATACTTTTATTCGATATTTACACATTTTAGAGCCTCAAAAAGCCTCGGTGATCGAAAAAGTTAAGCCTTATCGAGCGCGGATACTTTTTGGGAAATCGGTAAAAACTTGTCCAAAATGGTTCGCGGTGCCAATTTTTTTTATTTTATCCCAAACTATGGCTCAAGTGGAGCATGCCCACAAAAAATGAGCCAAATCGGACTAAAATTGACGATTTGGTGACCAAAACAAAGTTCGGTGATCGAAAAATTTAAGCCTCATCGAGCGCGGATACTTTTTTGGAAATCGGTAAAAACTTGTCCAAAATGGTTCGCGATGCCAGTTTTTTTATTTTATCCCAAAGTATGGCTCAAGTGGAGCATGCCCACAAAAAATGAGCCAAATCGGACTAAAATTGACGATTTGGTGACCAAAACAAAGTTCGGTGATCGAAAAAGTTAAGCCTCATCGAGCGCGGATACTTTTTTGGAAATCGGTAAAAACTTGTCCAAAATGGTTCGCGGTGCCAGATTTTTTTATTTTATCCCAAACTATGGCTCAGGTGGAGCATGCCCACAAAAAATGAGCCAAATCGGACTAAAATTGACGATTTGGTGACCAAAACAAAGTTCGGTGATCGAAAAAGTTAAGCCTCATCGAGCGCGGATACTTTTTTGGAAATCGGTAAAAACTTGTCCAAAATGGTTCGCGGTGCCAGATTTTTTTATTTTATCCAAAACTATGGCTCAAGTGGAGCATGCCCACAAAAAATGAGCCAAATCGGACTAAAATTGACGATTTGGTGACCAAAACAAAGTTCGGTGATCGAAAAAGTTAAGCCTCATCGAGCGCGGATACTTTTTTGGAAATCGGTAAAAACTTGTCCAAAATGGTTCGCGGTGCCAGATTTTTTAATTTTATCCCAAACTATGGCTCAAGTGGAGCATGCCCACAAAAAATGAGCCAAATCGGACTAAAATTGACGATTTGGTGACCAAAACAAAGTTCGGTGATCGAAAAAGTTAAGCCTCATCGAGCGCGGAAACTTTTTTGGAAATCGGTAAAAACTTGTCCAAAATGGTTCGTGGTGCCAGATTTTTTTATTTTATCCCAAACTATGGCTCAAGTGGAGCATGCCCACAAAAAATGAGCCAAATCGGACTAAAATTGACGATTTGGTGACCAAAACAAAGTTCGGTGATCGAAAAAGTTAAGCCTCATCGAGCGCGGATACTTTTCTGGAAATCGGTAAAAACTTGTCCAAAATGGTTCGCGGTGCCAGATTTTTTATTTTATCCCAAACTGTGGCTCAAGTGGAGCATGCCAACAAAAAATGAGCCAAATCGGACTAAAATTGACGATTTGGTGACCAAAACAGAGTTCGGTGATCGAAAAAGTTAAGCCTCATCGAGCGCGGATACTTTTTTGGAAATCGGTAAAAACTTGTCCAAAATGGTTCGCGGTGCCAGATTTTTTATTTTATCCCAAACTATTGCTCAAGTGGAGCATGCCCACAACAAATGAGCCAAATCGGACTAAAATTGACGATTTGGTGACCAAAACAAAGTTCGGTGATCGAAAAAGTTAAGCCTCATCGAGCGCGGATACTTTTTTGGAAATCGGTAAAAACTTGTCCAAAATGGTTCGCGGTGCCAGATTTTTTTATTTTATCCCAAACTATGGCTCAAGTGGAGCATGCCCACAAAAAATGAGCCAAATCGGACTAAAATTGACGATTTGGTGACCAAAACAAAGTTCGGTGATCGAAAAAGTTAAGCCTCATCGAGCGCGGATACTTTTTTGGAAATCGGTAAAAACTTGTCCAAAATGGTTCGCGGTGCCAAATTTTTTTATTTTATCCGAAACTATGGCTCAAGTGGAGCATGCCCACAAAAAATGAGCCAAATCGGACTAAAATTGACGATTTGGTGACCAAAACAAAGTTCGGTGATCGAAAAAGTTAAGCCTCATCGAGCGCGGATACTTTTTTGGAAATCGGTAAAAACTTGTCCAAAATGGTTCGCGGTGCCAGATTTTTTAATTTTATCCCAAACTATGGCTCAAGTGGAGCATGCCCACAAAAAATGAGCCAAATCGGACTAAAATTGACGATTTGGTGACCAAAACAAAGTTCGGTGATCGAAAAAGTTAAGCCTCATCGAGCGCGGATACTTTTTTGGAAATCGGTAAAAACTTGTCCAAAATGGTTCGCGGTGCCAGATTTTTTAATTTTATCCCAAACTATGGCTCAAGTGGAGCATGCCCACAAAAAATGAGCCAAATCGGACTAAAATTGACGATTTGGTGACCAAAACAAAGTTCGGTGATCGAAAAAGTTAAGCCTCATCGAGCGCGGATACTTTTTTGGAAATCGGTAAAAACTTGTCCAAAATGGTTCGCGGTGCCAGATTTTTTTTATTTTATCCCAAACTATGGCTCAAGTGGAGCATGCCCACAAAAAATGAGCCAAATCGGACTAAAATTGACGATTTGGTGACCAAAACAAAGTTCGGTGATCGAAAAAGTTAAGCCTCATCGAGCGCGGATACTTTTTTGGAAATCGGTAAAAACTTGTCCAAAATGGTTCGCGGTGCCAGATTTTTTTATTTTATCCCAAACTATGGCTCAAGTGGAGCATGCCAACAAAAAATGAGCCAAATCGGACTAAAATTGACGATTTGGTGACCAAAACAAAGTTCGGTGATCGAAAAAGTTAAGCCTCATCGAGCGCGGATACTTTTTTGGAAATCGGTAAAAACTTGTCCAAAATGGTTCGCGGTGCCAAATTTTTTTTATTTTATCCCAAACTATGGCTCAAGTGGAGCATGCTCACAACAAATGAGCCAAATCGGACTAAAATTGACGATTTGGTGACCAAAACAAAGTTCGGTGATCGAAAAAGTTAAGCCTCATCGAGCGCGGATACTTTTTTGGAAATCGGTAAAAACTTGTCCAAAATGGTTCGCGGTGCCAGATTTTTTTATTTTATCCCAAACTCTGGCTCAAGTGGAGCATGCCCACAAAAAATGAGCCAAATCGGACTAAAATTGACGATTTGGTGACCAAAACAAAGTTCGGTGATCGAAAAAGTTAAGCCTCATCGAGCGCGGATACTTTTTTGGAAATCGGTAAAAACTTGTCCAAAATGGTTCGCGGTGCCAGATTTTTTTATTTTATCCCAGACTATGGCTCAAGTGGAGCATGCCCACAAAAAATGAGCCAAATCGGACTAAAATTGACGATTTGGTGACCAAAACAAAGTTCGGTGATCGAAAAAGTTAAGCCTCATCGAGCGCGGATACTTTTTTGGAAATCGGTAAAAACTTGTCCAAAATGGTTCGCGGTGCCAGATTTTTTAATTTTATCCCAAACTGTGGCTCAAGTGGAGCATGCCCACAAAAAATGAGCCAAATCGGACTAAAATTGACGATTTGGTGACCAAAACAAAGTTCGGTGATCGAAAATGTTAAGCCTCATCGAGCGCGGATACTTTTTTTGGAAATCGGTAAAAACTTGTCCAAAATGGTTCGCGGTGCCAGATTTTTTTATTTTATCCCAAACTATGGCTCAAGTGGAGCATGCCCACAAAAAATGAGCCAAATCGGACTAAAATTGACGATTTGGTGACCAAAACAAAGTTCGGTGATCGAAAAAGTTAAGCCTCATCGAGCGCGGATACTTTTTTGGAAATCGGTAAAAACTTGTCCAAAATGGTTCGCGGTGCCAGATTTTTTAATTTTATACCAAACTATGGCTCAAGTGGAGCATGCCCACAAGAAATGAGCCAAATCGGACTAAAATTGACGATTTGGTGACCAAAACAAAGTTCGGTGATCGAAAAAGTTAAGCCTCATCGAGCGCGGATACTTTTTTGGAAATCGGTAAAAACTTGTCCAAAATGGTTCGCGGTGCCAGATTTTTTTATTTTATCCCAAACTATGGCTCAAGTGGAGCATGCCCACAAAAAATGAGCCAAATCGGACTAAAATTGACGATTTGGTGACCAAAACAAAGTTCGGTGATCGAAAAAGTTAAGCCTCATCGAGCGCGGATACTTTTTTGGAAATCGGTAAAAACTTGTCCAAAATGGTTCGCGGTGCCAGATTTTTTTATTTTATCCCAAACTATGGCTCAAGTGGAGCATGCCAACAAAAAATGAGCCAAATCGGACTAAAATTGACGATTTGGTGACCAAAACAAAGTTCGGTGATCGAAAAAGTTAAGCCTCATCGAGCGCGGATACTTTTTTGGAAATCGGTAAAAACTTGTCCAAAATGGTTCGCGGTGCCAGATTTTTTAATTTTATCCCAAACTATGGCTCAAGTGGAGCATGCCCACAAAAAATGAGCCAAATCGGACTAAAATTGACGATTTGGTGACCAAAACAAAATTCGGTGATCGAAAAAGTTAAGCCTCATCGAGCGCGGATACTTTTTGGAAATTGGTGAAAACTTGTCCAAAATGGTTCGCGGTGCCAGATTTTTTTATTTTATCCCAAACTATGGCTCAAGTGGAGCATGCCCACAAAAAATGAGCCAAATCGGACTAAAATTGACGATTTGGTGACCAAAACAAAGTTCGGTGATCGAAAAAGTTAAGCCTCATCGAGCGCGGATACTTTTTTGGAAATCGGTGAAAACTTGTCCAAAATGGTTCGCGGTGCCAGATTTTTTTATTTTATCCCAAACTATGGCTCAAGTGGAGCATGCCAACAAAAAATGAGCCAAATCGGACTAAAATTGACGATTTGGTGACCAAAACAAAGTTCGGTGATCGAAAAAGTTAAGCCTCATCGAGCGCGGATACTTTTTTGGAAATCGGTAAAAACTTGTCCAAAATTGTTCGCGGTGCCAGATTTTTTAATTTTATCCCAAACTATGGCTCAAGTGGAGCATGCCCACAAAAAATGAGCCAAATCGGACTAAAATTGACGATTTGGTGACCAAAACAAAGTTCGGTGATCGAAAAAGTTAAGCCTCATCGAGCGCGGATACTTTTTTGGAAATCGGTAAAAACTTGTCCAAAATGGTTCGCGGTGCCAGATTTTTTTATTTTATCCCAAACTATGGCTCAAGTGGAGCATGCCCACAAAAAATGAGCCAAATCGGACTAAAATTGACGATTTGGTGACCAAAACAAAGTTCGGTGATCGAAAAAGTTAAGCCTCATCGAGCGCGGATACTTTTTTGGAAATCGGTAAAAACTTGTCCAAAATGGTTCGCGGTGCCAGATTTTTTTATTTTATCCCAAACTATGGCTCAAGTGGAGCATGCCAACAAAAAATGAGCCAAATCGGACTAAAATTGACGATTTGGTGACCAAAAAAAAGTTCGGTGATCGAAAAAGTTAAGCCTCATCGAGCGCGGATACTTTTTTGGAAATCGGTAAAAACTTGTCCAAAATGGTTCGCGGTGCCAGATTTTTTAATTTTATCCCAAACTATGGCTCAAGTGGAGCATGCCCAAAAAAATGAGCCAAATTGGACTAAAATTGACGATTTGGTGACCAAAACAAAGTTCGGTGATCGAAAAAGTTAAGCCTCATCGAGCGCGGATACTTTTTTGGAAATCGGTAAAAACTTGTCCAAAATGGTTCGCGGTGCCAGATTTTTTTATTTTATCCCAAACTATGGCTCAAGTGGAGCATGCCCACAAAAAATGAGCCAAATCGGACTAAAATTGACGATTTGGTGACCAAAACAAAGTTCGGTGATCGAAAAAGTTAAGCCTCATCGAGCGCGGATACTTTTTTGGAAATCGGTAAAAACTTGTCCAAAATGGTTCGCGGTGCCAGATTTTTTAATTTTATCCCAAACTATGGCTCAAGTGGAGCATGCCCACAAAAAATGAGCCAAATTGGACTAAAATTGACGATTTGGTGACCAAAACAAAGTTCGGTGATCGAAAAAGTTAAGCCTCATCGAGCGCGGATACTTTTTTGGAAATCGGTAAAAACTTGTCCAAAATGGTTCGCGGTGCACAATTTTTTTATTTTATCCCAAACTATGGCTCAAGTGGAGCATGCCCACAAAAAATGAGCCAAATCGGACTAAAATTGACGATTTGGTGACCAAAACAAAGTTCGGTGATCGAAAAAGTTAAGCCTCATCGAGCGCGGATACTTTTTTGGAAATTGGTAAAAACTTGTCCAAAATGGTTCGCGGTGCCAGATTTTTTTATTTTATCCCAAACTATGGCTCAAGTGGAGCATGCCCACAAAAAATGAGCCAAATCGGACTAAAATTGACGATTTGGTGACCAAAACAAAAATTGGTGATCGAAAAAGTTAAGCCTCATCGAGCGCGGATACTTTTTTGGAAATCGGTAAAAACTTGTCCAAAATGGTTCGCGGTGCACAATTTTTTTATTTTATCCCGAACTATGGCTCAAGTGGAGCATGCCCACAAAAAATGAGCCAAATCGGACTAAAATTGACGATTTGGTGACCAAAACAAAGTTCGGTGATCGAAAAAGTTAAGCCTCATCGAGCGCGGATACTTTTTTGGAAATCGGTAAAAACTTGTCCAAAATGGTTCGCGGTGCCAGATTTTTTTATTTTATCCCTAACTATGGCTCAAGTGGAGCATGCCCACAAAAAATGAGCCAAATCGGACTAAAATTGACGATTTGGTGACCAAAACAAAGTTCGGTGATCGAAAAAGTTAAGCCTCATCGAGCGCGGATACTTTTTTGGAAATCGGTAAAAACTTGTCCAAAATGGTTCGCGGTGCCAGATTTTTTTATTTTATCCCAAACTATGGCTCAAGTGGAGCATGCCCACAAAAAATGAGCCAAATCGGACTAAAATTGACGATTTGGTGACCAAAACAAAGTTCGGTGATCGAAAAAGTTAAGCCTCATCGAGCGCGGATACTTTTTTGGAAATCGGTAAAAACTTGTCCAAAATGGTTCGCGGTGCCAGATTTTTTTATTTTATCCCAAACTATGGCTCAAGTGGAGCATGCCAACAAAAAATGAGCCAAATCGGACTAAAATTGACGATTTGGTGACCAAAACAAAGTTCGGTGATCGAAAAAGTTAAGCCTCATCGAGCGCGGATACTTTTTTGGAAATCGGTAAAAACTTGTCCAAAATGGTTCGCGGTGCCAGATTTTTTAATTTTATCCCAAACTATGGCTCAAGTGGAGCATGCCCAAAAAAATGAGCCAAATTGGACTAAAATTGACGATTTGGTGACCAAAACAAAGTTCGGTGATCGAAAAAGTTAAGCCTCATCGAGCGCGGATACTTTTTTGGAAATCGGTAAAAACTTGTCCAAAATGGTTCGCGGTGCCAGATTTTTTTATTTTATCCCAAACTATGGCTCAAGTGGAGCATGCCAACAAAAAATGAGCCAAATCGGACTAAAATTGACGATTTGGTGACCAAAACAAAGTTCGGTGATCGAAAAAGTTAAGCCTCATCGAGCGCGGATACTTTTTTGGAAATCGGTAAAAACTTGTCCAAAATGGTTCGCGGTGCCAGATTTTTTTATTTTATCCCAAACTATGGCTCAAGTGGAGCATGCCAACAAAAAATGAGCCAAATCGGACTAAAATTGACGATTTGGTGACCAAAACAAAGTTCGGTGATCGAAAAAGTTAAGCCTCATCGAGCGCGGATACTTTTTTGGAAATCGGTAAAAACTTGTCCAAAATGGTTCGCGGTGCCAGATTTTTTAATTTTATCCCAAACTATGGCTCAAGTGGAGCATGCCCAAAAAAATGAGCCAAATTGGACTAAAATTGACGATTTGGTGACCAAAACAAAGTTCGGTGATCGAAAAAGTTAAGCCTCATCGAGCGCGGATACTTTTTTGGAAATCGGTAAAAACTTGTCCAAAATGGTTCGCGGTGCCAGATTTTTTTATTTTATCCCAAACTATGGCTCAAGTGGAGCATGCCCACAAAAAATGAGCCAAATCGGACTAAAATTGACGATTTGGTGACCAAAACAAAGTTCGGTGATCGAAAAAGTTAAGCCTCATCGAGCGCGGATACTTTTTTGGAAATCGGTAAAAACTTGTCCAAAATGGTTCGCGGTGCCAGATTTTTTAATTTTATCCCAAACTATGGCTCAAGTGGAGCATGCCCACAAAAAATGAGCCAAATTGGACTAAAATTGACGATTTGGTGACCAAAACAAAGTTCGGTGATCGAAAAAGTTAAGCCTCATCGAGCGCGGATACTTTTTTGGAAATCGGTAAAAACTTGTCCAAAATGGTTCGCGGTGCACAATTTTTTTATTTTATCCCAAACTATGGCTCAAGTGGAGCATGCCCACAAAAAATGAGCCAAATCGGACTAAAATTGACGATTTGGTGACCAAAACAAAGTTCGGTGATCGAAAAAGTTAAGCCTCATCGAGCGCGGATACTTTTTTGGAAATTGGTAAAAACTTGTCCAAAATGGTTCGCGGTGCCAGATTTTTTTATTTTATCCCAAACTATGGCTCAAGTGGAGCATGCCCACAAAAAATGAGCCCAATCGGACTAAAATTGACGATTTGGTGACCAAAACAAAAATTGGTGATCGAAAAAGTTAAGCCTCATCGAGCGCGGATACTTTTTTGGAAATCGGTAAAAACTTGTCCAAAATGGTTCGCGGTGCACAATTTTTTTATTTTATCCCAAACTATGGCTCAAGTGGAGCATGCCCACAAAAAATGAGCCAAATCGGACTAAAATTGACGATTTGGTGACCAAAACAAAGTTCGGTGATCGAAAAAGTTAAGCCTCATCGAGCGCGGATACTTTTTTGGAAATCGGTAAAAACTTGTCCAAAATGGTTCGCGGTGCCAGATTTTTTTATTTTATCCCTAACTATGGCTCAAGTGGAGCATGCCCACAAAAAATGAGCCAAATCGGACTAAAATTGACGATTTGGTGACCAAAACAAAGTTCGGTGATCGAAAAAGTTAAGCCTCATCGAGCGCGGATACTTTTTTGGAAATCGGTAAAAACTTGTCCAAAATGGTTCGCTGTGCAAGATTTTTTTATTTTATCCCAAACTATGGCTCAAGTGGAGCATGCCCACAAAAAATGAGCCAAATCGGACTAAAATTGACGATTTGGTGACCAAAACAAAGTTCGGTGATCGAAAAAGTTAAGCCTCATCGAGCGCGGATACTTTTTTGGAAATCGGTAAAAACTTGTCCAAAATGGTTCGCGGTGCCAGATTTTTTTATTTTATCCCTAACTATGGCTCAAGTGGAGCATGCCAACAAAAAATGAGCCAAATCGGACTAAAATTGACGATTTGGTGACCAAAACAAAGTTCGGTGATCGAAAAAGTTAAGCCTCATCGAGCGCGGATACTTTTTTTTTGGAAATCGGTAAAAACTTGTCCAAAATGGTTCGCTGTGCAAGATTTTTTTATTTTATCCCAAACTATGGCTCAAGTGGAGCATGCCCACAAAAAATGAGCCAAATCGGACTAAAATTGACGATTTGGTGACCAATACAAAGTTCGGTGATCGAAAAAGTTAAGCCTCATCGAGCGCGGATACTTTTTTGGAAATCGGTAAAAACTTGTCCAAAATGGTTCGCGGTGCCAGATTTTTTTATTTTATCCCAAACTATGGCTCAAGTGGAGCATGCCCACAAAAAATGAGCCAAATCGGACTAAAATTGACGATTTGGTGACCAAAACAAAGTTCGGTGATCGAAAAAGTTAAGCCTCATCGAGCGCGGATACTTTTTTGGAAATCGGTAAAAACTTGTCCAAAATGGTTCGCTGTGCAAGATTTTTTTATTTTATCCCAAACTATGGCTCAAGTGGAGCATGCCCACAAAAAATGAGCCAAATCGGACAAAAATTGACGATTTGGTGACCAAAACAAAGTTCGGTGATCGAAAAAGTTAAGCCTCATCGAGCGCGGATACTTTTTTGGAAATCGGTAAAAACTTGTCCAAAATGGTTCGCGGTGCCAGATTTTTTTATTTTATCCCAAACTATGGCTCAAGTGGAGCATGCCCACAAAAACTGAGCCAAATCGGACTAAAATTGACGATTTGGTGACCAAAACAAAGTTCGGTGATCGAAAAAGTTAAGCCTCATCGAGCGCGGATACTTTTTTGGAAATCGGTAAAAACTTGTCCAAAATGGTTCGCGGTGCACAATTTTTTTTATTTTATCCCAAACTATGGCTCAAGTGGAGCATGCCCACAAAAAATGAGCCAAATCGGACTAAAATTGACGATTTGGTGACCAAAACAAAGTTCGGTGATCGAAAAAGTTAAGCCTCATCGAGCGCGGATACTTTTTTGGAAATCGGTAAAAACTTGTCCAAAATGGTTCGCGGTGCCAGATTTTTTTATTTTATCCCAAACTATGGCTCAAGTGGAGCATGCCCACAAAAAATGAGCCAAATCGGACTAAAATTGACGATTTGGTGACCAAAACAAAGTTCGGTGATCGAAAAAGTTAAGCCTCATCGAGCGCGGATACTTTTTTGGAAATCGGTAAAAACTTGTCCAAAATGGTTCGCGGTGCACAATTTTTTTATTTTATCCCAAACTATGGTTCAAGTGGAGCATGCCCACAAAAAATGAGCCAAATCGGACTAAAATTGACGATTTGGTGACCAAAACAAAGTTCGGTGATCGAAAAAGTTAAGCCTCATCGAGCGCGGATACTTTTTTGGAAATCGGTAAAAACTTGTCCAAAATGGTTCGCGGTGCCAGATTTTTTTATTTTATCCCAAACTATGGCTCAAGTGGAGCATGCCCACAAAAAATGAGCCAAACCGGACTAAAATTGACGATTTGGTGACCAAAACAAAAATCGGTGATCGAAAAAGTTAAGCCTCATCGAGCGCGGATACTTTTTTGGAAATCGGTAAAAACTTGTCCAAAATGGATCGCGGTGCACAATTTTTTTATTTTATCCCGAACTATGGCTCAAGTGGAGCATGCCCACAAAAAATGAGCCAAATCGGACTAAAATTGACGATTTGGTGACCAAAACAAAGTTCGGTGATCGAAAAAGTTAAGCCTCATCGAGCGCGGATACTTTTTTGGAAATCGGTAAAAACTTGTCCAAAATGGTTCGCGGTGCCAGATTTTTTTATTTTATCCCTAACTATGGCTCAAGTGGAGCATGCCCACAAAAAATGAGCCAAATCGGACTAAAATTGACGATTTGGTGACCAAAACAAAGTTCGGTGATCGAAAAAGTTAAGCCTCATCGAGCGCGGATACTTTTTTGGAAATCGGTAAAAACTTGTCCAAAATGGTTCGCTGTGCAAGATTTTTTATTTTATCCCAAACTATGGCTCAAGTGGAGCATGCCCACAAAAAATGAGCCAAATCGGACTAAAATTGACGATTTGGTGACCAAAACAAAGTTCGGTGATCGAAAAAGTTAAGCCTCATCGAGCGCGGATACTTTTTTGGAAATCGGTAAAAACTTGTCCAAAATGGTTCGCGGTGCCAGATTTTTTTATTTTATCCCTAACTATGGCTCAAGTGGAGCATGCCCACAAAAAATGAGCCAAATCGGACTAAAATTGACGATTTGGTGACCAAAACGAAGTTCGGTGATCGAAAAAGTTAAGCCTCATCGAGCGCGGATACTTTTTTGGAAATCGGTAAAAACTTGTCCAAAATGGTTCGCTGTGCAAGATTTTTTTATTTTATCCCAAACTATGGCTCAAGTGGAGCATGCCCACAAAAAATGAGCCAAATCGGACTAAAATTGACGATTTGGTGACCAAAACAAAGTTCGGTGATCGAAAAAGTTAAGCCTCATCGAGCGCGGATACTTTTTTGGAAATCGGTAAAAACTTGTCCAAAATGGTTCGCTGTGCCAGATTTTTTTTATTTAATTCCAAACTATGGCTCAAGTGGAGCATGCCCACAAAAAATGAGCCAAATCGGACTAAAATTGACGATTTGGTGACCAAAACAAAGTTCGGTGATCGAAAAAGTTAAGCCTCATCGAGCGCGGATACTTTTTTGGAAATCGGTAAAAACTTGTCCAAAATGGTTCGCGGTGCCAGATTTTTTTATTTTATCCCTAACTATGGCTCAAGTGGAGCATGCCCACAAAAAATGAGCCAAATCGGACTAAAATTGACGATTTGGTGACCAAAACAAAGTTCGGTGATCGAAAAAGTTAAGCCTCATCGAGCGCGGATACTTTTTTGGAAATCGGTAAAAACTTGTCCAAAATGGTTCGCGGTGCCAGATTTTTTTATTTTATCCCAAACTATGGCTCAAGTGGAGCATGCCCACAAAAAATGAGCCAAATCGGACTAAAATTGACGATTTGGTGACCAATACAAAGTTCGGTGATAGAAAAAGTTAAGCCTCATCGAGCGCGGATACTTTTTGTAAATGACAATTTCAGCAGTAGCCATTGCTCCAAACACACCCCATATACTTGTAAAGGCCATTATAATAGTTCCCCTGCTTGCGTATTATGTATATTTGATATTTGGAACTGTCTCGGAAACATCAATACTAATTGTATAATTTCCCTTTATTAAACTAACTTTTAAGTTAGTGCAAATCGCTCAGTTCCATTCTTTAGGCTGCACTCCGCTAACGCAGAGTGCATTCAAATAAAACTTATCAAATAAAGTTAATACTTACCTATTTAATAAGTTTATCACAACAATTAGACTAAAAGCAACTCGCTACTGATTTTCCCAATTACCGGCCTAAACCCACTGAAGTCATACTTCCGGTTCAATGTCCGGTTATACAGGTTCCTCGTACCCAATTCATCTGTGCTTTGTTTTGCGGCCGTTCCACTGTATTGTGGATGGTTGGAAGCAAAAAGTTTGCGCGTTTGTCATAATACAATGTATGGCTACGAATTGCATAAATTATAACACAACCTTGGCTAAAATTGCATGTATTAAGTGACTATTTTGCAAACCGCAAGGCGGCGAGTTAAAGTGATCCTGTATATGAATATGAGACTACAAAACAATACTGTTGTATATAAATTCGCTCCCGCTTACGCAAATGCCTACGACCATACCATGTTGAATGCACCGGTTCTCGTCCGATCACCGAAGTTAAGCAACATTGGGCCTGGTTAGTACTTGGATGGGTGACCGCTTGGGAACACCAGGTGATATAGGCTTTTTCTTTTGAGTATTCAAACCTCATAGAATACTTTTATTCGATATTTACACATTTTAGAGCCTCAAAAAGCCTCGGTGATCGAAAAAGTTAAGCCTCACCGAGCGCGGATACTTTTTTGGAAATCGGTAAAAACTTGTCCAAAATGGTTCGCGGTGCCAGATTTTTTTATTTTATCCCAAACTATGGCTCAAGTGGAGCATGCCCACAAAAAATGAGCCAAATCGGACTAAAATTGACGATTTGGTGACCAAAACAAAGTTCGGTGATCGAAAAAGTTAAGCCTCATCGAGCGCGGATACTTTTTTGGAAATCGGTGAAAACTTGTCCAAAATGGTTCGCTGTGCAAGATTTTTTTATCTTATCCCAAACTATGGCTCAAGTGGAGCATGCCCACAAAAAATGAGCCAAATCGGACTAAAATTGACGATTTGGTGACCAATACAAAGTTCGGTGATCGAAAAAGTTAAGCCTCATCGAGCGCGGATACTTTTTGTAAATGACAATTTCAGCAGTAACCATTGCTCCAAACACACCCCATATACTTGTAAAGGCCATTATAATAGTTCCCCTGCTTGCGTATTATGTATATTTGATATTTGGAACTGTCTCGGAAACATCAATACTAATTGTATAATTTCCCTTTATTAAACTAACTTTTAAGTTAGTGCAAATCGCTCAGGTCCATTCTTTAGGCTGCACTCCGCTAACGCAGAGTGCATTCAAATAAAACTTATCAAATAAAGGTAATACTTACCTATTTAATAAGTTTATCACAACAATTAGGCTAAAAGCAATTCGGCACTGATTTTCCCAATTACCGGCCTAAACCCACTGAAGTCATACTTCCGGTTCAATGTCCGGTTATACAGGTTCCTCGTACCCAATTCATCCGTGCTTTGTTTTGCGGCCGTTCCACTGTATTGTAGATGGTTGGAAGCAAAAAGTTTGCGCGTTTGTCATAATACACTGTATGGCTACGAATTGCATAAATTATAACACAACCGTGGCTAAAATTGCATGTATTAAGTGACTATTTTGCAAACCGCAAGGCGGCGAGTTAAAGTGATCCTGTATATGAATATGAGACTACAATACAATACTGTTGTATATAAATTCGCTCCCGCTTACGCAAATGCCTACGACCATACCATGTTGAATGCACCGGTTCTCGTCCGATCACCGAAGTTAAGCAACATTGGGCCTGGTTAGTACTTGGATGGGTGACCGCTTGGGAACACCAGGTGTTGTAGGCTTTTTCTTTTGAGTATTCAAACCTCATAGAATACTTTTATTCGATATTTACACATTTTAGAGCCTCAAAAAGCCTCGGTGATCGAAAAAGTTAAGCCTCATCGAGCGCGGATACTTTTTTGGAAATCGGTAAAAACTTGTCCAAAATGGTTCGCGGTGCCAGATTTTTTTTTATCCCAAACTATGGCTCAAGTGGAGCATGCCCACAAACAATGAGCCAAATCGGACTAAAATTGACGATTTGGTGACCAAAACAAAGTTCGGTGATCGAAAAAGTTAAGCCTCATCGAGCGCGGATACTTTTTTGGAAATCGGTAAAAACTTGTCCAAAATGGTTCGTGGTGCCAGATTTTTTTTATTTTATCCCAAACTATGGCTCAAGTGGAGCATGCCCACAAAAAATGAGCCAAATCGGACAAAATTGACGATTTGGTGACCAATACAAAGTTCGGTGATCGAAAAAGTTAAGCCTCATCGAACGCGGATACTTTTTGTAAATGACAATTTCAGCAGTAACCATTGCTCCAAACACACCCCATATACTTGTAAAGGCCATTATAATAGTTCCCCTGCTTGCGTATTATGTATATTTGATATTTGGAACTGTCTCGGAAACATCAATACTAATTGTATAATTTCCCTTTATTAAACTAACTTTTAAGTTAGTGCAAATCGCTCAGGTCCATTCTTTAGGCTGCACTCCGCTAACGCAGAGTGCATTCAAATAAAACTTATCAAATAAAGTTAATACTTACCTATTTAATAAGTTTATCACAACAATTAGGCTAAAAGCAATTCGGCACTGATTTTCCCAATTACCGGCCTAAACCCACTGAAGTCATACTTCCGGTTCAATGTCCGGTTATACAGGTTCCTCGTACCCAATTCATCCGTGCTTTGTTTTGCGGCCGTTCCACTGTATTGTAGATGGTTGGAAGCAAAAAGTTTGCGCGTTTGTCATAATACACTGTATGGCTACGAATTGCATAAATTATAACACAACCGTGGCTAAAATTGCATGTATTAAGTGACTATTTTGCAAACCGCAAGGCGGCGAGTTAAAGTGATCCTGTATATGAAAATGAGACTACAATACAATACTGTTGTATATAAATTCGCTCCCGCTTACGCAAATGCCTATGACCATACCATGTTGAATGCACCGGTTCTCGTCCGATCACCGAAGTTAAGCAACATTGGGCCTGGTTAGTACTTGGATGGGTGACCGCTTGGGAACACCAGGTGTTGTAGGCTTTTTCTTTTGAGTATTCAAACCTCATAGAATACTTTTATTCGATATTTACACATTTTAGAGCCTCAAAAAGCCTCGGTGATCGAAAAAGTTAAGCCTCATCGAGCGCGGATACTTTTTTGGAAATCGGTAAAAACTTGTCCAAAATGGTTCGCGGTGCCAGATTTTTTTTTATCCCAAACTATGGCTCAAGTGGAGCATGCCCACAAAAAATGAGCCAAATCGGACAAAATTGACGATTTGGTGACCGATACAAATTTCGGTGATCGAAAAAGTTAAGCCTCATCGAACGCGGATACTTTTTTGGAAGTCGGTAAAAACTTGTCCAAAATGGTTCGCGGTGCCAGATTTTTTTTATTTTATCCCAAACTATGGCTCAAGTGGAGCATGCCCACAAAAAATGAGCCAAATCGGACTAAAATTGACGATTTGGTGACCAAAACAAAGTTCGGTGATCGAAAAAGTTAAGCCTCATCGAGCGCGGATACTTTTTTGGAAATCGGTAAAAACTTGTCCAAAATGGTTCGCGGTGCCAGATTTTTTTTATTTTATCCCAAACTATGGCTCAAGTGGAGCATGCCCACAAAAAATGAGCCAAATCGGACAAAATTGACGATTTGGTGACCAATACAAAGTTCGGTGATCGAAAAAGTTAAGCCTCATCGAACGCGGATACTTTTTGTAAATGACAATTTCAGCAGTAACCATTGCTCCAAACACACCCCATATACTTGTAAAGGCCATTATAATAGTTCCCCTGCTTGCGTATTATGTATATTTGATATTTGGAACTGTCTCGGAAACATCAATACTAATTGTATAATTTCCCTTTATTAAACTAACTTTTAAGTTAGTGCAAATCGCTCAGGTCCATTCTTTAGGCTGCACTCCGCTAACGCAGAGTGCATTCAAATAAAACTTATCAAATAAAGTTAATACTTACCTATTTAATAAGTTTATCACAACAATTAGGCTAAAAGCAATTCGGCACTGATTTTCCCAATTACCGGCCTAAACCCACTGAAGTCATACTTCCGGTTCAATGTCCGGTTATACAGGTTCCTCGTACCCAATTCATCCGTGCTTTGTTTTGCGGCCGTTCCACTGTATTGTAGATGGTTGGAAGCAAAAAGTTTGCGCGTTTGTCATAATACACTGTATGGCTACGAATTGCATAAATTATAACACAACCGTGGCTAAAATTGCATGTATTAAGTGACTATTTTGCAAACCGCAAGGCGGCGAGTTAAAGTGATCCTGTATATGAAAATGAGACTACAATACAATACTGTTGTATATAAATTCGCTCCCGCTTACGCAAATGCCTACGACCATACCATGTTGAATGCACCGGTTCTCGTCCGATCACCGAAGTTAAGCAACATTGGGCCTGGTTAGTACTTGGATGGGTGACCGCTTGGGAACACCAGGTGTTGTAGGCTTTTTCTTTTGAGTATTCAAACCTCATAGAATACTTTTATTCGATATTTACACATTTTAGAGCCTCAAAAAGCCTCGGTGATCGAAAAAGTTAAGCCTCATCGAGCGCGGATACTTTTTTGGAAATCGGTAAAAACTTGTCCAAAATGGTTCGCGGTGCCAGATTTTTTTTTATCCCAAACTATGGCTCAAGTGGAGCATGCCCACAAAAAATGAGCCAAATCGGACAAAATTGACGATTTGGTGACCAATACAAAGTTCGGTGATCGAAAAAGTTAAGCCTCATCGAACGCGGATACTTTTTGTAAATGACAATTTCAGCAGTAACCATTGCTCCAAACACACCCCATATACTTGTAAAGGCCATTATAATAGTTCCCCTGCTTGCGTATTATGTATATTTGATATTTGGAACTGTCTCGGAAACATCAATACTAATTGTATAATTTCCCTTTATTAAACTAACTTTTAAGTTAGTGCAAATCGCTCAGTTCCATTCTTTAGGCTGCACTCCGCTAACGCAGAGTGCATTCAAATAAAACTTATCAAATAGAGTTAATACTTACCTATTTAATAAGTTTATCACAACAATTAGGCTAAAAGCAATTCGGCACTGATTTTCGCAATTACCGGCCTAAACCCACTGAAGTCATACTTCCGGTTCAATGTCCGGTTATACAGGTTCCTCGTACCCAATTCATCCGTGCTTTGTTTTGCGGCCGTTCCACTGTATTGTAGATGGTTGGAAGCAAAAAGTTTGCGCGTTTGTCATAATACACTGTATGGCTACGAATTGCATAAATTATAACACAACCGTGGCTAAAATTGCATGTATTAAGTGACTATTTTGCAAACCGCAAGGCGGCGAGTTAAAGTGATCCTGTATATGAATATGAGACTACAATACAATACTGTTGTATATAAATTCGCTCCCGCTTACGCAAATGCCTACGACCATACCATGTTGAATGCACCGGTTCTCGTCCGATCACAGAAGTTAAGCAACATTGGGCCTGGTTAGTACTTGGATGGGTGACCGCCTGGGAACACCAGGTGTTGTAGGCTTTTTCTTTTGAGTATTCAAACCTCATAGAATACTTTTATTCGATATTTACACATTTTAGAGCCTCAAAAAGCCTCGGTGATCGAAAAAGTTAAGCCTCATCGAGCGCGGATACTTTTTTGGAAATCGGTAAAAACTTGTCCAAAATGGTTCGCGGTGCCAGATTTTTTTATTTTATCCCAAACTATGGCTCAAGTGGAGCATGCCCACATAAAATGAGCCAAATCGGACTAAAATTGACGATTTGGTGACCAATACAAAGTTCGGTGATCGAAAAAGTTAAGCCTCATCGAGCGCGGATACTTTTTTGGAAATCGGTAAAAACTTGTCCAAAATGGTTCGCGGTGCCAGATTTTTTTTTATTTTATCCCAAACTATGGCTCAAGTGGAGCATGCCCACAAAAAATGAGCCAAATCGGACTAAAATTGACGATTTGGTGACCAAAAAAAAGTTCGGTGATCGAAAAAGTTAAGCCTCATCGAGCGCGGATACTTTTTTGGAAATCGGTAAAAACTTGTCCAAAATGGTTCGCGGTGCCAGATTTTTTTTATTTTATCCCAAACTATGGCTCAAGTGGAGCATGCCCACAAAAAATGAGCCAAATCGGACAAAATTGACGATTTGGTGACCAATACAAAGTTCGGTGATCGAAAAAGTTAAGCCTCATCGAACGCGGATACTTTTTGTAAATGACAATTTCAGCAGTAACCATTGCTCCAAACACACCCCATATACTTGTAAAGGCCATTATAATAGTTCCCCTGCTTGCGTATTATGTATATTTGATATTTGGAACTGTCTCGGAAACATCAATACTAATTGTATAATTTCCCTTTATTAAACTAACTTTTAAGTTAGTGCAAATCGCTCAGTTCCATTCTTTAGGCTGCACTCC
This sequence comes from Convolutriloba macropyga, assembly GCF_964194025.1. Classification (NCBI taxonomy): domain Eukaryota; kingdom Metazoa; phylum Xenacoelomorpha; order Acoela; family Convolutidae; genus Convolutriloba; species Convolutriloba macropyga. The sequence continues at coordinate 23,207,104 of NC_134476.1, read as the reverse complement.
GCTAACGCAGAGTGCATTCAAATAAAACTTATCAAATAGAGTTAATACTTACCTATTTAATAAGTTTATCACAACAATTAGGCTAAAAGCAATTCGGCACTGATTTTCCCAATTACCGGCCTAAACCCACTGAAGTCATACTTCCGGTTCAATGTCCGGTTATACAGGTTCCTCGTACCCAATTCATCCGTGCTTTGTTTTGCGGCCGTTCCACTGTATTGTAGATGGTTGGAAGCAAAAAGTTTGCGCGTTTGTCATAATACACTGTATGGCTACGAATTGCATAAATTATAACACAACCGTGGCTAAAATTGCATGTATTAAGTGACTATTTTGCAAACCGCAAGGCGGCGAGTTAAAGTGATCCTGTATATGAATATGAGACTACAATACAATACTGTTGTATATAAATTCGCTCCCGCTTACGCAAATGCCTACGACCATACCATGTTGAATGCACCGGTTCTCGTCCGATCACCGAAGTTAAGCAACATTGGGCCTGGTTAGTACTTGGATGGGTGACCGCCTGGGAACACCAGGTGTTGTAGGCTTTTTCTTTTGAGTATTCAAACCTCATAGAATACTTTTATTCGATATTTACACATTTTAGAGCCTCAAAAAGCCTCGGTGATCGAAAAAGTTAAGCCTCATCGAGCGCGGATACTTTTTTGGAAATCGGTAAAAACTTGTCCAAAATGGTTCGCGGTGCCAGATTTTTTTATTTTATCCCAAACTATGGCTCAAGTGGAGCATGCCCACAAAAAATGAGCCAAATCGGACTAAAATTGACGATTTGGTGACCAATACAAAGTTCGGTGATCGAAAAAGTTAAGCCTCATCGAGCGCGGATACTTTTTTGGAAATCGGTAAAAACTTGTCCAAAATGGTTCGCGGTGCCAGATTTTTTTTATTTTATCCCAAACTATGGCTCAAGTGGAGCATGCCCACAAAAAATGAGCCAAATCGGACTAAAATTGACGATTTGGTGACCAAAACAAAGTTCGGTGATCGAAAAAGTTAAGCCTCATCGAGCGCGGATACTTTTTTGGAAATCGGTAAAAACTTGTCCAAAATGGTTCGCGGTGCCAGATTTTTTTTATTTTATCCCAAACTATGGCTCAAGTGGAGCATGCCCACAAAAAATGAGCCAAATTGGACAAAATTGACGATTTGGTGACCAATACAAAGTTCGGTGATCGAAAAAGTTAAGCCTCATCGAACGCGGATACTTTTTGTAAATGACAATTTCAGCAGTAACCATTGCTCCAAACACACCCCATATACTTGTAAAGGCCATTATAATAGTTCCCCTGCTTGCGTATTATGTATATTTGATATTTGGAACTGTCTCGGAAACATCAATACTAATTGTATAATTTCCCTTTATTAAACTAACTTTTAAGTTAGTGCAAATCGCTCAGTTCCATTCTTTAGGCTGCACTCCGCTAACGCAGAGTGCATTCAAATAAAACTTATCAAATAAAGTTAATTTTTACCTATTTAATAAGTTTATCACAACAATTAGGCTAAAAGCAATTCGGCACTGATTTTCCCAATTACCGGCCTAAACCCACTGAAGTCATACTTCCGGTTCAATGTCCGGTTATACAGGTTCCTCGTACCCAATTCATCCGTGCTTTGTTTTGCGGCCGTTCCACTGTATTGTAGATGGTTGGAAGCAAAAAGTTTGCGCGTTTGTCATAATACACTGTATGGCTACGAATTGCATAAATTATAACAAAACCGTGGCTAAAATTGCATGTATTAAGTGACTATTTTGCAAACCGCAAGGCGGCGAGTTAAAGTGATCCTGTATATGAATATGAGACTACAATACAATACTGTTGTATATAAATTCGCTCCCGCTTACGCAAATGCCTACGACCATACCATGTTGAATGCACCGGTTCTCGTCCGATCACCGAAGTTAAGCAACATTGGGCCTGGTTAGTACTTGGATGGGTGACCGCTTGGGAACACCAGGTGTTGTAGGCTTTTTCTTTTGAGTATTCAAACCTCATAGAATACTTTTATTCGATATTTACACATTTTAGAGCCTCAAAAAGCCTCGGTGATCGAAAAAGTTAAGCCTCATCGAGCGCGGATACTTTTTTGGAAATCGGTAAAAACTTGTCCAAAATAGTTCGCGGTGCCAGATTTTTTTATTTTATCCCAAACTATGGCTCAAGTGGAGCATGCCCACAAAAAATGAGCCAAATCGGACTAAAATTGACGATTTGGTGACCAATACAAAGTTCGGTGATCGAAAAAGTTAAGCCTCATCGAACGCGGATACTTTTTGTAAATGACAATTTCAGCAGTAACCATTGCTCCAAACACACCCCATATACTTGTAAAGGCTATTAAAATAGTTCCCCTGCTTGCGTATTATGTATATTTGATATTTGGAACTGTCTCGGAAACATCAATACTAATTGTATAATTTCCCTTTATTAAACTAACTTTTAAGTTAGTGCAAATCGCTCAGTTCCATTCTTTAGGCTGCACTCCGCTAACGCAGAGTGCATTCAAATAGAACTTATCAAATAAAGTTAATACTTACCTATTTAATAAGTTTATCACAACAATTAGGCTTTTAAATAATAAATTCAGATGCTATTATTTACAGTTGTTATTTACAATGATGTTGAAATAATTCAGCAGGTTTCATTGATGAATCGTTACAGTTGGTATTTACAAGGAAAATTTATCAGATTTCATTGTTGAAGCTTTACAAATTAAGTACAAAATTCAAATAGTTTTTTGTTTGTTCAGGGGTTTCTTGCCAGGATCCATTTAGGACACTTGCCGTAAATCTAAGAGTTTCAACTTTCATATTTACAAAGACGTCGCGCCAACTATTCAGCCTTAGGGTACTTCTCGCTCCAGATAATTGTTCGCATTTGAGAATTAAATGTTCCGATGTTTCAAACTCTTTTTCGCAATAGCTGCAAATTGGTGACTCTGAAAAATTTTTCATCCATCTAATCTGTTTGTCAACAAGACAATTGAAGGCAAGGCGATATAAAAGATTTTGTTGTTGTGGCAAAAGTTTGTAAAATTTCCAGATATTTTTGCTAAAGAGAGTTAATTCTTTCGTTGAACAATTGTACTTTATGACGGATTTGTCTAAGCGGTCCTCGATAAAACTTGTTGGAAAAACTTGAGCAATGATATACCAGTAAATCTCACTTGTTCTTAAGGCTTTGTTAAGTCTCAGGGGAGTTTCGATGTTGTTCTTAAACAGAAGGATACTGCTGTCAGTTTGAGAGACTTTGAGCTTTAAAGATTTTAACAAAATTGTTAAGTCATTTGGAAAGGAAACATCGTTCTCCTTTGATGAGTTAATTTCGTCTATCAATTTTGCTGAGATTATTTTTGATGTAATATGTGGAAGAGAGATACCGCCCACAGCAACAGATTGGTAAAGAACTTCACTTCTAATTTCCATTTTGTCACCAGTTTTTAGTAGATTGTTGATGAGTTTTTAAACATTCGTCAGAATATTTACTGTTGTGTCCGTGTGTCTTGAATAATACAGGAACTTTGGAAGGATAAAAGTTTCAATGATTTGTCTCTTGGCTCTTAAAGTTTTCGATCGAGAAATGAAGCGCATGTAAATGGCAATTTGTGTTTTGATGAGATCAAGTAAGTTTGTTGATGATTTATCAGTAAAGAATTTAATGCCCAGGATTTTTGTTACACGTACAGTTTTATAGAAAGCTATGTCTCTCGTTGACAGGATCTCACTCTTTTTGACGTTGATTTCTAGTTGAGTGCAATCGCAAAAATCTTTGACAGTGTCAAATAGTCCTTCAATCGATGATATGCGTATTGAGCAAGTAATGTCGTCTGCATAAGCCACTGTTTTTGAGCTGGTGAATCCTTTAATATGTGGTGAGTTGTCTATACAGCAAAGCAAGGGCTCAACAGCAAGTATGAAAAGTAAAGCTGAAAGGGGACAACCTTGCCTAACTCCGCGTTGTAGTACAATTGTTTTGGAAAGGTAGCCATTGATTTCAATAATTGCTTTCGTTTCATTGTAAACTGTTCTGATGGCAGATTTTGTGTATTGGTCAATGCCAATTTTATCGAGAAGGGCGAAGATGTAATCTCTGTCTACTTTGTCAAAAGCTTTTGAAAAATCCAGATTCACAAGGCATTTGCTGTTATTTAGTTGCTTATGGGCTTTTCGAACTTTATTTAATGCTATATGGATTTGTCTTTTGCTCAAGTATGCATGCTGATGTTGGCCTATTATGTCTTCAAGATCTATTATGATTCTGGCAGATAGAATGTGTGATAGAATTTTGAGGTCAGTGTTCAGCAAGCTTATAGGTCTAAATTCATCAACAGTTCTCGGATTATCAGTTTTAGGCAGAAGTTTTAAGATTGCAATATTTTGGCTTTCAGGGACTTTTTCAGTTCGAACAATATTGTTGAAAACGATTTGTAGCAATGGGGCCATTTCTCTCTTAAAAATCTTGTAAAAGTTTGAAGTTATTCCATCCGAACCCGGTGAGCTCTTTGCATTGAGTTTGTTAATTGCTTTCAATACTTCATCTATGGTGATTTCATTTACATCATTTGTTGCTTCGTTTTTGCGCTCGTTCAAATGGTCAAGAAAAATCTCAAAAGAGCCTTTTTTCTTGCTTTTGTAAAGCTGTGAAAAATGGTTTTCAAAGACTTTGATGATTTCTTCCTGATTTGTTGTAACACTTGCACCAACCCTAAGTGAAGTAATATTGTTCGTGTTGTTTTTTTGCTTTGCCCAAGTTTTCAAGTCTTTCGCGTTTCCAAGTTCGCATGATTGGGTCAGTTTCTTGAAGCGGATAAACTGATCTTTTTGTTCGTTGTTGTCATACGCATTTATTTTCGAGACTGTATCATTATATCGTTTTAAAATTTTTTCATTGGAGTCATGATTTTGTATTTGTTCTCTCAGCCTTTTCTCTTCGGCCAGGATGTTTTTCATTTGCGAGCTTAAGATTTTTGATTTATTAATAGCTAAGGCTTGGCAGACATCACGTATGTGGCACTTCAGCTCTTCATAACTTTCATGTGTCAAACAGTTCATTCCAAAGGCTTCTATTTCTGTTTTGATGTACTCTTTGTTTGGAAATAAAATAGCATCGTTCATATTCCAAAAGCTTTGGCCTCGTTCTTTTTCTTCGCTTTTGTTGCTTAGTTCTAACAGCATGTGATCTGAGAAATTGCTCCGATGTACTTTCATTTCGCTGTACTGGGTTTGGTTTGTAAAAAAATAGTCTATTCGTGAAAAAGACGATGTTCTTTTGTCATAGTGTGTGAAATCAAGTACATCCAGTTCTACCGCTGCATCAAATAGTAGAGCATGCTCTGTAACCGTTTGGAGCTTTACAAATTGCTTAACTCTATCGTCTACGCTTCGAAGAGCAGTTGATGTGTTTCGCGAATCATGACTGAAAGCATTAAAATCCCCTGCTAAAACAATAGATCGTTCCGTGTTGAGTTTCGAGAGATTTGAGCTTAATTGCTTCAACTTTTCACAATAGGAGCTTGTATTCAGATATACATTGAATACAGTTAGATTGAGTTCCGTAAAATTAATTCCAGAGTGATCTCGTGATTGCAGTATTTGATTATCAGTTTTTAGTTCTTCACTCCAAACTGTAACTAAACCTCCACTGCAGTTTATTGCAGGCACTAGATGATAGCGTAATTTGTATTGCTCAAGAACTGTTTCGTGTGAACGAGATAGAGCTGGAATTTTCGATTCTTGGATACACAAAATGAATAAAGTTCCGCTAGCTAATTTGTAGCATTTTTCGATTATTGCGAAGAATTTTTTCGGGCTCTTAAGGCCACATGAAATCAAACAGAAAACTTTGTGCTCAATCATTTTTGTTTTGTTCGAACTGATTTTTCTTCTTAATCCACTGATCGTTCAAGAAGTGTTTTGCGATTTGCGCGTTTTGTTGTTTTTGTGTTTCACTAAGTGGCCTTTTGGCGCCTGGTCTGTACTGTTTGAGAACAGCACTATTATCAAGCTCTAAAGATTGAAACTTCTCCGTATTAAGATAGGCGGAATCATTACATTCAGCGTTTTGTATGTTGGTTGAGGTTTTGTCAGCGTTTTCTGTTTCTTGTTCTATGACTGTAGCATTTTCTGTTGTGCCACTACAAATTTCTTCTGTATAAGTTTCTTCCACTTCCTCTTCATCTATGGTCAAGTTGCAAGAGGAGGTGTCACTGATTGTTTCAGTTTCGGGAGCTTTATGAAAATTTGTTGGTTTCTGCTTTTCAGCACGATTATTCTTTGTTTATGTTTTGCACATTTTTGATTCTTTGTAGCTGGTTTTGCCATAAGTAGCACCAATCTTTATGGTGTCCCCGATACTGTAGTTTGCTTTCTTCACAGTAACTGCAGTTATGTAATGAGGGAGCATGGAACTTGATCTCTAAGCTGTTCCGTTCTTTGAATTCTGCGATCCGATTTTCATATGACCAAGTTTTTAATCTTTCCTCTTCAGTTGCGTTTTTCACTGTCACACTCAGTGTTGCATAACCATTGAAGATGAGATCGCCTCCTATGTTGTCTTTCATTCGAATAATTGCGGGGCTATGTTCTATTCCCTCTGGAAGATCTATTAGTTTCAGGGCTTCAGTGTCTGTGCAAACATATGGGAGATTACTGAATTTGATATTGTATCTTCTAGGATAGAATGATTTTTCTGTGTTGAGGAAGTGTTTGCCCATAGGAAAAACGGTTTTGCCTAGTAAATTTAGGCCTCTGGATCTAATCCAATGGTATTGCTTTTTGACAGTTGGTGGTGAAACAACAGTCAGCGAATGAAGTCTTTTGTCTCTTATGTATGCGAATGTTTTGCTGATTGTTATTTGATTTCGTGCTTCTTGCGGGAATTCGTGCAGAATTGATTTAGCACACTGAAGATAGGCGTTGTTCAAAGAATCTGTGTTTGAAATAATTGATTTCGTAAAAGGAGGAATAATTTGCATGATCTGGAATTCGCTTGAGTTGGTTTCTTTCGACAAGCCTTTTTGAGTGATTGAAGAATACATATTTTGGTTTTCGCTGGGAGTAGGCGTAATCAACGAGGGGATAGTGTTCTCCCCCATAGGGGAAAACTTGATTGTTTGAAGACGAAGACTTATGAAAAGTAGATTGTGACAAACGAAAGGTTTCTCAAATAAAAATTAGTGTTTTGGAAAACTCAGAAGTTAACTTAATAAGAACTCTAAGCGCTCTACAGTAAAGGAGAGAGCAACTTAAAAAGAGGAACTTAAAAAGCTAAAGCTAAGGAGGAAAGGGATTTAAAAGAAATTTTGAAGAGTAAAATTAGGAGAAAAAGGTAAAAGAAAAAGCCAGGATTTTAAATCTTAGTGAAAAAGCAGCTTTTAGTGAAAAATCTCTTTTCATAAAAGACTCACTCCCAAAGGACGTTCCTGCACAAAGTGGAGTACTTGCTTTCGCTTTCCTATCACACTTTGCGGTAATAATCCGAGAGTGACATTATCAGAATGTTTATCATCATCACAACAATTAGGCTAAAAGCAATTCGCCACTGATTTTCCCAATTACCGGCCTAAACCCACTGAAGTCATACTTCCGGTTCAATGTCCGGTTATACAGGTTCCTCGTACCCAATTCATCCGTGCTTTGTTTTGCGGCCGTTCCACTGTATTGTAGATGGTTGGAAGCAAAAAATTTGCGCGTTTGTCATAATACACTGTATGGCTACGAATTGCATAAATTATAACACAACCGTGGCTAAAATTGCATGTATTAAGTGACTATTTTGCAAACCGCAAGGCGGCGAGTGAAAGTGATCCTGTATATGAATATGAGACTACAATACAATACTGTTGTATATAAATTCGCTCCCGCTTACGCAAATGCCTACGACCATACCATGTTGAATGCACCGGTTCTCGTCCGATCACCGAAGTTAAGCAACATTGGGCCTGGTTAGTACTTGGATGGGTGACCGCTTGGGAACACCAGGTGTTGTAGGCTTTTTCTTTTGAGTATTCAAACCTCATAGAATACTTTTATTCGATATTTACACATTTTAGAGCCTCAAAAAGCCTCGGTGATCGACAAAGTTAAGCCTCATCGAGCGCGGATACTTTTTTGGAAATCGGTAAAAACTTGTCCAAAATGGTTCGCGGTGCCAGATTTTTTTATTTTATCCCAAACTATGGCTCAAGTGGAGCATGCCCACAAAAAATGAGCCAAATCGGACTAAAATTGACGATTTGGTGACCAATACAAAGTTCGGTGATCGAAAAAGTTAAGCCTCATCGAGCGCGGATACTTTTTTGGAAATCGGTAAAAACTTGTCCAAAATGGTTCGCGGTGCCAGATTTTTTTTATTTTATCCCAAACTATGGCTCAAGTGGAGCATGCCCACAAAAAATGAGCCAAATCGGACTAAAATTGACGATTTGGTGACCAATACAAAGTTCGGTGATCGAAAAAGTTAAGCCTCATCGAGCGCGGATACTTTTTTGGAAATCGGTAAAAACTTGTCCAAAATGGTTCGCGGTGCCAGATTTTTTTATTTTATCCCAAACTATGGCTCAAGTGGAGCATGCCCACAAAAAATGAGCCAAATCGGACTAAAATTGACGATTTGGTGACCAATACAAAGTTCGGTGATCGAAAAAGTTAAGCCTCATCGAGCGCGGATACTTTTTTGGAAATCGGTAAAAACTTGTCCAAAATGGTTCGCGGTGCCAGATTTTTTTATTTTATCCCAAACTATGGCTCAAGTGGAGCATGCCAACAAAAAATGAGCCAAATCGGACTAAAATTGACGATTTGGTGACCAAAAAAAAGTTCGGTGATCGAAAAAGTTAAGCCTCATCGAGCGCGGATACTTTTTTGGAAATCGTTGAAAACTTGTCCAAAATGGTTCGCTGTGCCAGATTTTTTTATTTTATCCCAAATTATGGCTCAAGTGGAGCATGCCCACAAAAAATGAGCCAAATCGGACTAAAATTGACGATTTGGTGACCAATACAAAGTTCGGTGATCGAAAAAGTTAAGCCTCATCGAGCGCGGATACTTTTTGTAAATGACAATTTCAGCAGTAACCATTGCTCCAAACACACCCCATATACTTGTAAAGGCCATTATAATAGTTCCCCTGCTTGCGTATTATGTATATTTGATATTTGGAACTGTCTCGGAAACATCAATACTGATTGTGTAATTTCCCTTTATTAACCTAACTTTTAAGTTAGTGCAAATCGCTCAGTTCCATTCTATAGGCTGCACTCCGCTAACGCAGAGTGCATTCAAATAAAACTTATCAAATAGAGTTAATACTTACCTATTTAATAAGTTTATCACAACAATTAGGCTAAAAGAAATTAGGCACTGATTTTCCCAATTACCGGCCTAAACCCACTGAAGTCATACTTCCGGTTCAATGTCCGGTTATACAGGTTCCTCGTACCCAATTCATCTGTGCTTTGTTTTGCGGCCGTTCAACTGTATTGTGGATGGTTGGAAGCAAAAAGTTTGCGCGTTTGTCATAATACACTATATGGCTACGAATTGCATAAATTATAACACAACCGTGGCTAAAATTGCATGTATTAAGTGACTATTTTGCAAACCGCAAGGCGGCGAGTTAAAGTGATCCTGTATATGAATATGAGACTACAATACAATACTGTTGTTGTATATAAATTCGCTCCCGCTTACGCAAATGCCTACGACCATACCATGTTGAATGCACCGGTTCTCGTCCGATCACCGAAGTTAAGCAACATTGGGCCTGGTTAGTACTTGGATGGGTGACCGCTTGGGAACACCAGGTGTTGTAGGCTTTTTCTTTTGAGTATTCAAACCTCATAGAATACTTTTATTCGATATTTACACTTTTTGGAGCCTCAAAAAGCCTCGGTGATCGAAAAAGTTAAGCCTCATCAAGCGCGGATACTTTTTTTGGAAATCGGTAAAAACTTGTCCAAAATGGTTCGCGGTGCCAGATTTTTTTATTTTATCCCTAACTATGGCTCAAGTGGAGCATGCCCACAAAAAATGAGCCAAATCGGACTAAAATTGACGATTTGGTGACCAATACAAAGTTCGGTGATCGAAAAAGTTAAGCCTCATCGAGCGCGGATACTTTTTTGGAAATCGGTGAAAACTTGTCCAAAATGGTTCGCTGTGCCAGATTTTTTTATTTTATCCCAAACTGTAGCTCAAGTGGAGCATGCCCACAAAAAATGAGCCAAATCGGACTAAAATTGACGATTTGGTGACCAATACAAAGTTCGGTGATCGAAAAAGTTAAGCCTCATCGAGCGCGGATACTTTTTGTAAATGACAATTTCAGCAGTAACCATTGCTCCAAACACACCCCATATAATTGTAAAGGCCATTATAATAGTTCCCCTGCTTGCGTATTTTGTATATTTGATATTTGGAACTGTCTCGGAAACATCAATACTGATTGTGTAATTTCCCTTTATTAACCTAACTTTTAAGTTAGTGCAAATCGCTCAGTTCCATTCTATAGGCTGCACTCCGCTAACGCAGAGTGCATTCAAATAAAACTTATCAAATAGAGTTAATACTTACCTATTTAATAAGTTTATCACAACAATTAGGCTAAAAGAAATTCGCCACTGATTTTCCTAATTACCGGCCTAAACCCACTGAAGTCATACTTCCGGTTCAATGTCCGGTTATACAGGTTCCTCGTACCCAATTCATCTGTGCTTTGTTTTGCGGCCGTTCAACTGTATTGTGGATGGTTGGAAGCAAAAAGTTTGCGCGTTTGTCATAATACACTGTATGGCTACGAATTGCATAAATTATAACACAACCGTGGCTAAAATTGCATGTATTAAGTGACTATTTTGCAAACCGCAAGGCGGCGAGTTAAAGTGATCCTGTATATGAATATGAGACTACAATACAATACTGTTGTATATAAATTCGCTCCCGCTTACGCAAATGCCTACGACCATACCATGTTGAATGCACCGGTTCTCGTCCGATCACCGAAGTTAAGCAACATTGGGCCTGGTAAGTACTTGGATGGGTGACCGCTTGGGAACACCAGGTGTTGTAGGCTTTTTCTTTTGAGTATTCAAACCTCATAGAATACTTTTATTCGATATTTACACATTTTGGAGCCTCAAAAAGCCTCGGCGATCGAAAAAAGTTAAGCCTCATCAAGCGCGGATACTTTTTTTGGAAATCGGTAAAAACTTGTCCAAAATGGTTCGCAGTGCCAGATTTTTTTATTTTATCCCAAACTATGGCTCAAGTGGAGCATGCCCACAAAAAATGAGCCAAATCGGACTAAAATTGACGATTTGGTGACCAATACAATGTTCGGTGATCGAAAAAGTTAAGCCTTATCGAGCGCGGATACTTTTTTGGAAATCGGTGAAAACTTGTCCAAAATGGTTCGCTGTGCCAGATTTTTTTGTTTTATCCCAAACTATGGCTCAAGTGGAGGATGCCCCCAAAAATGAGCCAAATCGGACTAAAATTGACGATTTGGTGACCAATACAAAGTTCGGTGATCGAAAAAGTTAAGCCTCATCGAGCGCGGATACTTTTTGTAAATGACAATTTCAGCAGTAACCGTTGCTCCAAACACACCCCATATAATTGTAAAGGCCATTATAATAGTTCCCCTGCTTGCGTATTATGTATATTTGATATTTGGAACTGTCTCGGAAACATCAATACTAATTGTGTAATTTCCCTTTATTAACCTAACTTTTAAGTTAGTGCAAAGCAAATCGCTCAGTTCCATTCTTTGAGCTGCACTCCGCTAACGCAGAGTGCATTCAAATAAAACTTATCAAATAGAGTTAATACTTACCTATTTAATAAGTTTATCACAACAATTAGGCTAAAAGTAATTCGCCACTGATTTTCCCAATTACCGGCCTAAACCCACTGAAGTCATACTTCCGGTTCAATGTCCGGTTGTACAGGTTCCTCGTACCCAATTCATCTGTGCTTTGTTTTGCGGCCGTTCCACTGTATTGTGGATGGTTGGAAGCAAAAAGTTTGCGCGTTTGTCATAATACACTGTATGGCTACGAATTGCATAAATTATAACACAACCGTGGCTAAAATTGCATGTATCAAGTGACTATTTTGCAAACCGCAAGGCGGCGAGTTAAAGTGATCCTGTATATGAATATGAGACTACAATACAATACTGTTGTATATAAATTCGCTCCCGCTTACGCAAATGCCTACGACCATACCATGTTGAATGCACCGGTTCTCGTCCGATCACCGAAGTTAAGCAACATTGGGCCTGGTTAGTACTTGGATGGGTGACCGCTTGGGAACACCAGGTGTTGTAGGCTTTTTCTTTTGAGTATTCAAACCTCATAGAATACTTTTATTCGATATTTACACATTTTAGAGCCTCAAAAAGCCTCGGTGATCGAAAAAGTTAAGCCTCATCAAGCGCGGATTCTTTTTTTGGAAATCGGTAAAAACTTGTCCAAAATGGTTCGCGGTGCCAGATTTTTTTATTTTATCCCAAACTATGGCTCAAGTGGAGCATGCCCACAAAAAATGAGCCAAATCGGACAAAAATTGACGATTTGGTGACCAAAACAAAGTTCGGTGATCGAAAAAGTTAAGCCTCATCGAGCGCGGATACTTTTTTGGAAATCGGTAAAAACTTGTCCAAAATGGTTCGCTGTGCCAGATTTTTTTATTTGATCCCAAACTAAGGCTCAAGTGGAGCATGCCCACAAAAAATGAGCCAAATCGGACTAAAATTGACGATTTGGTGACCAATACAATGTTCGGTGATCGAAAAAGTTAAGCCTCATCGAGCGCGGATACTTTTTGTAAATGACAATTTCAGCAGTAACCATTGCTCCAAACACACCCCCATATACTTGTAAAGGCCATTATAATAGTTCCCCTGCTTGCGTATTATGTATATTTGATATTTGGAACTGTCTCGGAAACATCAATACTAATTGTGTAATTTCCCTTTATTAACCTAACTTTTAAGTTAGTGCAAAGCAAATCGCTCAGTTCCATTCTTTGAGCTGCACTCCGCTAACGCAGAGTGCATTCAAATAAAACTTATCATATAAAGTTAATAATTACCTATTTAATAAGTTTATCACAACAATTAGGCTAAAAGCAATTCGCCACTGATTTTCCCAATTACCGGCCTAAACCCACTGAAGTCATACTTCCGGTTCAATGTCCGGTTATACAGGTTCCTCGTACCCAATTCATCTGTGCTTTGTTTTGCGGCCGTTCCACTGTATTGTGGATGGTTGGAAGCAAAAAGTTTGCGCGTTTGTCATAATACACTGTATGGCTACGAATTGCATAAATTATAACACAACCGTGGCTAAAATTGCATGTATTAAGTGACTATTTTGCAAACCGCAAGGCGGCGAGTTAAAGTGATCCTGTATATGAATATGAGACTACAATACAATACTGTTGTATATAAATTCGCTCCCGCTTACGCAAATGCCTACGACCATACCATGTTGAATGCACCGGTTCTCGTCCGATCACCGAAGTTAAGCAACATTGGGCCTGGTTAGTACTTGGATTGGTGACCGCTTGGGAACACCAGGTGTTGTAGGCTTTTTCTTTTGAGTATTCAAACCTCATAGAATACTTTTATTCGATATTTACACATTTTAGAGCCTCAAAAAGCCTCGGTGATCGAAAAAGTTAAGCCTCATCAAGCGCGGATACTTTTTTTGGAAATCGGTAAAAACTTGTCCAAAATGGTTCGCGGTGCCAGATTTTTTTTGTTTTATCCAAACTATGGCTCAAGTGGAGCATGCCCACAAAAAATGAGCCAAATCGGACTAAAATTGACGATTTGGTGACCAAAACAAAGTTCGGTGAACGAAAAAGTTAAGCCTCATCGAGCGCGGATACTTTTTTGGAAATCGGTAAAAACTTGTCCAAAATGGTTCGCTGTGCCACATTTTTTTGTTTTATCCCAAACTATGGCTCAAGTGGAGCATGCCCACAAAAAATGAGCCAAATCGGACTAAAATTGACGATTTGGTGACCAATACAAAGTTCGGTGATCGAAAAAGTTAAGCCTCATCGAGCGCGGATACTTTTTGTAAATGACAATTTCAGCAGTAACCATTGCTCCAAACACACCCCATATACTTGTAAAGGCCATTATAATAGTTCCCCTGCTTGCGTATTATGTATATTTGATATTTGGAACTGTCTCGGAAACATCAATACTAATTGTGTAATTTCTCTTTATTAACCTAACTTTTAAGTTAGTGCAAAGCAAATCGCTCAGTTCCATTCTTTGAGCTGCACTCCGCTAACGCAGAGTGCATTCAAATAAAACTTATCATATAAAGTTAATAATTACCTATTTAATAAGTTTATCACAACAATTAGGCTAAAAGCAATTCGCCACTGATTTTCCCAATTACCGGCCTAGACCCACTGAAGTCATACTTCCGGTTCAATGTCCGGTTATACAGGTTCCTCGTACCCAATTCATCTGTGCTTTCTTTTGCGGCCATTCCACTGTATTGTGGATGGTTGGAAGCAAAAAGTTTGCGCGTTTGTCATAATACACTGTATGGCTACGAATTGCATAAATTATAACACAACCGTGGCTAAAATTGCATGTATTAAGTGACTATTTTGCAAACCGCATGGCGGCGAGTTAAAGTGATCCTCTATATGAATTTGAGACTACAATACAATACTGTTGTATATAAATTCGCTCCCGCTTACGCAAATGCCTACGACCATACCATGTTGAATGCACCGGTTCTCGTTCGATCACCGAAGTTAAGCAACATTGGGCCCGGTTAGTACTTGGATGGGTGACCGCTTGGGAACACCAGGTGTTGTAGGCTTTTTCTTTTGAGTATTCAAACCTCATAGAATACTTTTATTCGATATTTACACATTTTAGAGCCTCAAAAAGCCTCGGTGATCGAAAAAGTTAAGCCTCATCGAGCGCGGATACTTTTTTGGAAATCGGTAAAAACTTGTCCAAAATGGTTCGCGGTGCCAGATTTTTTTTTATCCCAAACTATGGCTCAAGTGGAGCATGCCCACAAAAAATGAGCCAAATCGGACTAAAATTGACGATTTGGTGACCAAAACAAAGTTCGGTGAACGAAAAAGTTAAGCCTCATCGAGCGCGGATACTTTTTTGGAAATCGGTAAAAACTTGTCCAAAATGGTTCGCTGTGCCACATTTTTTTGTTTTATCCCAAACTATGGCTCAAGTGGAGCATGCCCACAAAAAATGAGCCAAATCGGACTAAAATTGACGATTTGGTGACCAATACAAAGTTCGGTGATCGAAAAAGTTAAGCCTCATCGAGCGCCCATACTTTTTGTAAATGACAATTTCAGCAGTAACCATTGCTCCAAACACACCCCATATACTTGTAAAGGCCATTATAATAGTTCCCCTGCTTGCGTATTATGTATATTTGATATTTGGAACTGTCTCGGAAACATCAATACTAATTGTGTAATTTCTCTTTATTAACCTAACTTTTAAGTTAGTGCAAAGCAAATCGCTCAGTTCCATTCTTTGAGCTGCACTCCGCTAACGCAGAGTGCATTCAAATAAAACTTATCATATAAAGTTAATAATTACCTATTTAATAAGTTTATCACAACAATTAGGCTAAAAGCAATTCGCCACTGATTTTCCCAATTACCGGCCTAGACCCACTGAAGTCATACTTCCGGTTCAATGTCCGGTTATACAGGTTCCTCGTACCCAATTCATCTGTGCTTTCTTTTGCGGCCATTCCACTGTATTGTGGATGGTTGGAAGCAAAAAGTTTGCGCGTTTGTCATAATACACTGTATGGCTACGAATTGCATAAATTATAACACAACCGTGGCTAAAATTGCATGTATTAAGTGACTATTTTGCAAACCGCAAGGCGGCGAGTTAAAGTGATCCTGTATATGAATTTGAGACTACAATACAATACTGTTGTATATAAATTCGCTCCCGCTTACGCAAATGCCTACGACCATACCATGTTGAATGCACCGGTTCTCGTTCGATCACCGAAGTTAAGCAACATTGGGCCCGGTTAGTACTTGGATGGGTGACCGCTTGGGAACACCAGGTGTTGTAGGCTTTTTCTTTTGAGTATTCAAACCTCATAGAATACTTTTATTCGATATTTACACATTTTAGAGCCTCAAAAAGCCTCGGTGATCGAAAAAGTTAAGCCTCATCAAGCGCGGATACTTTTTTTGGAAATCGGTAAAAACTTGTCCAAAATGGTTTGCGGTGCCAGATTTTTTTATTTTATCCCAAACTATGGCTCAGGTGGAGCATGCCCACAAAAAATGAGCCAAATCGGACTAAAATTGACGATTTGGTGACCAAAACAAAGTTCGGTGATCGAAAAAGTTAAGCCTCATCGAGCGCGGATACTTTTTTGGAAATCGGTAAAAACTTGTCCAAAATGGTTCGCTGTGCCAGATTTTTTTATTTTATCCCAAACTATGGCTCAGGTGGAGCATGCCCACAAAAAATGAGCCAAATCGGACTAAAATTGACGATTTGGTGACCAAAACAAAGTTCGGTGATCGAAAAAGTTAAGCCTCATCGAGCGCGGATACTTTTTTGGAAATCGGTAAAAACTTGTCCAAAATGGTTCGCTGTGCCAGATTTTTTTATTTTATCCCAAACTATTGCTCAAGTGGAGCATGCCCACAAAAAATGAGCCAAATCGGACTAAAATTGACGATTTGGTGACCAATACAAAGTTCGGTGATCGAAAAAGTTAAGCCTCATCGAGCGCGGATACATTTTTGGAAATCGGTAAAAACTTGTCCAAAATGGTTCGCGGTGCCAGGTTTTTTTATTTTATCCCAAACTATGGCTCAAGTGGAGCATGCCCACAAAAAATGAGCCAAATCGGACTAAAATTGACGATTTGATGACCAATACAAAGTTCGGTGATCGAAAAAGTTAAGCCTCATCGAGCGCGGATACTTTTTTGGAAATCGGTAAAAACTTGTCCAAAATGGTTCGCGGTGCCAGATTTTTTTATTTTATCCCAAACTATGGCTCAAGTGGAGCATGCCCACAAAAAATGAGTCAAATCGGACTAAAATTGACGATTTGGTGACCAATACAAAGTTCGGTGATCGAAAAAGTTAAGCCTCATCGAGCGCGGATACTTTTTTGGAAATCGGTAAAAACTTGTCCAAAATGGTTCGCGGTGCCAGATTTTTTTATTTTATCCCAAACTGTGGCTCAAGTGGAGCATGCCCACAAAAAATGAGCCAAATCGGACTAAAATTCACGATTTGGTGACCAATACAAAGTTCGGTGATCGAAAAAGTTAAGCCTCATCGAGCGCGGATACTTTTTTGGAAATCGGTAAAAACTTGTCCAAAATGGTTGGCGGTGCCAGATTTTTTTATTGTATCCCATACTATGGCTCAAGTGGAGCATGCCCACAAAAAATGAGCCAAATCGGACTAAAATTGACGATTTGGTGACCAAAACAAAGTTCGGTGATCGAAAAAGTTAAGCCTCATCAAGCGCGGATACTTTTTTTGGAAATCGGTAAAAACTTGTCCAAAATGGTTCGCGGTGCCAGATTTTTTTATTGTATCCCAAACTATGGCTCAAGTGGAGCATGCCCACAAAAAATGAACCAAATCGGACTAAAATTGACGATTTGGTGACCAATACAAAGTTCGGTGATCGAAAAAGTTAAGCCTCATCGAGCGCGGGTACTTTTTTGGAAATCGGTAAAAACTTGTCCAAAAAGGTTCGCGGTGCCAGTTTTTTTTATTTTATCCCAAACTATGGCTCAAGTGGAGCATGCCCACAAAAAATGAGCCAAATCGGACTAAAATTGACGATTTGGTGACCAATACAAAGTTCGGTGATCGAAAAAGTTAAGCCTCATCGAGCGCGGATACTTTTTTGGAAATCGGTAAAAACTTGTCCAAAATGGTTCGCGGTGCCAGATTTTTTTATTTTATCCCAAACGATGGCTCAAGTGGAGCATGCCCACAAAAAATGAGCCAAATCGGACTAAATTGACGATTTGGTGACCAAAACAAAGTTCGGTGATCGAAAAAGTTAAGCCTCATCGAGCGCGGATACTTTTTTGGAAATCGGTAAAAACTTGTCCAAAATGGTTCGCTGTGCCAGTTTTTTTTATTTTATCCCAAACTATGGCTCAAGTGGAGCATGCCCACAAAAAATGAGCCAAATCGGACTAAAATTGACGATTTGGTGACCAATACAAAGTTCGGTGATCGAAAAAGTTAAGCCTCATCGAGCGCGGATACTTTTTGTAAATGACAATTTCAGCAGTAACCATTGCTCCAAACACACCCCATATACTTGTAAAGGCCATTATAATAGTTCCCCTGCTTGCGTATTATGTATATTTGATATTTGGAACTGTCTCGGAAACATCAATACTAATTGTATAATTTCCCTTTATTAAACTAACTTTTAAGTTAGTGCAAATCGCTCAGTTCCATTCTTTAGGCTACACTCCGCTAACGCAGAGTGCATTCAAATAAAACTTATCAAATAGAGTTAATACTTACCTATTTAATAAGTTTATCACAACAATTAGGCTTTTAAATAATAAATTCAGATGCTATTATTTACAGTTGTTGTTTACAATGATGTTGAAATAATTCAGCAGGTTTCATTGATGAATCGTTACAGTTGGTATTTACAAGGAAAATTTATCAGATTTCATTGTTGAAGCTTTACAAATTAAGTACAAAATTCAAATAGTTTTTTGTTTGTTCAGGGGTTTCTTGCCAGGATCCATTTAGGACACTTGCCGTAAATCTAAGAGTTTCAACTTTCATATTTACAAAGACGTCGCGCCAACTATTCAGCCTTAGGGTACTTCTCGCTCCAGATAATTGTTCGCATTTGAGAATTAAATGTTCCGATGTTTCAAACTCTTTTTCGCAATAGCTGCAAATTGGTGACTCTGAAAAATTTTTCATCCATCTAATCTGTTTGTCAACAAGATAATTGAAGGCAAGGCGATATAAAAGATTTTGTTGTTGTGGCAAAAGTTTGTAAAATTTCCAGATATTTTTGCTAAAGAGAGTTAATTCTTTCGTTGAACAATTGTACTTTATGACGGATTTGTTTAAGCGGTCCTCGATAAAACTTGTTGGAAAAACTTGAGCAATGATATACCAGTAAATCTCACTTGTTCTTAAGGCTTTGTTAAGTCTCAGGGAAGTTTCGATGTTGTTCTTAAACAGAAGGATACTGTTGTCAGTTTGAGAGACTTTGAGCTTTAACGATTTTAACAAAATTGTTAAGTCATCTGGAAAGGAAACATCGTTCTCGTTTGATGAGTTAATTTCGTCTATCAGTTTTGCTGAGATTATTTTTGATGTAATATGTGGAAGAGAGATACCGCCCACAGCAACAGATTGGTAAAGAACTTCACTTCTAATTTCCATTTTGTCACCAGTTTTCAGTAGATTGTTGATGAGTTTTTGAACATTCGTCAGAATATTTACTGTTGTGTCCGTGTGTCTTGAATAATACAGGAACTTTGGAAGGATAAAAGTTTCAATGATTTGTCTCTTGGCTCTTAAAGTTTTCGATCGAGAAATGAAGCGCATGTAAATGGCAATTTGTGTTTTGATGAGATCAAGTAAGTTTGTTGATGATTTATCAGTAAAGAATTTAATGCCCAGGATTTTTGTTACACGTACAGTTTTATAGAAAGCTATGTCTCTCGTTGACAGGATCTCACTCTTTTTGACGTTGATTTCTAGTTGAGTGCAATCGCAAAAATCTTTGACAGTGTCAAATAGTCCTTCAATCGATGATATGCGTATTGAGCAAGTAATGTCGTCTGCATAAGCCACTGTTTTTGAGCTGGTGAATCCTTTAATATGTGGTGAGTTGTCTATACAGCAAAGCAAGGGCTCAACAGCAAGTATGAAAAGTAAAGCTGAAAGGGGACAACCTTGCTTAACTCCGCGTTGTAGTACAATTGTTTTGGAAAGGTAGCCATTGATTTCAATAATTGCTTTCGTTTCATTGTAAACTGTTCTGATGGCAGATTTTGTGTATTGGTCAATGCCAATTTTATCGAGAAGCGCGAAGATGTAATCTCTGTCTACTTTGTCAAAAGCTTTTGAAAAATCCAGATTCACAAGGCATTTGCTGTTATTTAGTTGCTTATGGGCTTTTCGAACTTTATTTAATGCTATATGGATTTGTCTTTTGCTCAAGTATGCATGCTGATGTTGGCCTATTATGTCTTCAAGATCTATTATGATTCTGGCAGATAGAATGTGTGATAGAATTTTGAGGTCAGTGTTCAGCAAGCTCATAGGTCTAAATTCATCAACAGTTCTCGGATTATCAGTTTTAGGCAGAAGTTTTAAGATTGCAATATTTTGGCTTTCAGGGACTTTTTCAGTTCGAACAATATTGTTGAAAACGCTTTGTAGCAATGGGGCCATTTCTCTCTTAAAAATCTTGTAAAAGTTTGAGGTTATTCCATCCGAACCCGGTGAGCTCTTTGCATTGAGTTTGTTAATTGCTTTCAATACTTCATCTATGGTGATTTCATTTACATCGTTTGTTGCTTCGTTTTTGCGCTCGTTCAAATGGTCAAGAAAAATCTCAAAACAGCCTTTTTTCTTGCTTTTGTAAAGCTGTGAAAAATGGTTTTCAAAGACTTTGATGATTTCTTCCTGACTTGTTGTAACACTTGCACCAACCCTAAGTGAAGTAATATTGTTCGTGTTGTTTTTTTGCTTTGCCCAAGTTTTCAAGTCTTTCGCGTTTCCAAGTTCGCATGATTGGGTCAGTTTCTTGAAGTGGATGAACTGATCTTTTTGTTTGTTGTTGTCATACGCATTTATTTTCGAGACTGTATCATTATATCGTTTTAAAATTTTTTCATTGGAGTCATGATTTTGTATTTGTTCTCTCAGCCTTTTCTCTTCGGCCAGGATGTTTTTCATTTGCGAGCTTAAGATTTTTGATTTATTAATAGCTAAGGCTTGGCAGACATCACGTATGTGGCACTTCAGCTCTTCATAACTTTCATGTGTCAAACAGTTCATTCCAAAGGCTTCTATTTCTGTTTTGATGTACTCTTTGTTTGGAAATAAAATAGCATCGTTCATTTTCCAAAAGCTTTGGCCTCGTTCTTTTTCTTCGCTTTTGTTGCTTAGTTCTAACAGCATGTGATCTGAGAAATTGCTCCGATGTACTTTCATTTCGCTGTACTGGGTTTGGTTTGTAAAAAAATAGTCTATTCGTGAAAAAGACGATGTTCTTTTGTCATAGTGTGTGAAATCAAGTACGTCCAGTTCTACCGCTGCATCAAATAGTAGAGCATGCTCTGTAACCGTTTGGAGCTTTACAAATCGCTTAACTCTATCGTCTACGCTTCGAAGAGCAGTTGATGTGTTTCGCGAATCATGACTGAAAGCATTAAAATCCCCTGCTAAAACAATAGATCGTTCCGTGTTGAGTTTCGAGAGATTTGAGCTTAATTGCTTCAACTTTTCACAATAGGAGCTTGTATTCAGATATACATTGAATACAGTTAGATTGAGTTCCGTAAAATTAATTCCAGAGTGATCTCGTGATTGCAGTATTTGATTATCAGTTTTTAGTTCTTCACTCCAAACTGTAACTAAACCTCCACTGCAGTTTATTGCAGGCACTAGATGATAGCGTAATTTGTATTGCTCAAGAACTGTTTCGTGTGAACGAGATAGAGCTGGAATTTTCGATTCTTGGATACACAAAATGAATAAAGTTCCGCTAGCTAATTTGTAGCATTTTTCGATTATTGCGAAGAATTTTTTCGGGCTTTTAAGGCCACATGAATTCAAATAGAAAACTTTGTGCTCAATCATTTTTGTTTTGTTCGAACTGATTTTTCTTCTTAATCCACTGATCGTTCAAGAAGTGTTTTGCGATTTGCGCGTTTTGTTGTTTTTGTGTTTCACTAAGTGGCCTTTTGGCGCCTGGTCTGTACTGTTTGAGAACAGCACTATTATCAAGCTCTAAAGATTGAAACTTCTCCGTATTAAGATAGGCGGAATCATTACATTCAGCGTTTTGTATGTTGGTTGAGGTTTTGTCAGCGTTTTCTGTTTCTTGTTCTATGACTGTAGCATTTTCTGTTGTGCCACTACAAATTTCTTCTGTATAAGTTTCTTCCACTTCCTCTTCATCTATGGTCAAGTTGCAAGAGGAGGTGTCACTGATTGTTTCAGTTTCGGGAGCTTTATGAAAATTTGTTGGTTTCTGCTTTTCAGCACGATTATTCTTTGTTTCTTTGTTTATGTTTTGCACATTTTTGATTCTTTGTAGCTGGTTTTGCCATAAGTAGCACCAATCTTTATGGTGTCCCCGATACTGTAGTTTGCTTTCTTCACAGTAACTGCAGTTATGTAATGAGGGAGCATGGAACTTGATCTCTAAGCTGTTCCGTTCTTTGAATTCTGCGATCCGATTTTCATATGACCAAGTTTTTAATCTTTCCTCTTCAGTTGCGTTTTTCACTGTCACACTCAGTGTTGCATAACCATTGAAGATGAGATCGCCTCCTATGTTGTCTTTCATTCGAATAATTGCGGGGCTATGTTCTATTCCCTCTGGAAGATCTATTAGTTTCAGGGCTTCAGTGTCTGTGCAAACATATGGGAGATTACTGAATTTGATATTGTATCTTCTAGGATAGAATGATTTTTCTGTGTTGAGGAAATGTTTGCCCATAGGAAAAACGGTTTTGCCTAGTAAATTTAGGCCTCTGGATCTAATCGAATGGTATTGCTTTTTGACAGTTGGTGGTGAAACAACAGTCAGCGAATGAAGTCTTTTGTCTCTTATGTATGCGAATGTTTTGCTGATTGTTATTTGATTTCGTGCTTCTTGCGGGAATTCGTGCAGAATTGATTTAGCACACTGAAGATAGGCGTTGTTCAAAGAATCTGTGTTTGAAATAATTGATTTCGTAAAAGGAGGAATAATTTGCATGATCTGGAATTCGCTTGAGTTGGTTTCTTTCGACAAGCTTTTTTGAGTGATTGAAGAATACATATTTTGGTTTTCGCTGGGAGTAGGCGTAATCAACGAGGGGATAGTGTTCTCCCCCATAGGGGAAAACTTAATTGTTTGAAGACGAAGACTTACGAAAAGTAGATTGTGACAAACGAAAGGTTTCTCAAATAAAAATTAGTGTTTTGGAAAACTCAGAAGTTAACTTAATAAGAACTCTAAGCGCTCTACAGTAAAGGAGAGAGCAACTTAAAAAGAGGAACTTAAAAAGCTAAAGCTAAGGAGGAAAGGGATTTAAAAGAAATTTTGAAGAGTAAAATTAGGAGAAAAAGGTAAAATAAAAAGCCAGGATTTTAAATCTTAGTGAAAAAGCAGCTTTTAGTGAAAAATCTCTTTTTATAAAAGACTCACTCCCAAAGGACGTTCCTGCACAAAGTGGAGTACTTGCTTTCGCTTTCCTATCACACTTTGCGGTAATAATCCGAGAGTGACATTATCAGAATGTTTATCATCATCACAACAATTAGGCGAAAAGCAATTCGCCAATGATTTTCCCAATTACCGGCCTAAACCCACTGAAGTCATACTTCCGGTTCAATGTCCGGTTATACAGGTTCCTCGTACCCAATTCATCTGTGCTTTGTTTTGCGGCCGTTCCACTGTATTGTGGATGGTTGGAAGCAAAAAGTTTGCGCGTTTGTCATAATACACTGTATGGCTACGAATTGCATAAATTATAACACAACCGTGGCTAAAATTGCATGTATTAAGTGACTATTTTGCAAACCGCAAGACGACGAGTTAAAGTGATCCTGTATATGAATATGAGACTACAATACAATACTGTTGTATATAAATTCGCTCCCGCTTACGCAAATGCCTACGACCATACCATGTTGAATGCACCGGTTCTCGTCCGATCACCGAAGTTAAGCAACATTGGGCCTGGTTAGTACTTGGATGGGTGACCGCTTGGGAACACCAGGTGTTGTAGGCTTTTTCTTTTGAGTATTCAAACCTCATAGAATACTTTTATTCGATATTTACACATTTTAGAGCCTCAAAAAGCCTCGGTGATCGAAAAAGTTAAGCCTCATCGAGCGCGGATACTTTTTTGGAAATCGGTAAAAACTTGTCAAAAATGGTTCGCGGTGCCCGATTTTTTTATTTTATCCCGAACTATGGCTCAAGTGGAGCATGCCCACAAAAAATGAGCCAAATCGGACTAAAATTGACGATTTGGTGACCAAAACAAAGTTCGGTGATCGAAAAAGTTAAGCCTCATCGAGCGCGGATACTTTTTGTAAATGACAATTTCAGCAGCAACCATTGCTCGAAACACACCCCATATACTTGTAAAGGCCATTCTAATAGTTCCCCTGCTTGCGTATACTGTATATTTGATATTTGGAACTGTCTCGGAAACATCAATACTAATTGTAAAATTTCCCTTTATTAAACTAACTTTTAAGTTAGTGCAAATCGCTCAGGTCCATTCTTTAGGCTGCACTCCGCTAACGCAGAGTGCATTCAAATAAAACTTATCAAACAGAGTTAATACTTACCTATTTAATAATTTTATCACAACAATTAGGCTAAAAGCAATTCGCCACTGATTTTCCCAATTACCGGCCTAAACCCACTGAAGTCATACTTCCGGTTCAATGTCCGGTTATACAGGTTCCTCGTACCCAATTCATCTGTGCTTTGTTTTGCGGCCGTTCCACTGTATTGTGGATGGTTGGAAGCAAAAAGTTTGCGCGTTTGTCATAATACACTGTATGGCTACGAATTGCATAAATTATAACACAACCGTGGCTAAAATTGCATGTATTAAGTGACTATTTTGCAAACCGCAAGGCGGCGAGTTAAAGTGATCCTGTATATGAATATGAGACTACAATACAATACTGTTGTATATAAATTCGCTCCCGCTTACGCAAATGCCTACGACCATACCATGTTGAATGCAACGGTTCTCGTCCGATCACCGAAGTTAAGCAACATTGGGCCTGGTTAGTACTTGGATGGGTGACCGCTTGGGAACACCAGGTGTTGTAGGCTTTTTCTTTTGAGTATTCAAACCTCATAGAATACTTTTATTCGATATTTACACATTTTAGAGCCTCAAAAAGCCTCGTTGATCGAAAAAGTTAAGCCTCATCGAGCGCGGATACTTTTTTGGAAATCGGTAAAAACTTGTCCAAAATGGTTCGCGGTGCCCAATTTTTTTATTTTATCCCGAACTATGGCTCAAGTGGAGCATGCCCACAACAAATGAGCCAAATCGGACTAAAATTGACGATTTGGTGACCAAAACAAAGTTCGGTGATCGAAAAAGTTAAGAATCATTGAGCGCGGATACTTTTTGTAAATGACAATTTCAGTAGCAACCATTGCTCCAAACACACCCTATATACTTGTAAAGGCCATTCTAATAGTTCCCCTGCTTGCGTATACTGTATATTTGATATTTGGAACTGTCTCGGAAACATCAATACTAATTGTATAATTTCCCTTTATTAAACTAACTTTTAAGTTAGTGCAAATCGCTCAGGTCCATTCTTTAGGCTGCACTCCGCTAACGCAGAGTGCATTCAAAAAAAACTTATCAAATAGAGTTAATACTTACCTATTTAATAATTTTATCACAACAATTAGGCTAAAAGCAATTCGCCACTGATTTTCCCAATTACCTGCCTAAACCCACTGAAGTCATACTTCCGGTTCAATGTCCGGTTATACAGGTTCCTCGTACCCAATTCATCTGTGCTTTGTTTTGCGGCCGTTCCACTGTATTGTGGATGGTTGGAAGCAAAAAGTTTGCGCGTTTGTCATAATACACTGTATGGCTACGAATTGCATAAATTATAACACAACCGTGGCTAAAATTGCATGTATTAAGTGACTATTTTGCAAACCACAAGGCGGCAAGTTAAAGTGATCCTGTATATGAATATGAGACTACAATACAATACTGTTGTATATAAATTCGCTCCCGCTTACGCAAATGCCTACGACCATACCATGTTGAATGCACCGGTTCTCGTCCGATCACCGAAGTTAAGCAACATTGGGCCTGGTTAGTACTTGGATGGGTGACCGCTTGGGAACACCAGGTGTTGTAGGCATTTTCTTTTGAGTATTCAAACCTCATAGAATACTTTTATTCGATATTTACACATTTTAGAGCCTCAAAAAGCCTCGGTGATCGAAAAAGTTAAGCCTCATCGAGCGCGGATACTTTTTTGGAAATCGGTAAAAACTTGTCCAAAATGGTTCGCGGTGCCCAATTTTTTTATTTTATCCCAAACTATGGCTCAAGTGGAGCATGCCCACAAAAAATGAGCCAAATCGGACTAAAATTGACGATTTGGTGACCAAAACAAAGTTCGTTGATCGAAAAAGTTAAGCCTCATCGAGCGCGGATACTTTTTGTAAATGACAATTTCAGCAGCAACCATTGCTCCAAACACACCCCATATACTTGTAAAGGCCATTCTAATAGTTCCCCTGCTTGCGTATACTGTATATTTGATATTTGGAACTGTCTCGGAAACATCAATACTAATTGTATAATTTCCCTTTATTAAACTAACTTTTAAGTTAGTGCAAATCGCTCAGGTCCATTCTTTAGGCTGCACTCCGCTAACGCAGAGTGCATTCAAATAAAACTTATCAAATAGAGTTAATACTTACCTATTTAATAAGTTTATCACAACAATTAGGCTAAAAGCAATTCGCCACTGATTTTCCCAATTACCGGCCTAAACCCACTGAAGTCATACTTCCGGTTCAATGTCCGGTTGTACAGGTTCCTCGTACCCAATTCATCTGTGCTTTGTTTTGCGGCCGTTCCACTGTATTGTGGATGGTTGGAAGCAAAAAGTTTGCGCGTTTGTCATAATACACTGTATGGCTACGAATTGCATAAATTATAACACAACCGTGGCTAAAATTGCATGTATTAAGTGACTATTTTGCAAACCGCAAGGCGGCGAGTTAAAGTGATCCTGTATATGAATATGAGACTACAATACAATACTGTTGTATATAAATTCGCTCCCGCTTACGCAAATGCCTACGACCATACCATGTTGAATGCACCGGTTCTCGTCCGATCACCGAAGTTAAGCAACATTGGGCCTGGTTAGTACTTGGATGGGTGACCGCTTGCGAACACCAGGTGTTGTAGGCTTTTTCTTTTGAGTATTCAAACCTCATAGAATACTTTTATTCGATATTTACACATTTTAGAGCCTCAAAAAGCCTCGGTGATCGAAAAAGTTAAGCCTCATCGAGCGCGGATACTTTTTTGGAAATCGGTAAAAACTTGTCCAAAATGGTTCGCGGTGCCCGATTTTTTTATTTTATCGCAAACTATGGCTCAAGTGGAGCATGCCCACAAAAAATGAGCCAAATCGGACTAAAATTGACGATTTGGTGACCAATACAAAGTTCGGTGATCGAAAAAGTTAAGCCTCATCGAGCGCGGATACTTTTTGTAAATGACAATTTCAGCAGCAACCATTGCTCCAAACACACCCCATATACTTGTAAAGGCCATTCTAATAGTTCCCCTGCTTGCGTATACTGTATATTTGATATTTGGAACTGTCTCGGAAACATCAATACTAATTGTATAATTTCCCTTTATTAAACTAACTTTTAAGTTAGTGCAAATCGCTCAGGTCCATTCTTTAGGCTGCACTCCGCTAACGCAGAGTGCATTCAAATAAAACTTATCAAACAGAGTTAATACTTACCTATTTAATAATTTTATCACAACAATTAGGCTAAAAGCAATTCGCCACTGATTTTCCCAATTACCGGCCTAAACCCACTGAAGTCATACTTCCGGTTCAATGTCCGGTTATACAGGTTCCTCGTACCCAATTCATCTGTGCTTTGTTTTGCGGCCGTTCCACTGTATTGTGGATGGTTGGAAGCAAAAAGTTTGCGCGTTTGTCATAATACACTGTATGGCTACGAATTGCATAAATTATAACACAACCGTGGCTAAAATTGCATGTATTAAGTGACTATTTTGCAAACCGCAAGGCGGCGAGTTAAAGTGATCCTGTATATGAATATGAGACTACAATACAATACTGTTGTATATAAATTTGCTCCCGCTTACGCAAATGCCTACGACCATACCATGTTGAATGCACCGGTTCTCGTCCGATCACCGAAGTTAAGCAACATTGGGCCTGGTTAGTACTTGGATGGGTGACCGCTTGGGAACACCAGGTGTTGTAGGCTTTTTCTTTTGAGTATTCAAACCTCATAGAATACTTTTATTCGATATTTACACATTTTAGAGCCTCAAAAAGCCTCGGTGATCGAAAAAGTTAAGCCTCATCGAGCGCGGATACTTTTTTGGAAATCGGTAAAAACTTCTCCAAAATGGTTCGCTGTGCCGGATTTTTTTATTTTATCCCAAACTATGGCTCAAGAGGAGCATGCCCACAAAAAATGAGCCAAATCGGACTAAAATTGACGATTTGGTGACCAAAACAAAGTTCGGTGATCGAAAAAGTTAAGCCTCATCGAGCGCGGATACTTTTTTGGAAATCGGTAAAAACTTGTCCAAAATGGT
This sequence comes from Convolutriloba macropyga, assembly GCF_964194025.1. Taxonomy (NCBI): domain Eukaryota; kingdom Metazoa; phylum Xenacoelomorpha; order Acoela; family Convolutidae; genus Convolutriloba; species Convolutriloba macropyga. Next base: position 23,178,451 of record NC_134476.1, on the reverse strand, counting down.
TCGCTGTGCCAGATTTTTTATTTTATCCCAAACTATGGCTCAAGTGGAGCATGCCCACAAAAAATGAGCCAAAGCGGACTAAAATTGACGATTTGGTGACCAAAACAAAGTTCGGTGATCGAAAAAGTTAAGCCTCATCGAGCGCGGATACTTTTTCGGAAATCGGTAAAAACTTGTCCAAAATGGTTCGCTGTGCCAGATTTTTTTATTTTATCCCAAACTGTGGCTCAAGTGGAGCATGCCCACAAAAAATGAGCCAAATCGGACTAAAATTGACGATTTTGTGACCAAAACAAAGTTCGGTGATCGAAAAAGTTAAGCCTCATCGAGCGCGGATACTTTTTTGGAAATCGGTAAAAACTTGTCACAAAATGGTTCGCTGTGCCAGATTTTTTTTATTTTATTCCAAATTATGGCTCAAGTGGAGCATGCCCACAAAAAATGAGCCAAATCGGACTAAAATTGACGATTTGGTGACCAAAACAAAGTTCGGTGATCGAAAAAGTTAAGCCTCATCGAGCGCGGATACTTTTTCGGAAATCGGTAAAAACTTGTCCAAAATGGTTCGCTGTGCCAGATTTTTTTATTTTATCCCAAACTGTGGCTCAAGTGGAGCATGCCCACAAAAAATGAGCCAAATCGGACTAAAATTGACGATTTTGTGACCAAAACAAAGTTCGGTGATCGAAAAAGTTAAGCCTCATCGAGCGCGGATACTTTTTTGGAAATCGGTAAAAACTTGTCACAAAATGGTTCGCTGTGCCAGATTTTTTTTATTTTATTCCAAATTATGGCTCAAGTGGAGCATGCCCACAAAAAATGAGCCAAATCGGACTAAAATTGACGATTTGGTGACCAAAACAAAGTTCGGTGATCGAAAAAGTTAAGCCTCATCGAGCGCGGATACTTTTTTGGAAATCGGTAAAAACTTGTCCAAAATGGTTCGCTGTGCCAGATTTTTTTTATTTTATTCCAAATTATGGCTCAAGTGGAGCATGCCCACAAAAAATGAGCCAAATCGGATTAAAATTGACGATTTGGTGACCAAAAAAAAGTTCGGTGATCGAAAAAGTTAAGCCTCATCGAGCGCGGATACTTTTTTGGAAATCGGTAAAAACTTGTCCAAAATGGTTCGCTGTGCCTGATTTTTTTATTTTATCCCAAACTATGGCTCAAGTGGAGCATGCCCACAAAAAATGAGCCAAATCGGACTAAAATTGACGATTTGGTGACCAAAACAAAGTTCGGTGATCGAAAAAGTTAAGCCTCATCGAGCGCGGATACTTTTTTGGAAATCGGTAAAAACTTGTCCAAAATGGTTCGCTGTGCCAGATTTTTTATTTTATCCCAAACTATGGCTCAAGTGGAGCATGCCCACAAAAAATGAGCCAAAGCGGACTAAAATTGACGATTTGGTGACCAAAACAAAGTTCGGTGATCGAAAAAGTTAAGCCTCATCGAGCGCGGATACTTTTTCGGAAATCGGTAAAAACTTGTCCAAAATGGTTCGCTGTGCCAGATTTTTTTATTTTATCCCAAACTGTGGCTCAAGTGGAGCATGCCCACAAAAAATGAGCCAAATCGGACTAAAATTGACGATTTTGTGACCAAAACAAAGTTCGGTGATCGAAAAAGTTAAGCCTCATCGAGCGCGGATACTTTTTCGGAAATCGGTAAAAACTTGTCCAAAATGGTTCGCTGTGCCAGATTTTTTTATTTTATCCCAAACTGTGGCTCAAGTGGAGCATGCCCACAAAAAATGAGCCAAATCGGACTAAAATTGACGATTTTGTGACCAAAACAAAGTTCGGTGATCGAAAAAGTTAAGCCTCATCGAGCGCGGATACTTTTTTGGAAATCGGTAAAAACTTGTCACAAAATGGTTCGCTGTGCCAGATTTTTTTTATTTTATTCCAAATTATGGCTCAAGTGGAGCATGCCCACAAAAAATGAGCCAAATCGGACTAAAATTGACGATTTGGTGACCAAAACAAAGTTCGGTGATCGAAAAAGTTAAGCCTCATCGAGCGCGGATACTTTTTTGGAAATCGGTAAAAACTTGTCCAAAATGGTTCGCTGTGCCAGATTTTTTTTATTTTATTCCAAATTATGGCTCAAGTGGAGCATGCCCACAAAAAATGAGCCAAATCGGATTAAAATTGACGATTTGGTGACCAAAAAAAAGTTCGGTGATCGAAAAAGTTAAGCCTCATCGAGCGCGGATACTTTTTTGGAAATCGGTAAAAACTTGTCCAAAATGGTTCGCTGTGCCTGATTTTTTTATTTTATCCCAAACTATGGCTCAAGTGGAGCATGCCCACAAAAAATGAGCCAAATCGGACTAAAATTGACGATTTGGTGACCAAAACAAAGTTCGGTGATCGAAAAAGTTAAGCCTCATCGAGCGCGGATACTTTTTTGGAAATCGGTAAAAACTTGTCCAAAATGGTTCGCTGTGCCAGATTTTTTATTTTATCCCAAACTATGGCTCAAGTGGAGCATGCCCACAAAAAATGAGCCAAAGCGGACTAAAATTGACGATTTGGTGACCAAAACAAAGTTCGGTGATCGAAAAAGTTAAGCCTCATCGAGCGCGGATACTTTTTCGGAAATCGGTAAAAACTTGTCCAAAATGGTTCGCTGTGCCAGATTTTTTTATTTTATCCCAAACTGTGGCTCAAGTGGAGCATGCCCACAAAAAATGAGCCAAATCGGACTAAAATTGACGATTTTGTGACCAAAACAAAGTTCGGTGATCGAAAAAGTTAAGCCTCATCGAGCGCGGATACTTTTTTGGAAATCGGTAAAAACTTGTCACAAAATGGTTCGCTGTGCCAGATTTTTTTTAATTTATTCCAAATTATGGCTCAAGTGGAGCATGCCCACAAAAAATGAGCCAAATCGGACTAAAATTGACGATTTGGTGACCAAAACAAAGTTCGGTGATCGAAAAAGTTAAGCCTCATCGAGCGCGGATACTTTTTTGGAAATCGGTAAAAACTTGTCCAAAATGGTTCGCTGTGCCAGATTTTTTTATTTTATCCCAAATTATGGCTCAAGTGGAGCATGCCCACAAAAAATGAGCCAAATCGGACTAAAATTGACCATTTGGTGACCAAAACAAAGTTCGGTGATCGAAAAAGTTAAGCCTCATCGAGCGCGGATACTTTTTTGGAAATCGGTAAAAACTTGTCCAAAATGGTTCGCTGTGCCAGATTTTTTTATTTTATCCCAAATTATGGCTCAAGTGGAGCATGCCCACAAAAAATGAGCCAAATCGGACTAAAATTGACGATTTGGTGACCAAAACAAAGTTCGGTGATCGAAAAAGTTAAGCCTCATCGAGCGCGGATACTTTTTTGGAAATCGGTAAAAACTTGTCCAAAATGGTTCGCTGTGCCAGATTTTTTTATTTTATTCCAAACTATGGCTCAAGTGGAGCATGCTCACAAAAAATGAGCCAAATCGGACTAAAATTGACGATTTGGTGACCAAAACAATGTTCGGTGATCGAAAAAGTTAAGCCTCATCGAGCGCGGATACTTTTTTGGAAATCGGTAAAAACTTGTCCAAAATGGTTCGCTGTGCCAGATTTTTTAATTTTATCCCAAATTATGGCTCAAGTGGAGCATGCCCACAAAAAATGAGCCAAATCGGACTAAAATTGACGATTTGGTGACCAAAACAAAGTTCGGTGATCGAAAAAGTTAAGCCTCATCGAGCGCGGATACTTTTTTGGAAATCGGTTAAAACTTGTCCAAAATGGTTCGCTGTGCCAGATTTTTTTAATTTATCCCAAACTATGGCTCAAGTGGAGCATGCCCACAAAAAATGAGCCAAATCGGACTAAAATTGACGATTTGGTGACCAAAACAAAGTTCGGTGATCAAAAAAGTTAAGCCTCATCGAGCGCGGATACTTTTTTTTGGAAATCGGTAAAAACTTGTCCAAAATGGTTCGCTGTGCCAGATTTTTTTATTTTATCCCAAACTATGGCTCAAGTGGAGCATGCCCACAAAAAATGAGCCAAATCGGACTAAAATTGACGATTTGGTGACCAAAACAAAGTTCGGTGATCGAAAAAGTTAAGCCTCATCGAGCGCGGATACTTTTTTGAAAATTGGTAAAAACTTGTCCAAAATGGTTCGCTGTGCCAGATTTTTTTATTTTATCCCAAACTATGGCTCAAGTGGAGCATGCCCACAAAAAATGAGCCAAATCGGACTAAAATTGACGATTTGGTGACCAAAACAAAGTTCGGTGATCGAAAAAGTTAAGCCTCATCGAGCGCGGATACTTTTTTGGAAATCGGTAAAAACTTGTCCAAAATGGTTCGCTGTGCCTGATTTTTTTATTTTATCCCAAACTATGGCTCAAGTGGAGCATGCCCACAAAAAATGAGCCAAATCGGACTAAAATTGACGATTTGGTGACCAAAACAAAGTTCGGTGATCGAAAAAGTTAAGCCTCATCGAGCGCGGATACTTTTTTGGAAATCGGTAAAAACTTGTCCAAAATGGTTCGCTGTGCCAGATTTTTTTATTTTATCCCAAACTATGGCTCAAGTGGAGCATGCCCACAAAAAATGAGCCAAATCGGACTAAAATTGACGATTTGGTGACCAAAACAAAGTTCGGTGATCGAAAAAGTTAAGCCTCATCGAGCGCGGATACTTTTTTGGAAATCGGTAAAAACTTGTCCAAAATGGTTCGCTGTGCCTGATTTTTTTATTTTATCCCAAACTATGGCTCAAGTGGAGCATGCCCACAAAAAATGAGCCAAATCGGACTAAAATTGACGATTTGGTGACCAAAACAAAGTTCGGTGATCGAAAAAGTTATGCCTCATCGAGCGCGGATACTTTTTTGGAAATCGGTAAAAACTTGTCCAAAATGGTTCGCTGTGCCTGATTTTTTTATTTTATCCCAAACTATGGCTCAAGTGGAGCATGCCCACAAAAAATGAGCCAAATCGGACTAAAATTGACGATTTGGTGACCAAAACAAAGTTCGGTGATCGAAAAAGTTAAGCCTCATCGAGCGCGGATACTTTTTTGGAAATCGGTAAAAACTTGTCCAAAATGGTTCGCTGTGCCAGATTTTTTTACTTTATCCCAAACTATGGCTCAAGTGGAGCATGCCCACAAAAAATGAGCCAAATCGGACTAAAATTGACGATTTGGTGACCAAAACAAAGTTCGGTGATCGAAAAAGTTAAGCCTCATCGAGCGCGGATACTTTTTTGGAAATCGGTAAAAACTTGTCCCAAAATGGTTCGCTGTGCCAGATTTTTTTATTTTATCCCAAACTATGGCTCAAGTGGAGCATGCCCACAAAAAATGAGCCAAATCGGACTAAAATTGACGATTTGGTGACCAAAACAAAGTTCGGTGATCGAAAAAGTTAAGCCTCATCGAGCGCGGATACTTTTTTGGAAATCGGTAAAAACTTGTCCAAAATGGTTCGCTGTGCCTGATTTTTTTATTTTATCCCAAACTATGGCTCAAGTGGAGCATGCCCACAAAAAATGAGCCAAATCGGACTAAAATTGACGATTTGGTGACCAAAACAATGTTCGGTGATCGAAGAAGTTATGCCTCATCGAGCGCGGATACTTTTTTGGAAATCGGTAAAATTTTGTCCAAAATGGTTCGCTGTGCCTGATTTTTTTATTTTATCCCAAACTATGGCTCAAGTGGAGCATGCCCACAAAAAATGAGCCAAATCGGACTAAAATTGACGATTTGGTGACCAAAACAAAGTTCGGTGATCGAAAAAGTTAAGCCTCATCGAGCGCGGATACTTTTTTGGAAATCGGTAAAAACTTGTCCAAAATGGCTCGCTGTGCCAGATTTTTTTATTTTATCCCAAACTATGGCTCAAGTGGAGCATGCCCACAAAAAATGAGCCAAATCGGACTAAAATTGACGATTTGGTGACCAAAACAAAGTTCGGTGATCGAAAAAGTTAAGCCTCATCGAGCGCGGATACTTTTTTGGAAATTGGTAAAAACTTGTCCAAAATGGTTCGCTGTGCCTGATTTTTTTATTTTATCCCAAACTATGGCTCAAGTGGAGCATGCCCACAAAAAATGAGCCAAATCGGACTAAAATTGACGATTTGGTGACCAAAACAAAGTTCGGTGATCGAAAAAGTTAAGCCTCATCGAGCGCGGATACTTTTTTGGAAATCGGTAAAAACTTGTCCAAAATGGTTCGCTGTGCCAGATTTTTTTATTTTATCCCAAACTATGGCTCAAGTGGAGCATGCCCACAAAAAATGAGCCAAATCGGATTAAAATTGACGATTTGGTGACCAAAAAAAAGTTCGGTGATCGAAAAAGTTAAGCCTCATCGAGCGCGGATACTTTTTTGGAAATCGGTAAAAACTTGTCCAAAATGGTTCGCTGTGCCTGATTTTTTTATTTTATCCCAAACTATGGCTCAAGTGGAGCATGCCCACAAAAAATGAGCCAAATCGGACTAAAATTGACGATTTGGTGACCAAAACAAAGTTCGGTGATCGAAAAAGTTAAGCCTCATCGAGCGCGGATACTTTTTTGGAAATCGGTAAAAACTTGTCCAAAATGGTTCGCTGTGCCAGATTTTTTTATTTTATCCCAAACTATGGCTCAAGTGGAGCATGCCCACAAAAAATGAGCCAAATCGGATTAAAATTGACGATTTGGTGACCAAAAAAAAGTTCGGTGATCGAAAAAGTTAAGCCTCATCGAGCGCGGATCCTTTTTTGGAAATCGGTAAAAACTTGTCCAAAATGGTTCGCTGTGCCAGATTTTTTTTATTTTATCCCAAACTATGGCTCAAGTGGAGCATGCCCACAAAAAATGAGCCAAATCGGACTAAAATTGACGATTTGGTGACCAAAACAAAGTTCGGTGATCGAAAAATTTAAGCCTCATCGAGCGCGGATACTTTTTTGAAAATCGGTAAAAACTTGTCCAAAATGGTTCGCTGTGCCAGATTTTTTTATTTTATCCCAAACTATGGCTCAAGTGGAGCATGCCCACAAAAAATGAGCCAAATCGGACTAAAATTGACGATTTGGTGACCAAAACAAAGTTCGGTGATCGAAAAAGTTAAGCCTCATCGAGCGCGGATACTTTTTTGGAAATCGGTAAAAACTTGTCCAAAATGGTTCGCTGTGCCAGATTTTTTTATTTTATCCCAAACTATGGCTCAAGTGGAGCATGCCCACAAAAAATGAGCCAAATCGGACTAAAATTGACGATTTGGTGACCAAAACAAAGTTCGGTGATCGAAAAAGTTAAGCCTCATCGAGCGCGGATACTTTTTTGGAAATCGGTAAAAACTTGTCCAAAATGGTTCGCTGTGCCATATTTTTTTATTTTATCCCAAATTATGGCTCAAGTGGAGCATGCCCACAAAAAATGAGCCAAATCGGATTAAAATTGACGATTTGGTGACCAAAACAAAGTTCGGTGATCGAAAAAGTTAAGCCTCATCGAGCGCGGTTACTTTTTTGGAAATCGGTAAAAACTTGTCCAAAATGCTTCGCTGTGCCAGATTTTTTTATTTTATCCCAAACTATGGCTCAAGTGGAGCATGCCCACAAAAAATGAGCCAAATCGGACTAAAATTGACGATTTGGTGACCAAAACAAAGTTCGGTGATTGAAAAAGTTAAGCCTCATCGAGCGCGGATACTTTTTTGAAAATCGGTAAAAACTTGTCCAAAATGGTTCGCTGTGCCAGATTTTTTTATTTTATCCTAAACTATGACTCAAGTGGAGCATGCCCACAAAAAATGAGCCAAATCGGACTAAAATTGACGATTTGGTGACCAAAACAAAGTTCGGTGATCGAAAAAGTTAAGCCTCATCGAGCGCGGATAGTTTTTTGGAAATCGGTAAAAACTTGTCCAAAATGGTTCGCTGTGCCAGAGTTTTTTATTTTATCCCAAACTATGGCTCAAGTGGAGCATGCCCACAAAAAGTGAGCCAAATCGGATTAAAATTGACGATTTGGTGACCAAAACAAAGTTCGGTGATCGAAAAAGTTAAGCCTCATCGAGCGCGGATACTTTTTTGGAAATCGGTAAAAACTTGTCCAAAATGGTTCGCTGTGCCAGATTTTTTTATTTTATCCCAAACTATGGCTCAAGTGGAGCATGCCCACAAAAAATGAGCCAAATCGGACTAAAATTGACGATTTGGTGACCAAAACAAAGTTCGGTGATTGAAAAAGTTAAGCCTCATCGAGCGCGGATACTTTTTTGAAAATCGGTAAAAACTTGTCCAAAATGGTTCGCTGTGCCAGATTTTTTTATTTTATCCCAAACTATGACTCAAGTGGAGCATGCCCACAAAAAATGAGCCAAATCGGACTAAAATTGACGATTTGGTGACCAAAACAAAGTTCGGTGATCGAAAAAGTTAAGCCTCATCGAGCGCGGATAGTTTTTTGGAAATCGGTAAAAACTTGTCCAAAATGGTTCGCTGTGCCAGATTTTTTTATTTTATCCCAAACTATGGCTCAAGTGGAGCATGCCCACAAAAAATGAGCCAAATCGGATTAAAATTGACGATTTGGTGACCAAAACAAAGTTCGGTGATCGAAAAAGTTAAGCCTCATCGAGCGCGGATACTTTTTTGGAAATCGGTAAAAACTTGTCCAAAATGGTTCGCTGTGCCAGAGTTTTTTATTTTATCCCAAACTATGGCTCAAGTGGAGCATGCCCACAAAAAATGAGCCAAATCGGACTAAAATTGACGATTTGGTGACCAAAACAAAGTTCGGTGATCGAAAAAGTTAAGCCTCATCGAGCTCGGATACTTTTTTGGAAATCGGTAAAAACTTGTCCAAAATGGTTCGCTGTGCCAGATTTTTTTATTTTATTCCAAATTATGGCTCAAGTGGAGCATGCCCACAAAAAATGAGCAAAATCGGACTAAAATTGACGATTTGGTGACCGAAACAAAGTTCGGTGATCGAAAAAGTTAAGCCTCATCGAGCGCGGATACTTTTTTGGAAATCGGTAAAAACTTGTCCAAAATGGTTCGCTGTGCCAGATTTTTTTATTTTATCCCAAACTATGGCTCAAGTGGAGCATGCCCACAAAAAATGAGCCAAATCCAACTAAAATTGACGATTTGGTGACCAAAACAAAGTTCGGTGATCGAAAAAGTTAAGCCTCATCGAGCGCGGATACTTTTTTGGAAATCGGTAAAAACTTGTCCAAAATGGTTCGCTGTGCCAGATTTTTTTATTTTATTCCAAACTATGGCTCAAGTGGAGCATGCCCACAAAAAATGAGCCAAATCGGACTAAAATTGACGATTTGGTGACCAAAACAAAGTTCGGTGATCGAAAAAGTTAAGCCTCATCGAGCGCGGATACTTTTTTGGAAATCGGTAAAAACTTGTCCAAAATGGTTCGCTGTGCCAGATTTTTTTTATTTTATCCCAAACTATGGCTCAAGTGGAGCATGCCCACAAAAAATGAGCCAAATCGGACTAAAATTGACGATTTGGTGACCAAAACAAAGTTCGGTGATCGAAAAAGTTAAGCCTCATCGAGCGCGGATACTTTTTTGGAAATCGGTAAAAACTTGTCGAAAATGGTTCGCGGTGCCAGATTTTTTTGTTTTATCCCAAACTATGGCTCAAGTGGAGCATGCCCACAAAAAATGAGCCAAATCGGACTAAAATTGACGATTTGGTGACCAAAACAAAGTTCGGTGATCGAAAAAGTTAAGCCTCATCGAGCGCGGATACTTTTTTGGAAATCGGTAAAAACTTGCCCAAAAATGGTTCGCTGTGCCAGATTTTTTGATTTTATCCCAAACTATGGCTCAAGTGGAGCATGCCCACAAAAAATGAGCCAAATCCAACTAAAATTGACGATTTGGTGACCAAAACAAAGTTCGGTGATCGAAAAAGTTAAGCCTCATCGAGCGCGGATACTTTTTTGGAAATCGGTAAAAACTTGTCCAAAATGGTTCGCTGTGCCAGATTTTTTTATTTTATTCCAAACTATGGCTCAAGTGGAGCATGCCCACAAAAAATGAGCCAAATCGGACTAAAATTGACGATTTGGTGACCAAAACAAAGTTCGGTGATCGAAAAAGTTAAGCCTCATCGAGCGCGGATACTTTTTTGGAAATCGGTAAAAACTTGTCCAAAATGGTTCGCTGTGCCAGATTTTTTTTATTTTATCCCAAACTATGGCTCAAGTGGAGCATGCCCACAAAAAATGAGCCAAATCGGACTAAAATTGACGATTTGGTGACCAAAACAAAGTTCGGTGATCGAAAAAGTTAAGCCTCATCGAGCGCGGATACTTTTTTGGAAATCGGTAAAAACTTGTCGAAAATGGTTCGCGGTGCCAGATTTTTTTGTTTTATCCCAAACTATGGCTCAATTGGAGCATGCCCACAAAAAATGAGCCAAATCGGACTAAAATTGACGATTTGGTGACCAAAACAAAGTTCGGTGATCGAAAAAGTTAAGCCTCATCGAGCGCGGATACTTTTTTGGAAATCGGTAAAAACTTGCCCAAAAATGGTTCGCTGTGCCAGATTTTTTTTATTTTATCCCAAACTATGGCTCAAGTGGAGCATGCCCACAAAAAATGAGCCAAATCGGACTAAAATTGACGATTTGGTGACCAAAACAAAGTTCGGTGATCGAAAAAGTTAAGCCTCATCGAGCGCGGATACTTTTTTGGAAATCGGTAAAAACTTGTCCAAAATGGTTCGCTGTGCCAGATTTTTTTATTTTATTCCAAACTATGGCTCAAGTGGAGCATGCCCACAAAAAATGAGCCAAATCGGACTAAAATTGACGATTTGGTGACCAAAACAAAGTTCGGTGATCGAAAAAGTTAAGCCTCATCGAGCGCGGATACTTTTTTGGAAATCGGTAAAAACTTGTCCAAAATGGTTCGCTGTGCCAGATTTTTTTTATTTTATCCCAAACTATGGCTCAAGTGGAGCATGCCCACAAAAAATGAGCCAAATCGGACTAAAATTGACGATTTGGTGACCAAAACAAAGTTCGGTGATCGAAAAAGTTAAGCCTCATCGAGCGCGGATACTTTTTTGGAAATCGGTAAAAACTTGTCGAAAATGGTTCGCGGTGCCAGATTTTTTTGTTTTATCCCAAACTATGGCTCAATTGGAGCATGCCCACAAAAAATGAGCCAAATCGGACTAAAATTGACGATTTGGTGACCAAAACAAAGTTCGGTGATCGAAAAAGTTAAGCCTCATCGAGCGCGGATACTTTTTTGGAAATCGGTAAAAACTTGCCCAAAAATGGTTCGCTGTGCCAGATTTTTTTATTTTATCCCAAACTATGGCTCAAGTGGAGCATGCCCACAAAAAATGAGCCAAATCGGACTAAAATTGACGATTTGGTGACCAAAACAAAGTTCGGTGATCGAAAAAGTTAAGCCTCATCGAGCGCGGATACTTTTTTGGAAATCGGTAAAAACTTGTCCAAAATGGTTCGCTGTGCCCGATTTTTTTATTTTATCCCAAACTGTGGCTCAAGTGGAGCATGCCCACAAAAAATGAGCCAAATCGGACTAAAATTGACGATTTGGTGACCAAAACAAGGTTCGGTGATCGAAAAAGTTAAGCCTCATCGAGCGCGGATACTTTTTTGGAAATTGGTAAAAACTTGTCCAAAATGGTTCGCTGTGCCAGATTTTTTTACTTTATTCCAAACTATGGCTCAAGTGGAGCATGCCCACAAAAAATGAGCCAAATCGGACTAAAATTGACGATTTGGTGACCAAAACAAAGTTCGGTGATCGAAAAAGTTAAGCCTCATCGAGCGCGGATACTTTTTTGGAAATCGGTAAAAACTTGTCCAAAATGGTTCGCTGTGCCAGATTTTTTTATTTTATCCCAAACTAAGGCTCAAGTGGAGCATGCCCACAAAAAATGAGCCAAATCGGACTAAAATTGACGATTTGGTGACCAAAACAAAGTTCGGTGATCGAAAAAGTTAAGCCTCATCGAGCGCGGATACTTTTTTGGAAATCGGTAAAAACTTGTCCAAAATGGTTCGCTGTGCCTGATTTTTTTATTTTATCCCAAACTATGGCTCAAGTGGAGCATGCCCACAAAAAATGAGCCAAATCGGACAAAAATTGACGATTTGGTGACCAAAACAAAGTTCGGTGATCGAAAAAGTTAAGCCTCATCGAGCGCGGATACTTTTTTGGAAATCGGTAAAAACTTGTCCAAAATGGTTCGCTGTGCCAGATTTTTTTATTTTATCCCAAACTATGGCTCAAGTGGAGCATGCCCACAAAAAATGAGCCAAATCGGATTAAAATTGACGATTTGGTGACCAAAAAAAAGTTCGGTGATCGAAAAAGTTAAGCCTCATCGAGCGCGGATCCTTTTTTGGAAATCGGTAAAAACTTGTCCAAAATGGTTCGCTGTGCCAGATTTTTTTATTTTATCCCAAACTATGGCTCAAGTGGAGCATGCCCACAAAAAATGAGCCAAATCGGACTAAAATTGATGATTTGGTGACCAAAACAAAGTTCGGTGATCGAAAAAGTTAAGCCTCATCGAGCGCGGATACTTTTTTGGAAATCGGTAAAAACTTGTCCAAAATGGTTCGCTGTGCCAGATGTTTTTATTTTATCCCAAACTATGGCTCAAGTGGAGCATGCCCACAAAAAATGAGCCAAATCGGACTAAAATTGACGATTTGGTGACCAAAACAAAGTTCGGTGATCGAAAAAGTTAAGCCTCATCGAGCGCGGATACTTTTTTGGAAATCGGTAAAAACTTGTCCAAAATGGTTCGCTGTGCCAGATTTTTTTTATTTTATCCCAAACTATGGCTCAAGTGGAGCATGCCCACAAAAAATGAGCCAAATCGGACTAAAATTGACGATTTGGTGACCAAAACAAAGTTCGGTGATCGAAAAAGTTAAGCCTCATCGAGCGCGGATACTTTTTTGGAAATCGGTAAAAACTTGTCCAAAATGGTTCGCTGTGCCAGATTTTTTTATTTTATCCCAAACTATGGCTCAAGTGGAGCATGCCCACAAAAAATGAGCCAAATCGGAATAAAATTGACGATTTGGTGACCAAAACAAAGTACGGTGATCGAAAAAGTTAAGCCTCATCGAGCGCGGATACTTTTTTGGAAATCGGTAAAAACTTGTCCAAAATGGTTCGCTGTGCCAGATTTTTTTATTTTATCCCAAACTATGGCTCAAGTGGAGCATGCCCACAAAAAATGAGCCAAATCGGACTAAAATTGACGATTTGGTGACCAAAACAAAGTTCGGTGATCGAAAAAGTTAAGCCTCATCGAGCGCGGATACTTTTTTGGAAATCGGTAAAAACTTGTCCAAAATGGTTCGCTGTGCCAGATTTTTTTATTTTATTCCAAACTATGGCTCAAGTGGAGCATGCCCACAAAAAATGAGCCAAATCGGACTAAAATTGACGATTTGGTGACCAAAACAAAGTTCGGTGATCGAAAAAGTTAAGCCTCATCGAGCGCGGATACTTTTTTGGAAATCGGTAAAAACTTGTCCAAAATGGTTCGCTGTGCCAGATTTTTTTATTTTATCCCAAACTATGGCTCAAGTGGAGCATGCCCACAAAAAATGAGCCAAATCGGACTAAAATTGACGATTTGGTGACCAAAACAAAGTTCGGTGATCGAAAAAGTTAAGCCTCATCGAGCGCGGATACCTTTTTGGAAATCGGTAAAAACTTGTCCAAAATGGTTCGCAGTGCCAGATTTTTTTTTTTATCCCAAACTATGGCTCAAGTGGAGCATGCCCACAAAAAATGAGCCAAATCGGACTAAAATTGACGATTTGGTGACCAAAACAAAGTTCGGTGATCGAAAAAGTTAAGCCTCATCGAGCGCGGATACTTTTTTGGAAATCGGTAAAAACTTGTCCAAAATGGTTCGCTGTGCCAGATTTTTTTTATTTTATCCCAAACTATGGCTCAAGTGGAGCATGCCCACAAAAAATGAGCCAAATCGGACTAAAATTGACGATTTGGTGACCAAAACAAAGTTCGGTGATCGAAAAAGTTAAGCCTCATCGAGCGCGGATACTTTTTTGGAAATCGGTAAAAACTTGTCCAAAATGGTTCGCGGTGCCAGATTTTTTTGTTTTATCCCAAACTATGGCTCAAGTGGAGCATGCCCACAAAAAATGAGCCAAATCGGACTAAAATTGACGATTTGGTGACCAAAACAAAGTTCGGTGATCGAAAAAGTTAAGCCTCATCGAGCGCGGATACTTTTTTGGAAATCGGTAAAAACTTGTCCAAAAATGGTTCGCTGTGCCAGATTTTTTTATTTTATCCCAAACTATGGCTCAAGTGGAGCATGCCCAAAAAATATGAGCCAAATCGGACTAAAATTGACGATTTGGTGACCAAAACAAAGTTCGGTGATCGAAAAAGTTAAGCCTCATCGAGCGCGGATACTTTTTTGGAAATCGGTAAAAACTTGTCCAAAATGGTTCGCTGTGCCAGATTTTTTTTATTTTATCCCAAACTATGGCTCAAGTGGAGCATGCCCACAAAAAATGAGCCAAATCGGACTAAAATTGACGATTTGGTGACCAAAACAAAGTTCGGTGATCGAAAAAGTTAATTCTCATCGAGCGCGGATACTTTTTTGGAAATCGGTAAAAACTTGTCCAAAAATGGTTCGCTGTGCCAGATTTTTTTATTTTATCCCAAACTATGGCTCAAGTGGAGCATGCCCAAAAAATATGAGCCAAATCGGACTAAAATTGACGATTTGGTGACCAAAACAAAGTTCGGTGATCGAAAAAGTTAATTCTCATCGAGCGCGGATACTTTTTTGGAAATCGGTAAAAACTTGTCCAAAAATGGTTCGCTGTGCCAGATTTTTTTATTTTATCCCAAACTATGGCTCAAGTGGAGCATGCCCAAAAAATATGAGCCAAATCGGACTAAAATTGACGATTTGGTGACCAAAACAAAGTTCGGTGATCGAAAAAGTTAAGCCTCATCGAGCGCGGATACTTTTTTGGAAATCGGTAAAAACTTGTCCAAAATGGTTCGCTGTGCCAGATTTTTTTTATTTTATCCCAAACTATGGCTCAAGTGGAGCATGCCCACAAAAAATGAGCCAAATCGGACTAAAATTGACGACTTGGTGACCAAAACAAAGTTCGGTGATCGAAAAAGTTAATTCTCATCGAGCGCGGATACTTTTTTGGAAATCGGTAAAAACTTGTCCAAAATGGTTCGCTGTGCCAGATTTTTTTTATTTTATCCCAAACTAAGGCTCAAGTGGAGCATGCCCACAAAAAATGAGCCAAATCGGACTAAAATTGACGATTTGGTGACCAAAACAAAGTTCGGTGATCGAAAAAGTTAAGCCTCATCGAGCGCGGATACTTTTTTGGAAATCGGTAAAAACTTGTCCAAAAATGGTTCGCTGAGCCAGATTTTTTTATTTTATCCCAAACTATGGCTCAAGTGGAGCATGCCCAAAAAATATGAGCCAAATCGGACTAAAATTGACGATTTGGTGACCAAAACAAAGTTCGGTGATCGAAAAAGTTAAGCCTCATCGAGCGCGGATACTTTTTTGGAAATCGGTAAAAACTTGTCCAAAATGGTTCGCTGTGCCAGATTTTTTTTATTTTATCCCAAACTATGGCTCAAGTGGAGCATGCCCACAAAAAATGAGCCAAATCGGACTAAAATTGACGATTTGGTGACCAAAACAAAGTTCGGTGGTCGAAAAAGTTAAGCCTCATCGAGCGCGGATACTTTTTGGAAATCGGTAAAAACTTGTCCAAAATGGTTCGCTGTGCCAGATTTTTTTTATTTTATCCCAAACTATGGCTCAAGTGGAGCATGCCCACAAAAAATGAGCCAAATCGGACTAAAATTGACGATTTGGTGACCAAAACAAAGTTCGGTGATCGAAAAAGTTAAGCCTCATCGAGCGCGGATACTTTTTTGGAAATCGGTAAAAACTTGTCCAAAATGGTTCGCGGTGCCAGATTTTTTTTGTTTTATCCCAAACTATGGCTCAAGTGGAGCATGCCCACAAAAAATGAGCCAAATCGGACTAAAATTGACGATTTGGTGACCAAAACAATGTTCGGTGATCGAAAAAGTTAAGCCTCATCGAGCGCGGATACTTTTTTGGAAATCGGTAAAAACTTGTCCAAAAATGGTTCGCTGTGCCAGATTTTTTTATTTTATCCCAAACTATGGCTCAAGTGGAGCATGCCCAAAAAATATGAGCCAAATCGGACTAAAATTGACGATTTGGTGACCAAAACAAAGTTCGGTGATCGAAAAAGTTAAGCCTCATCGAGCGCGGATACTTTTTTGGAAATTGGTGAAAACTTGTCCAAAATGGTTCGCTGTGCCAGATTTTTTATCTTATCCCAAACTATGGCTCAAGTGGAGCATGCCCACAAAAAATGAGCCAAATCGGACTAAAATTGACGATTTGGTGACCAAAACAAAGTTCGGTGATCGAAAAAGTTAAGCCTCATCGAGCGCGGATACTTTTTTGGAAATCGGTAAAAACTTGTCCAAAATGGTTCGCTGTGCCCGATTTTTTATTTTATCTCAAACTATGGCTCAAGTGGAGCATGCCCACAAAAAATGAGCCAAATCGGACTAAAATTGACAATTTGGTGACCAAAACAAAGTTCGGTGATCGAAAAAGTTAAGCCTCATCGAGCGCGGATACTTTTTTGGAAATCGGTAAAAACTTGTCCAAAATGGTTCGCTGTGCCAGATTTTTTTTATTTTATCCCAAACTATGGCTCAAGTGGAGCATGCCCACAAAAAAATGAGCCAAATCGGACTAAAATTGACGATTTGGTGACCAAAACAAAGTTCGGTGATCGAAAAAGTTAAGCCTCATCGAGCGCGGATACTTTTTTGGAAATCGGTAAAAACTTGTCCAAAATGGTTCGCGGTGCCAGATTTTTTTATTTTATCCCTAACTATGGCTCAAGTGGAGCATGCCCACAAAAAATGAGCCAAATCGGACTAAAATTGACAATTTGGTGACCAAAACAAAGTTCGGTGATCGAAAAAGTTAAGCCTCATCGAGCGCGGATACTTTTTTGGAAATCGGTAAAAACTTGTCCAAAATGGTTCGCTGTGCCAGATTTTTTTATTTTATCCCAAACTATGGCTCAAGTGGAGCATGCCCACAAAAAAATGAGCCAAATCGGACTAAAATTGACGATTTGGTGACCAAAACAAAGTTCGGTGATCGAAAAAGTTAAGCCTCATCGAGCGCGGATACTTTTTTGGAAATCGGTAAAAACTTGTCCAAAATGGTTCGCTGTGCCAGATTTTTATATTTTGTTCCAAACTATGGCTCAAGTGGAGCATGCCCACAAAAAATGAGCCAAATCGCACTAAAATTGACGATTTGGTGACCAAAACAAAGTTCGGTGATCGAAAAAGTTAAGCCTCATCGAGCGCGGATACTTTTTTGGAAATCGGTAAAACTTGTCCAAAATGGTTCGTTGTGCCAGATTTTTTTATTTTATCCCAAACTATGGCTCAAGTGGAGCATGCCCACAAAAAATGAGCCAAATCGGACTAAAATTGACGATTTGGTGACCAAAACAAAGTTCGGTGATCGAAAAAGTTAAGCCTCATCGAGCGCGGATACTTTTTTGGAAATCGGTAAAAACTTGTCCAAAATGGTTCGCTGTGCCAGATTTTTTTATTTTATCCCAAACTATGGCTCAATTGGAGCATGCCCACAAAAAATGAGCCAAATCGGACTAAAATTGACGATTTGGTGACCAAAACAAAGTTCGGTGATCGAAAAAGTTAAGCCTCATCGAGCGCGGATACTTTTTTGGAAATCGGTAAAAACTTGTCCAAAATGGTTCGCTGTGCCAGATTTTTTTATTTTATCCCAAACTATGGCTCAAGTGGAGCATGCCCACAAAAAATGAGCCAAATCGGACTAAAATTGACGATTTGGTGACCAAAACAAAGTTCGGTGATCGAAAAAGTTAAGCCTCATCGAGCGCGGATACTTTTTTGGAAATCGGTAAAAACTTGTCCAAAATGGTTCGCTGTGCCAGATTTTTTTATTTTATTCCAAAGTATGGCTCAAGTGGAGCATGCCCACAAAAAATGAGCCAAATCGCACTAAAATTGACGATTTGGTGACCAAAACAAAGTTCGGTGATCGAAAAAGTTAAGCCTCATCGAGCGCGGATACTTTTTTGGAAATCGGTAAAACTTGTCCAAAATGGTTCGCTGTGCCAGATTTTTTTATTTTATCGCAAACTATGGCTCAAGTGGAGCATGCCCACAAAAAATGAGCCAAATCGGACTAAAATTGACGATTTGGTGACCAAAACAAAGTTCGGTGATCGAAAAAGTTAAGCCTCATCGAGCGCGGATACTTTTTTGGAAATCGGTAAAAACTTGTCCAAAATGGTTCGCTGTGCCAGATTTTTTTTATTTTATCTCAAATTATGGCTCAAGTGGAGCATGCCCACAAAAAATGAGCCAAATCGGACTAAAATTGACGATTTGGTGACCAAAACAAAGTTCGGTGATCGAAAAAGTTAAGCCTCATCGAGCGCGGATACTTTTTTGGAAATCGGTAAAAACTTGTCCAAAATGGTTCGCTGTGCCAGATTTTTTTTATTTTATCTCAAATTATGGCTCAAGTGGAGCATGCCCACAAAAAATGAGCCAAATTGGACTAAAATTGACGATTTGGTGACCAAAACAAAGTTCGGTGATCGAAAAAGTTAAGCCTCATCGAGCGCGGATACTTTTTTGGAAATCGGTAAAAACTTGTCCAAAATGGTTCGCTGTGCCAGATTTTTTTATTTTTTTCCAAACTATGGCTCAAGTGGAGCATGCCCACAAAAAATGAGCCAAATCGCACTAAAATTGACGATTTGGTGACCAAAACAAAGTTCGGTGATCGAAAAAGTTAAGCCTCATCGAGCGCGGATACTTTTTTGGAAATCGGTAAAACTTGTCCAAAATGGTTCGCTGTGCCAGATTTTTTTATTTTATTCCGAACTATGGCTCAAGTGGAGCATGCCCACAAAAAATGAGCCAAATCGGACTAAAATTGACGATTTGGTGACCAAAACAAAGTTCGGTGATCGAAAAAGTTAAGCCTCATCGAGCGCGGATACTTTTTTGGAAATCGGTAAAAACTTGTCCAAAATGGTTCGCTGTGCCAGATTTTTTTTATTTTATCTCAAATTATGGTTCAAGTGGAGCATGCCCACAAAAAATGAGCCAAATCGGACTAAAATTGACGATTTGGTGACCAAAACAAAGTTCGGTGATCGAAAAAGTTAAGCCTCATCGAGCGCGGATACTTTTTTGGAAATCGGTAAAAACTTGTCCAAAATGGTTCGCTGTGCCAGATTTTTTTTATTTTATCTCAAATTATGGCTCAAGTGGAGCATGCCCACAAAAAATGAGCCAAATCGGACTAAAATTGACGATTTGGTGACCAAAACAAAGTTCGGTGATCGAAAAAGTTAAGCCTCATCGAGCGCGGATACTTTTTTGGAAATTGGTAAAAACTTGTCCAAAATGGTTCGCTGTGCCAGATTTTTTTATTTTATCCCAAACTATGGCTCAAGTGGAGCATGCCCACAAAAAATGAGCCAAATCGGACTAAAATTGACGATTTGGTGACCAAAACAAAGTTCGGTGATCGAAAAAGTTAAGCCTCATCGAGCGCGGATACTTTTTTGGAAATCGGTAAAAACTTGTCCAAAATGGTTCGCTGTGCCAGATTTTTTTTATTTTATCTCAAATTATGGCTCAAGTGGAGCATGCCCACAAAAAATGAGCCAAATTGGACTAAAATTGACGATTTGGTGACCAAAACAAAGTTCGGTGATCGAAAAAGTTAAGCCTCATCGAGCGCGGATACTTTTTTGGAAATCGGTAAAAACTTGTCCAAAATGGTTCGCTGTGCCAGATTTTTTTATTTTTTTCCAAACTATGGCTCAAGTGGAGCATGCCCACAAAAAATGAGCCAAATCGCACTAAAATTGACGATTTGGTGACCAAAACAAAGTTCGGTGATCGAAAAAGTTAAGCCTCATCGAGCGCGGATACTTTTTTGGAAATCGGTAAAACTTGTCCAAAATGGTTCGCTGTGCCAGATTTTTTTATTTTATTCCAAACTATGGCTCAAGTGGAGCATGCCCACAAAAAATGAGCCAAATCGGACTAAAATTGACGATTTGGTGACCAAAACAAAGTTCGGTGATCGAAAAAGTTAAGCCTCATCGAGCGCGGATACTTTTTTGGAAATCGGTAAAAACTTGTCCAAAATGGTTCGCTGTGCCAGATTTTTTTTATTTTATCTCAAATTATGGCTCAAGTGGAGCATGCCCACAAAAAATGAGCCAAATCGGACTAAAATTGACGATTTGGTGACCAAAACAAAGTTCGGTGATCGAAAAAGTTAAGCCTCATCGAGCGCGGATACTTTTTTGGAAATCGGTAAAAACTTGTCCAAAATGGTTCGCTGTGCCAGATTTTTTTTATTTTATCTCAAATTATGGCTCAAGTGGAGCATGCCCACAAAAAATGAGCCAAATCGGACTAAAATTGACGATTTGGTGACCAAAACAAAGTTCGGTGATCGAAAAAGTTAAGCCTCATCGAGCGCGGATACTTTTTTGGAAATCGGTAAAAACTTGTCCAAAATGGTTCGCTGTGCCAGATTTTTTTATTTTTTTCCAAACTATGGCTCAAGTGGAGCATGCCCACAAAAAATGAGCCAAATCGCACTAAAATTGACGATTTGGTGACCAAAACAAAGTTCGGTGATCGAAAAAGTTAAGCCTCATCGAGCGCGGATACTTTTTTGGAAATCGGTAAAACTTGTCCAAAATGGTTCGCTGTGCCAGATTTTTTTATTTTATCCCAAACTATGGCTCAAGTGGAGCATGCCCACAAAAAATGAGCCAAATCGGACTAAAATTGACGATTTGGTGACCAAAACAAAGTTCGGTGATCGAAAAAGTTAAGCCTCATCGAGCGCGGATACTTTTTTGGAAATCGGTAAAACTTGTCCAAAATGGTTCGCTGTGCCAGATTTTTTTATTTTATCCCAAACTATGGCTCAAGTGGAGCATGCCCACAAAAAATGAGCCAAATGGGACAAAAATTGACGATTTGGTGACCAAAACAAAGTTCGGTGATCGAAAAAGTTAAGCCTCATCGAGCGCGGATACTTTTTTGGAAATCGGTAAAAACTTGTCCAAAATGGTTCGCTGTGCCAGATTTTTTTATTTTATCTCAAATTATGGCTCAAGTGGAGCATGCCCACAAAAAATGAGCCAAATCGGACTAAAATTGACGATTTGGTGACCAAAACAAAGTTCGGTGATCGAAAAAGTTAAGCCTCATCGAGCGCGGATACTTTTTTGGAAATCGGTAAAAACTTGTCCAAAATGGTTCGCTGTGCCAGATTTTTTTATTTTATCCCAAATTATGGCTCAAGTGGAGCTTGCCCACAAAAAATGAGCCAAATCGGACTAAAATTGACGATTTGGTGACCAAAACAAAGTTCGGTGATCGAAAAAGTTAAGCCTCATCGAGCGCGGATACTTTTTTGGAAATCGGTTAAAACTTGTCCAAAATGGTTCGCGGTGCCAGATTTTTTTATTTTATCCCAAACTATGGCTCAAGTGGAGCATGCCCACAAAAAATGAGCCAAATCGGACTAAAATTGACGATTTGGTGACCAAAACAAAGTTCGTTGATCGAAAAAGTTAAGCCTCATCGAGCGCGGATACTTTTTTGGAAATCGGTAAAAACTTGTCCAAAAATGGTTCGCTGTGCCAGATTTTTTTATTTTATCCCAAACTATGGCTCAAGTGGAGCATGCCCACAAAAAATGAGCCAAATTGGACTAAAATTGACGATTTGGTGACCAAAACAAAGTTCGGTGATCGAAAAAGTTAAGCCTCATCGAGCGCGGATACTTTTTTGGAAATCGGTAAAAACTTGTCCAAAATGGTTCGCTGAGCCAGAGCTTTTTATTTTATCCCAAACTATGGCTCAAGTGGAGCATGCCCACAAAAAATGAGCCAAATCGGACTAAAATTGACGATTTGGTGACCAAAACAATGTTCGGTGATCGAAAAAGTTAAGCCTCATCGAGCGCGGATACTTTTTTGGAAATTGGTAAAAACTTGTCCAAAATGGTTCGCTGTGCCAGATTTTTTTATTTTATCCCAAACTATGGCTCAAGTGGAGCATGCCCACAAAAAATGAGCCAAATCGGACTAAAATTGACGATTTGGTGACCAAAACAAAGTTCGGTGATCGAAAAAGTTAATGCCTCATCGAGCGCGGATACTTTTTTGGAAATCGGTAAAAACTTGTCCAAAATGGTTCGCGGTGCCAGATTTTTTTATTTTATCCCAAACTATGGCTCAAGTGGAGCATGCCCACAAAAAAATGAGCCAAATCGGACTAAAATTGACGATTTGGTGACCAAAACAACGTTCTGTGATCGAAAAAGTTAAGACTCATCGAGCGCGGATACTTTTTTGGAAATCGGTAAAAACTTGTCCAAAATGGTTCGCTGTGCCAGATTTTTTTATTTTATCCCAAACTATGGCTCAAGTGGAGCATGCCCACAAAAAATGAGCCAAATCGGACTAAAATTGACGATTTGGTGACCAAAACAAAGTTCGGTGATCGAAAAAGTTAAGCCTCATCGAGCGCGGATACTTTTTTGGAAATTGGTAAAAACTTGTCCAAAATGGTTCGCTGTGCCAGATTTTTTTATTTTATCCCAAACTATGGCTCAAGTGGAGCATGCCCACAAAAAATGAGCCAAATCGGACTAAAATTGACGATTTGGTGACCAAAACAAAGTTCGGTGATCGAAAAAGTTAAGCCTCATCGAGCGCGGATACTTTTTTGGAAATCGGTAAAAACTTGTCCAAAATGGTTCGCTGTGCCAGATTTTTTTACAATGTTCGGTGATCGAAAAAGTTAAGCCTCATCGAGCGCGGATATTTTTTTTGGAAATCGGTAAAAACTTGTCCAAAATGGTTCGCTGTGCCAGATTTTTTTATTTTATTCCAAACTATGGCTCAAGTGGAGCATGCCCACAAAAAATGAGCCAAATCGGACTAAAATTGACGATTTGGTGACCAAAACAATGTTCGGTGATCGAAAAAGTTAAGCCTCATCGAGCGCGGATACTTTTTTGGAAATCGGTAAAAACTTGTCCAAAATGGTTCGCTGTGCCAAATTTTTTTATTTTATCTCAAACTATGGCTCAAGTGGAGCATGCCAACAAAAAATGAGCCAAATCGGACTAAAATTGACGATTTGGTGAAAAAACAAAGTTCGGTGATCGAAAAAGTTAAGCCTCATCGAGCGCGGATACTTTTTTGGAAATCGGTGAAAACTTGTCCAAAATGGTTCGCTGTGCCAGATTTTTTTATTTTATTCCAAACTATGGCTCAAGTGGAGCATGCCCACAAAAAATGAGCCAAATCGAACTAAAATTGACGATTTGGTGACCAAAACAAAGTTCGGTGATCGAAAAAGTTAAGCCTCATCGAGCGCGGATACTTTTTTGGAAATCGGTAAAAACTTGTCCAAAATGGTTCGCTGTGCCAGATTTTTTTTTATTTAATTCCAAACTATGGCTCAAGTGGAGCATGCCCACAAAAAATGAGCCAAATCGGACTAAAATTGACGATTTGGTGACCAAAACAAAGTTCGGTGATCGAAAAAGTTAAGCCTCATCGAGCGCGGATACTTTTTTGGAAATCGGTAAAAACTTGTCCAAAATGGTTCGCTGTGCCAGATTTTTTTATTTTATCCCAAACTATGGCTCAAGTGGAGCATGCCCACAAAAAATGAGCCAAATCGGACTAAAATTGACGATCTGGTGACCAATACAAAGTTCGGTGATCGAAAAAGATAAGCCTCATCGAGCGCGGATACTTTTTGTAAATGACAATTTCAGCAGTAACCATTGCTCCAAACACACCCCATATACTTGTAAAGGCCATTATAATAGTTCCCCTGCTTGCGTATTATGTATATTTGATATTTGGAACTGTCTCGGAAACATCAATACTAATTGTATAATTTCCCTTTATTAAACTAACTTTTAAGTTAGTGCAAATCGCTCAGTTCCATCCTTTAGGCTGCACTCCGCTAACGCAGAGTGCATTCAAATAAAACTTATCAAATAAAGTTAATACTTACCTATTTAATAAGTTTATCACAACAATTAGGCTAAAAGCAATTCGCCACTGATTTTCCCAATTACCGGCCTAAACCCACTGAAGTCATACTTCCGGTTCAATGTCCGGTTATACAGGTTCCTCGTACCCAATTCATCTGTGCTTTGTTTTGCGGCCGTTCCACTGTATTGTGGATGGTTGGAAGCAAAAAGTTTGCGCGTTTGTCATAATACACTGTATGGCTACGAATTGCATAAATTATAACACAACCGTGGCTAAAATTGCATGTATTAAGTGACTGTTTTGCAAACCGCAAGGCGGCGAGTTAAAGTGATCCTGTACATGAATATGAGACTACAATACAATACTGTTGTATATAAATTCGCTCCCGCTTACGCAAATGCCTACGACCATACCATGTTGAATGCACCGGTTCTCGTCCGATCACCGAAGTTAAGCAACATTGGGCCTGGTTAGTACTTGGATGGGTGACCGATTGGGAACACCAGGTGTTGTAGGCTTTTTCTTTTGAGTATTCAAACCTCATAGAATACTTTTATTCGATATTTACACATTTTAGAGCCTCAAAAAGCCTCGGTGATCGAAAAAGTTAAGCCTCATCGAGCGCGGATACTTTTTTGGAAATCGGTAAAAACTTGTCCCAAATGGTTCGCAGTGCCAGATTTTTTTATTTTATCCCAAAATATGGCTCAAGTGGAGCATGCCCACAAAAAATGAGCCAAATCGGACTAAAATTGACGATTTGGTGACCAAAACAATGTTCGGTGATCGAAAAAGTTAAGCCACATCGAGCGCGGATACTTTTTTGGAATTCGGTAAAAACTTGTCCAAAATGGTTCGCTGTGCCAGATTTTTTTATTTTATCCTAAACTATGGCTCAAGTGGAGCCTGCCTACCAAAAATGAGCCAAATCCGACTAAAATTGACGATTTGGTGACCAATACAAAGTTCGGTGATCGAAAAAGTTAAGCCTCATCGAGCGCGGATACTTTTTGTAAATGACAATTTCAGCAGTAACCAATGCTCCAAACACACCCCATATACTTGTAAAGGCCATTATATTAGTTCCCCTGCTTGCGTATTATGTATATTTGATATTTGGAACTGTCTCGGAAACATCAATACTAATTGTATAATTTCCCTTTATTAAACTAACTTTCCATTCTTTAGGCTGCACTCCGCTAACGCAGAGTGCATTCAAATAAAACTTATCAAATAAAGTTAATACTTACCTATTTAATAAGTTTATCACAACAATTAGGCTAAAAGCAATTCGCCACTGATTTTCCCAATTACCGGCCTAAACCCACTGAAGTCATACTTCCGGTTCAATGTCCGGTTATACAGGTTCCTCGTACCCAATTCATCTGTGCTTTGTTTTGCGGCCGTTCCACTGTATTGTGGATGGTTGGAAGCAAAAAGTTTGCGCGTTTGTCATAATACACTGTATGGCTACGAATTGCATAAATTATAACACAACCGTGGCTAAAATTGCATGTATTAAGTGACCGTTTTCAAACCGCAAGGCGGCGAGTTAAAGCGATCCTGTACATGAATATGAGACTACAATACAATACTGTTGTATATAAATTCGCTCCCGCTTACGCAAATGCCTACGACCATACCATGTTGAATGCACCGGTTCTCGTCCGATCACCGAAGTTAAGCAACATTGGGCCTGGTTAGTACTTGGATGGGTGACCGCTTGGGAACACCAGGTGTTGTAGGCTTTTTCTTTTGAGTATTCAAACCCCATAGAATACTTTTATTCGATATTTACACATTTTAGAGCCTCAAAAAGCCTCGGTGATCGAAAAAGTTAAGCCTCATCGAGCGCGGATACTTTTTTGGAAATCGGTAAAAACTTGTCCAAAATGGTTCGCGGTGCCAGATTTTTTTTTATCCCAAACTATGGCTCAAGTGGAGCATGCCCACAAAAAATGAGCCAAATCGGACTAAAATTGACGATTTGGTGACCAAAACAAAGTTCGGTGATCGAAAAAGTTAAGCCTCATCGAGCGCGGATACTTTTTTGGAATTCGGTAAAAACTTGTCCAAAATGGTTCGCTGTGCCAATTTTTTTTATTTTATCCTAAAATATGGCTCAAGTGGAGCCTGCCTACAAAAAATGAGCCAAATCCGACTAAAATTGACGATTTGGTGACCAATACAAAGTTCGGTGATCGAAAAAGTTAAGCCTCATCGAGCGCGGATACTTTTTGTAAATGACAATTTCAGCAGTAACCAATGCTCCAAACACACCCCATATACTTGTAAAGGCCATTATATTAGTTCCCCTGCTTGCGTATTATGTATATTTGATATTTGGAACTGTCTCGGAAACATCAATACTAATTGTATAATTTCCCTTTATTAAACTAACTTTCCATTCTTTAGGCTGCACTCCGCTAACGCAGAGTGCATTCAAATAAAACTTATCAAATGGAGTTAATACTTACCTATTTAATAAGTTTATCACAACAATTAGGCTTTTAAATAATAAATTCAGATGCTATTTTTACAGTTGGTTATTACAAAGTTACAAAGAAGGTAAGTATTGACGAAACGTTACATTTGGTATTTACAAAGAAGTTAAAAGGAAATTCACTAGGTTTCATCGTTGAACCTTTACAAATATTTACAAAAATAGGCTAAGACACACCAATTAGGCTTTACACAGCAATTAGGCCATTTATTAAAAACTTCCGAAGTAGGTATTTACAAATGCTAATAAGAGAATTGCAAGTCGCTTGAAAGAGACAACATTAGAGATTGAGTAAAAAGTTTAAATAGTTTTTAGTTTGCTCAGGAGTTTCTTGCCATGATCCGTTTAAAACACTTGCAGTAAATCGTAGAGTTTCGACTCTCATATGGACAAATATCTGACGCCAGTTCATCAATTGTAATATATTTCTTGCTGCAGTTAATTTGTCGCATTCAAAAACTATGTGTTCAAATGTTTCGAATATGTTTTCACAGAAACTGCAAAGTGGCGAGTCAGAGAAGTTTTTCAGCCATCTGACTTGTTTGTCAACGAGACAGTTGAATGCTAGTCGATACAACAAATTTTGCTGTTGAGGTAGGAGCTTGTTTACTTTCCAAATATCTGCACAAAAGCGGTTAATTCTTCCATTGAACAATGGTATTTAATGACAGCTTTGCTTAAACGATTTTCAATAAAACTGAAGGGGAAAATTTCATTGATTATGTACCAGTAGATTTCTTTTGTTTTCATGTGATTATGCAACCTGAGCGAGGATTCTCTGTTGTTTTTGATTAGAAGTAGAACATTCTCGTTCTGGACAACTTTGAGCTTTAAAGAGGTTATTAAAATGGATAGTTCTTTCGAAAAGGTGATCGAGTTCTCGTCAGATGAATTTAATTCGTCGAAAAGTTTTGCAGAAATAATTTTTGAGATAATGTGTGGAAGGGATATCCCGCCTCTAGTTGATGATTGGTATAGGACTTCACTTCTAATTTCCATTTTCTGACCAGCTTTCAAAAGATTGTTAACGAGGTTCTGCATTATTCCCAAGCTTTTCATGGTCGTGTCTGTGTGTCGAGCATAGTAAAGGAATTTTGGAAGAATGAATGTTTCAATAATATTTTTCTTGGTTTTCAGTGTTTTGGCTCGTGAAATAAAACGACTGTAGATGGCTATTTGTGTTTTCAGGAGACCAAGAAGATTCGGTTGAGATTTGTCAGCGTGGAAAACTATACCAAGGATTTTTGTTGATTGCACAGTTTTATAAAAGGGAATGTTGGTAGTAGATAGGATTTCGCTCTTTTTCACATTAATTTCTAGCTGAGTTTGGTCACAAAACTCTTTTACAGTGTCAAAGAGCGCTTCAATCGATGATTTATGAACTAGACATGTAATGTCATCAGCATAAGCAACAGTTTTTGCGTTTACGAAACCTTTGATGTGAGTTGAGTTGTCAACAGAACAAAGTAACGGCTCAATAGCAAGAATAAAAAGCATAGCTGATAGAGGACAACCTTGTCTTACTCCACGTTCGAGAACAATTGTCTGGGAGAGGTAGCCATTGATTTCAATAATTGCTTTGGTTTGCTTAAATATTGCTTTTATTGCAGATTTCGTGAAATTATCTACACCAATTCTATCGAGAAGAGCGAATATATAATCTCTATCTACTTTGTCAAAAGCTTTCGAGAAGTCTAGATTTACGATACATTTACTGTTATTCAATTGTTTGTGAGCTTTGCGTACCTTAATCAGTGCGATATTGATTTGTCGTTTGTTTAGGTAGGCATGTAGATGTTGACCAATTACGTCTTCGAGGTTTTTGATTAGCCTGTTAGCTAGAATATGCGACAGATTTTTTAAGTCAGTGTTCAGCAGGCTTATGGGTCTGAACTCGTCTACTGTTTTGGGGTTTTCGGTTTTTGGAAGGAGTTTCAATATTGCAATTTGTTGGTTGTCTGGAAGTCTATTGGTGTTCACTACATTGTTGAAAACTTTCAATATGGGAGCCTTTTCTCGTTTAAATACTTTATAAAAGTTCGAAGTAATACCGTCTGATCCTGGTGAACTATCTGCGTTTAGTTTGTCGATTGCTTTCTTCACTTCGTCTAAGGTGATTTCGTTTTCTGTTGTCATATCAGTTTCTTGCTCCTGCAGTTGATCAAGCAAGCTTTCAAAGGACGATTTCTTTTTACTTTTATACAGTTTTGAGAAATGACTTTCAAATATTTTAATGATCTCTTCTTGATTACTTGTTACACTGTCACCAACTTTCAATGATGTAATACTATTTGTGTTATTTTTAGTTTTCGACCATGTTTTGAGATCTCTGGCATTACCAATTTCACAGGATTGCATCAATTTTTTAAAGTGTTTAAAGCTCAGTCGTTGTTTGTTGTTCTCGTGCTCGTTGATTTGGGATAATGTTGCATTGTATCGATTTAAAATGGTTTGGTCTGATTTACCTTGCTGAATATTTTCTCTTAGTTCTTTTTCTTCACTTAAGCTGTCTTTCATCTTTGAGCTTATCACTCGAGATTTGTTTATCGCTAAAG
Organism: Convolutriloba macropyga; assembly: GCF_964194025.1. Classification (NCBI taxonomy): domain Eukaryota; kingdom Metazoa; phylum Xenacoelomorpha; order Acoela; family Convolutidae; genus Convolutriloba; species Convolutriloba macropyga. The sequence goes on along the minus strand of NC_134476.1, from coordinate 23,149,166 downwards.
CTTGGCACACATCTCGTATATGGCACATCAACTCTTCATATGTGTCCTCAATCGGACAAAGATTACCAAATTGTTTCAGTTCTTCTCTGATATAGTTTTTATTTTCTACTAAAACAGTGTCATTCATTTTCCCAAAGCTCTGACCACGTTCTTTTTCTTCAACTTTGTTGCTTAGCTCCAAAAGCATGTGATCTGAGAGGTTATTTCTATGTATTTTCATGATACTGTAATTGAGATCATTAGTAAAAAAGTAATCTATGCGCGAGAAAGATGATGTTCTCTTATCATAATGTGTGAAGTCTTGGACGTCTAGTTCGACTGCTATATCAAGAAGGAGCGCTTTCTCGATGACCGGCTTTAGTTTAGCGAATCGCTTTATTCTGTCATCTTCACTTCTCAGAGCATTTGAGGTGTTTCTTGGATCATGGCTAAATGCATTGAAATCTCCTGTTAAAACTACGAATCGTCCAGATTCAATTTTAGTGAGACTTGAGCTTAAATGTTTGAGCTTTGATGTGTAATTGTTTGGATTTAAATAAGTATTGATTAAAACAAGGTTTAAATTTGGAAACGTTATTGCTGAATGATCTCTTGATTGCAATCTTTGTTCGTTGGTATTGATTTCCTCGCTCCAAACTGTTATTAAATCACCACTACAGTTTATTGCCGGCACTAAATGGTAGCTCAATTTGTATTGTTCAAGAATTGCTTCATGTGAGCGAGGTAGAGTGAGAATTTTCGTTTCTTGAACACATAGGAAAAAAAAGGTTCCTCGAGCTAGTTGGTAACACTTTTCAATTATTGAGGAGAATTTTTTCGGGCTCTTAATGCCACAGGAACTCAAGCTGAAAATTTTATGCTCAATCATTTGCTATTGTTATTCGACTCGTTTTTCTTTTTACGCCATTCAGTGTTCAGAAAGTGTCTTGGTATTTCAGTGTTCTGTTGCTTTCGTTGATGATTTTGAGTTTGTTTGTTGACTGTCCTGTATTGTTTCAAAACAACTCCTTTGAGAGGCTTAACGTTTGATGAATTTAGTCTGTTTGGAGAGTTTGATTTCATAATGTTGTTGCTTTGTTTTTCAGTTGAAATTTGGTTAGAAAAAGATTCAATTTGTTCTGTGGTTTTTGTGCTTTCTGTTGCTTTGGTACACATTTCAGGGCTTTCTTTTGATCCGCTACAAATTTCTTCAACAAACGTTTCTTGAATTTCTTCTTCGTCTATAGTTAGATTGCCAAAAGAGTCTTGATCGAGCATTTCTTGTTCCTGGGCGTTGTCAGGATTTGTTTCTTGTGTTTTCAGATGGGTGTTTTTCTGTTCTGTGCTTACATTTTGACGGTTTTGCCTTTCAACTTTATGCATTTCCTTTTGCCATAGAAAGCACCAGTCTTTATGGTGTCCAATATATTGGCGGCTTTTTTCTTCGCAAAAACTACAGCTATGGAGCGCGGGAACATGGAATTTGATTTCTAGGCCATTCCAGTCTTTAAAATCGGCAATTTTGCTCTCATAGGACCATTTTCTTAGCTTTTCTTCTTCGTTAGCATTGTGGACAGTAACACTTAAAGTTGCATATCCGTCGAAAATAAAGTCCCCATCAATATTTACTTTCATGCGATTGATTGTCGGGTTGTGCTCTATTCCCTCTGGGAGTTCGATCAATTTCAGAGTTTCGGTATCCGAACAAACGTAAGGAAGATTTACAAATTTAATGTTGTATCTTCTGGGGTAAAAATTTCTTTCTTTGTTCAGGATATGCTTGCCCATTGGAAATACAGTTTTGCCCAGCAAATTGATGCCTCGCGATCTTATCGAGTGATATTGCGTTCTAACAGTTGGAGGGGAAGTAACGGTCAGTGTGTGCAGAGTTTTTTCTCTTATCTGCGCGAATGTTCTGCTAATGGTTATTTGAGATCGTACTTCTTGTGGGAACTCTTTCAGAATCGATTTAGCACACTGAATGTAAGCATCGTTCAAAGATCCTGTGTTTGCAAGCATCGATTTAGTAAAAGGAGGGATAATTTGCATGATTTGAAAGTCATCAGAGGCTGTTACTTTTGAAAGGCCGTTTTGGATCGCAGTGGAATACATGTTTCGATTTTCGCTCGCGGTTGGGGCTATTATTGAAGGGAAAGTGTTCTCCCCCATTGGGGAAAACAGCTTAAAAACTCGTAAACGATTGAAAGGGAGATCTCTAACTTAAACAACTTAAAAAGCTAGAGCTGATGAGGCGTGTATTTAAAAGAACCTTTAAAGAGCGAAGGCTAAGAGCAAAAAGGTAAGAGAAAAAGGTAAGAGAAAAGTCAGGATTTTAAAACTTAAGCAACTTTTAGTGAAAAATCTCTTTTTAAAAAAGACTCACTCCCAAAGGACGTTCCTACACAAAGTGGAGTACTTGCTTGTGGCTTTCCTATCACACTTTGAGGTACTGATCCGAAAGTGACATTAATAGCGGTTTAATCATCATGGACAACAATTAGGCTAAAAGCAATTCGCCACTGATTTTCCCAATTACCGGCCTAAACCCACTGAAGTCATACTTCCGGTTCAATGTCCGGTTATACAGGTTCCTCGCACTCAATTCATCTGTGCTTTGTTTTGCGACCGTTCCACTGTATTGTGGATGGTTGGAAGCAAAAAGTTTGCGCGGTTGTCATAATACACTGTATGGCTACGAATTGCATAAATTATAACACAACCGTGGCTAAAATTGCATGTATTAAGTGACTATTTTGCAAACCGCAAGGCGGCGAGTTAAAGTGATCCTGTATATGAATATGAGACTATAATACAATACTGTTGTATATAAATTCGCTCCCGCTTACGCAAATGCCTACGACCATACCATGTTGAATGCACCGGTTCTCGTCCGATCACCGAAGTTAAGCAACCTTGGGCCTGGTTAGTACTTGGATGGGTGACCGCTTGGGAACACCAGGTGTTGTAGGCTTTTTCTTTTGAGTATTCAAACCTCATAGAATACTTTTATTCGATATTTACACATTTTAGAGCCTCAAAAAGCCTCGGCGATAGAAAAAGTTAAGCCTCATCGAGCCCGGACACTTTTTTGGAAATCGGTAAAAACTTGTCCAAAATGGTTCGTTGTGCCAGATTTTTTTATTTTATCCCAAATTATGGCTCAAGTGGAGCATGCCCACAAAAAATGAGCCAAATCGGACTAAAAATGACGATTTGGTGACCAAAACAAAGTTCGGTGATCGAAAAAGTTAAGCCTCATCGAGCGCGGATACTTTTTTGGAAATCGGTAAAAACTTGTCCAAAATGGTTCGCTGTGTCAGATTTTTTTATTTTATCCCAAACTATGGCTCAAGTGGAGCATGCGCACAAAAATGAGCCAAACCGGACTAAAATTGACGATTTGGTGACCAAAACAAAGTTCGGTGATCGAAAAAGTTAAGCCTCATCGAGCGCGGATACTTTTTTGGAAATCGGTAAAAACTTGTCCAAAATGGTTCGCTGTGCCAGATTTTTTTATTTTATCCCAAACTATGGCTCAAGTGGAGCATGCTCACAAAAATGAGCCAAACCGGACTAAAATTGACGATTTGGTGACCAATACAAAGTTCGGTGATCGAAAAAGTTAAGCCTCATCGAGCGCGGATACTTTTTTGGAAATCGGTAAAAACTTGTCCAAAATGGTTCGCGGTGCCAGATTTTTTTATTTTATCCCAAACGATGGCTCAAGTGGAGCATGCCCACAAAAAATGAGCCAAATCGGACTAAAATTGACGATTTGGTGACCAAAACAAAGTTCGGTGATCGAAAAAGTTAAGCTTCATCGAGCGCGGATACTTTTTTGGAAATCGGTAAAAACTTGTCCAAAATGGTTCGCTGTGCCAGATTTTTTTATTTTATCCCAAACTATGGCTCAAGTGGAGCATGCTCACAAAAATGAGCCAAACCGGACTAAAATTGACGATTTGGTGACCAAAACAAATTCGGTGATCGAAAAAGTTAAGCCTCATCGAGCGCTGATACTTTTTTAGAAATCGGTAAAAACTTGTCCAAAATGGTTCGCGATGCCAGATTTTTTTATCTAATCCCAAACTATGGCTCAAGTGGAGTATGCCCACAAAAAATGAGCCAAATCGGACTAAAATTGACGATTTGGTGACCAATACAAAGTTCGGTGATCGAAAAAGTTAAGCCTCATCGAGCGCGGATACTTTTTGTAAATGACAATTTCAGCAGTAACCATTGCTCCAAACACACCTCATATACTTGTAAAGGCCATTCTAATAGTTCCCCTGCTTGCGTATACTGTATATTTGATATTTGGAACTGTCTCGGAAACATCAATACTAATTGTATAACTTCCCTTTATTAAACTAAATTTTAAGTTAATGCAAATCGCTCAGGTCCATTCTTTAGGCTGCACTCCGCTAACGCAGAGTGCATTCAAATAAAACTTATCAAATAGAGTTAATACTTACCTATTTAATAAGTTTATCACAACAATTAGGCTAAAAGCAATTCGCCACTGATTTTCCCAATTACCGGCCTAAACCCACTGAAGTCATACTTCCGGTTCAATGTCCGGTTATACAGGTTCCTCATACCCAATTCATCTGTGCTTTGTTTTGCGGCCGTTCCACTGTATTGTGGATGGTTGGAAGCAAAAAGTTTGCGCGTTTGTCATAATACACTGCATGGCTACGAATTGCATAAATTATAACACAACCGTGGCTAAAATTGCATGTATTAAGTGACTATTTTGCAAACCGCAAGGCGGCGAGTTAAAGTGATCCTGTATATGAACATAAGACTACAATACAATACTGCTGTATATAAATTCGCTCCCGCTTACGCAAATGCCTTCGACCATACCATGTTGAATGCACCGGTTCTCATCCGATCACCGAAGTTAAGCAACATTGGGCCTGGTTAGTACTTGGATGGGTGACCGCTTGGGAACACCAGGTGTTGTAGGCTTTTTCTTTTGAGTATTCAAACCTCATAGAATACTTTTATTCGATATTTACACATTTTAGAGCCTCAAAAAGCCTCGGTGATCGAAAAAGTTAAGGCTCATCGAGCGCGGATACTTTTTTGGAAATCGGTAAAAACTTGTCCAAAATGGTTCGCGGTGCCAGATTTTTTTATTTTATCCCAAACTATGGCTCAAGTGGAGCATGCCCACAAAAAATGAGCCAAATCGGACTAAAATTGACGATTTGGTGACCAATACAAAGTTCGGTGATCGAAAAAGTTAAGCCTCATCGAGCGCGGATACTTTTTTGGAAATTGGTAAAAAAACTTGTCCAAAATGGTTCGCTGTGCCAGATTTTTTTATTTCATCCCAAAATATGGCTCAATTGGAGCATGCCCACAAAAACTGAGCCAAATCCGACTAAAATTGACGATTTGGTGACCAAAACAAAGTTCAGTGATCGAAAAAGTTAAGCCTCATCGAGCGCGGATACTTTTTTGGAAATCGGTAAAAACTTGTCCTAAATGGTTCGCGGTGCCAGATTTTTTTTTATCCCAAACTATGGCTCAAGTGGAGCATGCCCACAAAAAATGAGCCAAATCGGACTAAAATTGACGATTTGGTGACCAAAACAAAGTTCGGTGATCGAAAAAAATAAGACTCATCGAGCGCGGATACTTTTTTGAAAATCGGTAAAAATTTGTCCAAAATGGTTCGCGGTGCCAGATTTTTTTATTCTATCCCAAATTACGGCTCAAGTGGAGCATGCCCACAAAAAATGAGCCAAATCGGACTAAAATTGACGATTTGGTGACCAAAACAAAGTTCGGTGATCGAAAAAGTTAAGCCTCATCGAGCGCGGATACTTTTTTGAAAATCGCTAAAAACTTGGCCAAAATGGTTCGCTGTGCCACATTTTTTTGTTTTATCCCAAACTATGGCTCAAGTGGAGCATGCCCACAAAAAATGAGCCAAATCGGACTAAAATTGACGATTTGGTGACCAAAACAATGTTCGGTGATCGAAAAAGTTAAGCCTCATCGAGCGCGGATACTTTTTGTAAATGACAATTTCAGCAGTAACCATTGCTCCAAACACACCCCATATACTTGTAAAGGCCATTCTAATAGTTCCCCTGCTTGCGTATACTGTATATTTGATATTTGGAACTGTCTCGGAAACATCAATACTAATTGTATAATTTCCCTTATTAAACTAACTTTTAAGTTAGTGCAAATCGCTCAGGTCCATTCTTTAGGCTGCACTCCGCTAACGCAGAGTGCATTCAAATAAAACTTATCAAATAGAGTTAATACTTACCTATTTAATAAGTTTATCACAACAATTAGGCTAAAAGCAATTCGGCACTGATTTTCCCAATTACCGGCCTAAACCCACTGAAGTCATACTTCCGGTTCAATGTCCGGTTATACAGGTTCCTCGTACCCAATTCACCTGTGCTTTGTTTTGCGGCCGTTCCACTGTATTGTGGATGGTTGGAAGCAAAAAGTTTGCGCGTTTGTCATAATACACTGTATGGCTACGAATTGCATAAATTATAATACAACCGTGGCTAAAATTGCATGTATTAAGTGACTATTTTACAAACCGCAAGGCGGCGAGATAAAGTGATCCTGCATATGAATATAAGACTACAATACACTACTGTTGTATATAAATTCGCTCCCGCTTACGCAAATGCCTACGACCATACCATGTTGAATGCACCGGTTCTCATCCGATCACCGAAGTTAAGCAACATTGGGCCTGGTTAGTACTCGGATGGGTGACCGCTTGGGAACACCAGGTGTTGTAGACTTTTTCTTTTGAGTATTCAAACCTCATAGAGTACTTTAATTTGATATTTACACGTTTTAGAGCCTCAAAAAGCCTCGGTGATCGAAAAAGTTAAGCATCATCGAGCGCGGATACTTTTTTGGAAATCGGTAAAAACTTGTCCAAAATGGTTCACGGTGCCAAATTTTTTATTTTATCCCAAATTATGGCTCAAGTGGAGCATGCCCACAAAAAATGAGCCAAATCGGACTAAAATTGACGATTTGGTGACCAATACAAAGTTCGGTGATCGAAAAAGTTAAGCCTCATCGAGCGCGGATACTTTTTTGGAAATTGGTGGAAAAACTTGTCCAAAATGGTTCGCTGTGCCAGATTTTTTTATTTTATCCCAAACTATGGCTCAAGTGGAGCATGCCCACAAAAAATGAGCCAAATCGGACTAAAATTGACGATTTGGTGACCAAAACAAAGTTCGGTGATCGAAAAAGTTAAGCCTCATCGAGCGCGGATACTTTTTTGAAAATCGGTAAAAAATTTGTACAAAATGGTTCGCGGTGCCAGATTTTTTTATTCTATCCCAAATTATGGCTCAAGTGGAGCATGCCCACAAAAAATGAGCCAAATCGGACTAAAATTGACGATTTGGTGACCAATACAAAGTTCGGTGATCGAAAAAGTTAAGCCTCATCGAGCGCGGATACTTTTTTGGAAATTGGTGGAAAAACTTGTCCAAAATGGTTCGCTGTGCCAGATTTTTTTATTTTATCCCAAACTATGGCTCAAGTGGAGCATGCCCACAAAAAATGAGCCAAATCGGACTAAAATTGACGATTTGGTGACCAAAACAAAGTTCGGTGATCGAAAAAGTTAAGCCTCATCGAGCGCGGATACTTTTTTGAAAATCGGTAAAAAATTTGTACAAAATGGTTCGCGGTGCCAGATTTTTTTATTCTATCCCAAATTATGGCTCAAGTGGAGCATGCCCACTAAAAATGAGCCAAATCGGACTAAAATTGACGATTTGGTGACCAAAACAAAGTTCGGTGATCGAAAAAGTTAAGCCTCATCGAGCGCGGATACTTTTTTGGAAATCGGTAAAAACTTGTCCAAAGTGGTTCGCGGTGCCAGATTTTTTTATTTTATCCCAAACTATGGCTCAAGTGGAGAATGCCCAAAAAAATGAGCCAAATCGGACTAAAATTGACGATTTGGTGACCAATACAAAGTTCGGTGATCGAAAAAGTTAAGCCTCATCGAGCGCGGATACTTTCTGTAAATGACAATTTCAGCAGTAACCATTGCTCCAAACACACCCCATATACTTGTAAAGGCCATTCTAATAGTTCCCCTGCTTGCGTATACTGTATATTTGATATTTGGAACTGTCTCGGAAACATCAATACTAATTGTATAATTTCCCTTTATTAAACTAACTTTTAAGTTAGTGCAAATCGCTCAGGTCCATTCTTTAAGCTGCACTCCGCTAACGCAGAGTGCATTCAAATAAAACTTATCAAATAGAGTTAATACTTACCTATTTAATAAGTTTATCACAACAATTAGGCTAAAAGCAATTCGCCACTGATTTTCCCAATTACCGGCCTAAACCCACTGAAGTCATACTTCCGGTTCAATGTCCGGTTATACAGGTTCCTCGTACCCAATTCATCTGTGCTTTGTTTTGCGGCCGTTCCACTGTATTGTGGATGGTTGGAAGCAAAAAGTTTGCGCGTTTGTCATAATACACTGTATGGCTACGAATTGCATAAATTATAACACAACCGTGGCTAAAATTGCATGTATTAAGTGACTATTTTACAAACCGCAAGGCGGCGAGATAAAGTGATCCTGCATATGAATATAAGACTACAATACACTACTGTTGTATATAAATTCGCTCCCGCTTACGCAAATGCCTACGACCATACCATGTTGAATGCACCGGTTCTCGTCCGATCACCGAAGTTAAGCAACATTGGGCCTGGTTAGTACTTGGATGGGTGACCGCTTGGGAACACCAGGTGTTGTAGGCTTTTTCTTTTGAGTATTCAAACCTCATAGAATACTTTTATTCGATATTTACACATTTTAGAGCCTCAAAAAGCCTCGGTGATCGAAAAAGTTAAGGCTCATCGAGCGCGGATACTTTTTTGGAAATCGGTAAAAACTTGTCCAAAATGGTTCGCTGTGCCAGATTTTTTTATTTTATCCCAAACTATGGCTCAAGTGGAGCATGCCCACAAAAAATGAGCCAAATCGGACTAAAATTGACGATTTGGTGACCAAAACAAAGTTCGGTGATCGAAAAAGTTAAGCCTCATCGAGCGCGGATACTTTTTTGAAAATCGGTAAAAAATTTGTACAAAATGGTTCGCGGTGCCAGATTTTTTTATTCTATCCCAAATTATGGCTCAAGTGGAGCATGCTCACAAAAAATGAGCCAAATCGGACTAAAATTGACGATTTGGTGACCAATACAAAGTTCGGTGATCGAAAAAGTTAAGCCTCATCGAGCGCGGATACTTTTTTGGAAATTGGTGGAAAAACTTGTCCAAAATGGTTCGCTGTGCCAGATTTTTTTATTTTATCCCAAATTATGGCTCAAGTGGAGCATGCCCACTAAAAATGAGCCAAATCGGACTAAAATTGACGATTTGGTGACCAAAACAAAGTTCGGTGATCGAAAAAGTTAAGCCTCATCGAGCGCGGATACTTTTTTGGAAATCGGTAAAAACTTGTCCAAAGTGGTTCGCGGTGCCAGATTTTTTTATTTTATCCCAAACTATGGCTCAAGTGGAGAATGCCCAAAAAAATGAGCCAAATCGGACTAAAATTGACGATTTGGTGACCAATACAAAGTTCGGTGATCGAAAAAGTTAAGCCTCATCGAGCGCGGATACTTTCTGTAAATGACAATTTCAGCAGTAACCATTGCTCCAAACACACCCCATATACTTGTAAAGGCCATTCTAATAGTTCCCCTGCTTGCGTATACTGTATATTTGATATTTGGAACTGTCTCGGAAACATCAATACTAATTGTATAATTTCCCTTTATTAAACTAACTTTTAAGTTAGTGCAAACCGCTCAGGTCCATTCTTTAAGCTGCACTCCGCTAACGCAGAGTGCATTCAAATAAAACTTATCAAATAGAGTTAATACTTACCTATTTAATAAGTTTATCACAACAATTAGGCTAAAAGCAATTCGCCACTGATTTTCCCAATTACCGGCCTAAACCCACTGAAGTCATACTTCCGGTTCAATGTCCGGTTATACAGGTTCCTCGTACCCAATTCATCTGTGCTTTGTTTTGCGGCCGTTCCACTGTATTGTGGATGGTTGGAAGCAAAAAGTTTGCGCGTTTGTCATAATACACTGTATGGCTACGAATTGCATAAATTATAACACAACCGTGGCTAAAATTGCATGTATTAAGTGACTATTTTACAAACCGCAAGGCGGCGAGATAAAGTGATCCTGCATATGAATATAAGACTACAATACACTACTGTTGTATATAAATTCGCTCCCGCTTACGCAAATGCCTACGACCATACCATGTTGAATGCACCGGTTCTCATCCGATCACCGAAGTTAAGCAACATTGGGCCTGGTTAGTACTCGGATGGGTGACCGCTTGGGAACACCAGGTGTTGTAGACTTTTTCTTTTGAGTATTCAAACCTCATAGAGTACTTTAATTTGATATTTACACGTTTTAGAGCCTCAAAAAGCCTCGGTGATCGAAAAAGTTAAGCATCATCGAGCGCGGATACTTTTTTGGAAATCGGTAAAAACTTGTCCAAAATGGTTCACGGTGCCAAATTTTTTTATTTTATCCCAAACTATGGCTCAAGTGGAGCATGCCCACAAAAAATGAGCCAAATCGGACTAAAATTGACGATTTGGTGACCAATACAAAGTTCGGTGATCGAAAAAGTTAAGCCTCATCGAGCGCGGAGACTTTTTTGGAAATCGGTAGAAAAACTTGTCCAAAATGGTTCGCTGTGCCAGATTTTTTTATTTTATCCCAAACTATGGCTCAAGTGGAGCATGCCCAAAAAAAATGAGCCAAATCGGACTAAAATTGACGATTTGGTGACCAATACAAAGTTCGGTGATCGAAAAAGTTAAGCCTCATCGAGCGCGGATACTTTTTGTAAATGACAATTTCAGCAGTAACCATTGCTCCAAACACACCCCATATACTTTTAAAGGCCATTCTAATAGTTCCCCTGCTTGCGTATACTGTATATTTGATATTTGGAACTGTCTCGGAAACATCAATACTAATTGTATAATTTCCCTTTATTAAACTAACTTTTGAGTTAGTGCAAATCGCTGGGTTCCATTCTTTAGGCTGCACTCCGCTAACGCAGAGTGCATTCAAATAAAACTTATCAAATAGAGTTAATACTTACCTATTTAATAAGTTTATTACAAAAATTAGGCTAAAAGCAATTCGCCACTGATTTTCTCAATTACCGGCCTAAACCCACTGAAGTCATACTTCCGGTTCAATGTCCGGTTATACAGGTTTCTCGTACCCGATTCATCTGTGCTTTGTTTTGCGGCCGTTTCACTGTATTGTGGATGGTTGGAAGCAAAAAGTTTGCGCGTTTGTCATAATACACTGTATGGCTACGAATTGCATAAATTATAACACAACCGTGGCCAAAATTGCATGTATTAAGTGACTATTTTGCAAACCGCAAGGCGGCGAGTTGAAGTGATCCTGTATATGAATATAAGACTACAATACAATACTGTTGTATATAAATTCTCTCCCGCTTACGTAAATGCCTACGACCATACCATGTTGAATGCACCGGTTCTCGTCCGATCACCGAAATTAAGCAACATTGGGCCTGGTTAGTACTTGGATGGGTGACCGCTTGGGAACACCAGGTGTTGTAGGCTTTTTCTTTTGAGTATTCAAACCTCATAGAGTACTTTAATTTGATATTTACACGTTTTAGAGCCTCAAAAAGCCTCGGTGATCGAAAAAGTTAAGCATCATCGAGCGCGGATACTTTTTTGGAAATCGGTAAAAACTTGTCCAAAATGGTTCACGGTGCCAAATTTCTTTATTTTATCCCAAATTATGGCTCAAGTGGAGCATGCCCACAAAAAAAGAGCCAAATCGGACTAAAATTGACGATTTGGTGACCAAAACAAAGTTCGGTGATCGAAAAAGTTAAGCCTCATCGAGCGCGGATACTTTTTTATGAAATCGGTAAAAACTTGTCCAAAATGGTTCGCGGTGCCCAATTTTTTTATTTTACCCCAAATTATGGCTCAAGTGGAGCATGCCCACAAAAAATGAGCCAAATCGGACTAAAATTGACGATTTGGTGACCAAAACAAAGTTCGGTGATCGAAAAAGTTAAGCCTCATCGAGCGCGGATACTTTTTTGAAAATCGCTAAAAACTTGGCCAAAATGGTTCGCGGTGCCAGATTTTTTTATTTTATCCCAAACTATGGCTCAAGTGGAGAATGCCCACAGAAAATGAGCCAAATCGGACTAAAATTGACGATTTGGTGACCAATAAAATGTTCGGTGATCGAAAAAGTTAAGCCTCATCGAGCGCGGATACTTTTTGTAAATGACAAATTCAGCAGTAATCGTTGCTCCAAACACACCCCATATACTTGTAAAGGTCATTCTAGTAGTTCCCCTGCTTGCGTATACTGTATATTTGATATTTGGAACTTTCTCGGAAACATCAATACTAATTGTATAATTTCCCTTTATTAAACTAACTTTTAAGTTAGTGCAAATCGCTCAGGTCCATTCTTTAGGCTGCACTCCGCTAACGCAGAGTGCATTCAAAAAAAACTTATCAAATAGAGTTAATACTTACCTATTTAATAATTTTATCACAACAATTAGGCTAAAAGCAATTCGCCACTGATTTTCCCAATTACCTGCCTAAACCCACTGAAGTCATACTTCCGGTTCAATGTCCGGTTATACAGGTTCCTCGTACCCAATTCATCTGTGCTTTGTTTTGCGGCCATTCCACTGTATTGTGGATGGTTGGTTTAGATATGACTTTTTGTTTTTTTTGAAATTTGATTATCTGAAAAAACCTGAAGCGACGATGAAGTTTTTTGTTCCAAGGTTCACCGTATTGATGATGTAAACAGAAAGCTGAAAATCTTGAAGCTATATTCCCCCAACGGTTTTCTATTTTCAGTCGAAACTACATCAACCTACTTTTCATGGCACCAACAACATTTGAAAGAGTGTTACCTCAAAGAATAGGCTTATTTTTTGGAAAAGTAGTTTCCTACACTTTATGTAAATTTCAGGTCCTGAATTTAACTGAATCAATTATACAAATTGTTCCCAACTGAAGTACACCTGAAGCTAAGCAAATTTTTTTAAACTTGATCCCTAACTTTGCAAAACTTTAAAAGGGCTGGATAAATATGCTTGGTGAGTTTTTGTTGTGTTCCACCAAATTGCTCTTTTTGTTTTAGTTTACTTTTGTTTGAAAAACAGTTTTGTGTTGTTTCCTTGCAGTTTGCGAAAAAAATTCTATTCAGGTGATTGCACCTGAACTCATTCTGGTAAAAATTGTCCTGAACGATAGTGTTTGTACACCTGAGCTTCGATTACCTGAACACGGTTCAGTCAAATTTACCTGAAGTTTTTTAGATTGTAATTATAACTTTGCAAGGCGACGATTTTCTCAGACATTTAACATAAATTAATCGGTTTCAATCTGCTTTCGAGAACCACATTTTAATCTTAATTTTGAGAATTCGGCCCACTTGCTACCCACGTTTTATAAACTTTATAATGTCTTACTGCGTAAGGCCTGTTAAATTAAATTTAATGCTCAAAAAGTGATTCAGTAGAAATTTCCACTTTTGCGGCAAAAAAATTGGGAATCTAGTTTTCTAATGAATAACAATGCTTTTGGGGTGTAGGTGCACAGATAGGAAATATTATGAAGCAGTTTTTCAATTATTCCTGTGTAAATATGGGATCTAATAAGGTAACGGTTGAATTAAAGTAACGGGATCTAATAAGGTAACGGTTTTTTTTCTTTCATATGCTCAAACACCTGTAATCCCAAGTTCTTGGAATCTAATGAGCAGCCTCGTCTACTATTAAAAATCTTGTACATGTTATAAATGTTATACTGTTGAGTATTTTTTCTACCTTGAAGGGCAACAAATTTCTCAGACATTTAAAATAAATAAATCGTTTTCCAGCCGTTCAATATAATTATTCAATCTTAATTTTTAACAACCTCCTGAGCTTTATACATTTTTCATATTTTTGAGCGTTAAAGGCGTGCCAAAAACCATTTTAATTCTAAAAGGTGATTGATAATTTTTTATCAAAATTTCGGAAACGCCTTCGTCATTTAATTTCTTGGTATTCAATGGGAGGAGATTTATACGGTATCAAAATTGTTCATTTTTCGGGCGGGCTGCAAAGGGCTTTCACTTTTTAAGTGTAGAGCTTTCCGGGGGGACAGCTCCACACTTGTTCTCGAAAGCCCTCTAAATGCAGCTCCACTCTTACATTGTTTTATCCCATTATTCAAAGTTACATCCCCTTCCCACCCACTCTTGCATCAAAATGGGTAAATGATGCAGGATTTTAAACCCGCGTGATCAAACCAAGCCACCAGCCATATTTTCATGGAGCAATTGTTCCCTTCGGGTCTTTGTATAAGTTTTGTCCGCCAAACACGCGCAGCAATTGATGAATCGAAAAAAGTTGTTGTCTGAATTCTTGAGGGCCGCCCGTGTCGTAAAACTTACGCAAGCAATCGATTTTATAGAGATTTTCTTAGGCTAAGGCCACATTTTGCCAATATATGGGGTATATTTAAAGAAGCTTGCAGCTACGATAGCAAGCAGTTTTTTAAACGGATTTAAAGCGAATTAAGAGTTGTCTTATTTTCTCGCGACCGATCTTTAGCCAATCAGAATTGAGCAAAATTTAGCTTTGCGAAAACAAAACTGCTATAATAAACACAACATAATCGAGCATGATTTCGTCGTTTAGTTGTTATAATTTCAATCCCAAATTTGGTTTTACATTTTTTGGCTTCATGTTTTCTTTTCAGACTGAAATTGAGATTTAATAACGCGTCACAGCCCAAGATTCCAGGCAAACTTTTACAGAGGTTTTGTAGTATTAAGAGAGCCGTTACAAATGAGCGGATAATTAATCCCGCATTAGAGCGAACGTATTTAGGCGCTAATTAACCATTCTTTCGCCGCGCGCTAAACAAACTAACGCTTGTTAAGACTACCAGTACACAAGTATTTAAACAACTCAGTTCGACTTATTTAAATAACACAACTTTAGGCCTGGATCTCCTCGCTTATATCCAGGATAGAAAATGTACATTGTTGAACGTAGGCGGCCTGTAAAACCACAGTTTCTTTTGATTTAAATTACTTCTGCTTTTGACAGTTGCAATGCAGATCTTTTCCCCCAATTTCAATAAAGATGAAGCAGATTGCTTCAGGGGAAAAGACAATAGAGTCTCATAAAAAGCCCCCAAGAAAACCATAATTGTTGTGGTTTTAGAAGAGGGGAAAAGCAAAAAACAGGCGCCTACGAAATCAATAATTGATGCTCTCAGCTTTTTAGATTTTTATTATTTTTTGGAGTTTCAATAATTTTTCCGTGAGATAAAAAAGAGTTAATTCTCTTGCCTTCTCGGCCAATAGGAAAATTAAGAAGCACCTCACTATGAACGTGAGTTTGTGATTCGCTCCCTATCGGCCCAAACG
The DNA here is from genome assembly GCF_964194025.1 of Convolutriloba macropyga. NCBI lineage: Eukaryota > Metazoa > Xenacoelomorpha > Acoela > Convolutidae > Convolutriloba > Convolutriloba macropyga. The sequence goes on along the minus strand of NC_134476.1, from coordinate 23,133,645 downwards.
GAGCTGAGAGGAATTAATTGTTTCTCTCAGCGAAGTGGGACGGAATAAAATTAGAGAGACAGAAATCACTCCCAGAAACAAGCAGCAGACAACTGCTTTCATTTTTCTCAAAATTTAACTTCACTTTAACAATAAAATAGTCGAACAAAATTGTTTAATAACTTAGACTAATAATTCCAGATTTAATTTTATAACTTTCTTTTTCGACAAATAACATAACTGAAGAAACACCCAAGTGAACGATCGCCCAACAGCTCACCTCCAATTCACCACTACACAACTGGTAATTAGTAAGCTGTAATTTTATATTTACTCTTTTATAAATTTAATACTTTCAGCCCCCCACCTATTTTAAATTGAGACTTATAGCACAGACAGGTCTTAGGCATATATCTTTGCCTTCGATTTGTTATATCTTTTGTCAAGTTTGACTGGCATACATAAAGAGATCCCGTATTGTGTGATCTGTAGCAGCCCAGCCAAATTTGATAACTGGTGCGCCCAGAGGAAAGAATCACGCCTGAATTTTTGTTTTTCTATCCGATCGGATTAAAATAGTAAAATAACCACTAGCACAGAAGTGAAAGCACACTAGTAGCCAAACAAATAGAGTAATTTATATCAAATTTACGGCCGAAATACAGTAAATTTACATTAAAATAGTAACAGGCAACTGATTCTTTGCTCTTGTAAAATTGTTCTGACCCGGGTGGGGGTAATCTAAGTCCGATTTTTAGTTTATTTATATAACAATTGAAGTACTTTTACATTTTATAGTCAAAATTTAGCCAAAAATCATCACCCCAAAACCTATTTAGCCTAATTTTCACCCAATTTTCATCAAATTTATGGTTAAATTTTAGTATTTACACCTTAAATAACCGAAATTCAACCAGATTCTATCCCCCAAAACATATTTAATTTGATTTTAACCCAATTTTCACCAAATTTATGGTTGAATTTTAGTATTTTCACTCTAAATAAATGAAAATTATACAAAATTCATTCCCCCAGAACCTGTTTAGTCTATTTCTAACCCGATTTTGACCAAATTTATGCTTAAATTTTAGTATTTTCACACTAAATAATCGAAATTTATACAGAATTCACCCCCCCCCCCCCCAAAACTTGTTTAGACTATTTCTGATCCAATTTGGACCAAATTTATGGTTAAATTTTAGCATATACACTCCAAATTACCAAAAACTATCCAAATTTCACCGCCCCAACACCTAAATAAACTAAACTTTAGCCGATTTTCACCAAATTCACAGCAGCATTTTAGCATTTTCACACTAAATAGCCGATTATTAACCAAAAATCATCCCCCCAAATCATATTTAGAGTAACATATGTCTAATTTTTACTGAATTTTTGACCAAAATATAGCATTTTTAAACAATTTAACGTAAATTTAACCAGAATTCATCCCCCAATTAGTGTTTAGTGTAATTTATGTCTAATTTTCTACACATTTAAGCAAACGTTGTTGCATTTTCACATTAACTAACCCAATTTTGGTTAAATTTAAGCCTTCCTTAGTTGAATATTCACTCTGTTTTATCAATTCCTTGACCCGGGTGGGGTAATATTAATCAAATTTTAACCAAATAAACATCATTTTGACCTAAATTCTCAAATATTAACCAGATTTTAACAAAATTAACGTTACTTTTATCATAATTTAACGGATACTAATCACATTTAAGCCTTAAAAACATCATTCTTATCCAATTTTAACCAATATTACTCAAGAAAATAGCCATATTAACGTCATTTTTACACAAAATTAGTAAATATTAACCAAGTTTTGACCACATAAATCTCAATAAGGCTCAAATATAACAAAGAATAACGGGTTTTAAACTAAACTTTATCCCCCCAACATAGATTTTTAGCCTGAGAATAACATAAATTGATGAGAATTCCCCCATTTTAACCGGTTTCACAAGTACAATTTCACCAATAGAGGTTTTAAACAGTGCATGGACCAAACTGGAATAGTTATTGTAGAACATCTTAATCTAACAGCAATAGAAAACACTAGAAGGGGTAAAATAACACGGTTTATTAATGACGGAATTACTTTCTTAGCTATTTTCTACGTGTTTGAACATAATTCTCCCGCTGATTTTTGTATAACTTATGCATCTGAGAACCCTAATTTTCAGAATTTACTAACTTTGTTAAAAACTAAAAACAGTGTGATCGAGATTCCGGCAGAAAATTTAGCCAATAATTAATTAAAAGAGCGTAAACTAGCCTTTTTAACCCAATTTGTACACAAATTTATCATAGAAAAGTTGTTGTCTTATGTTAAAATACGGTCATTAACAGACTCAAGCACTTAAGAAACAAAATTTAAACACAATAATAGCTACAAAAATACTATTACTGATGTACTAAACATCCCGTACTAAACGTTTTTATACTGTCTTCTGTGTAATTTCATACAAAGAATACATTAATAAAACAACAAAAACAATTGTTCTATGTTATTTATATGTCATATATTAAAGTAAACGTTCAAGATCTAAATAAAAGTATTAAAGTACATAACAAAATAGGCAAAGTTTCATATTATTTAACTGACCAGAACAGAAACTTTTTATGCATTTACCATCACTCTTCTAGCGAAACAGAAACTGAAATCTACATAACTTACAAGTGGACCAACCCAAACTTTAAGGAACTTTTGTGTGCTCTAAGAAATCAGAACAGTGTGATAGAATTAGCATAAACGTTATCATCTTGTGTGTGGATGAGCCACCAAAATAAAATTCCCCCGTTTGGTTTACAAATCTTAAAAATCATTAAACCCAAATACATCAACGTTTCTCCTGACGATCCGAGTTTACCAGATAGAGTTAAATTACTTATAAAAACAGAATTTGTCACACAAATTGGATTTTCAAAAATAAACAGATTTCACCAATACTCTGTTGAATTTAAACACTCTGAAAGCACTTATCCTTGGTTATTAAATTTTACCGTTGAGCAAACCCATATTTACCCTTGGGTTGAAATTTTTAGTACTGATAACGGCAAAAACTTTGAATTTAAAATACAATCATTAAACGGTCCTAAACAAATAAAATTCATAACACAAAACAAACAGTTCAACTTTCTACCTTAGTATTAGCGTTTTATTACATAATTGTTATAACAAAAATATTTTCTACACTAATTACCCAAACTAATAATACTTTCGTATAAAATATTCTTTTCGTACACTAAAATAAAACATGGCAGCGAACGTTGTTGCGTACCCCGACATAGCGTTAGAGAAATTTACAGGTTTGGATCCATCTGAAGATGCCCAGGAATTCTTAGTTTAATACAAAGAAAAATCCAATTCTCACTAGGAACAAGAGATCCTGCGGATGCTGATTTGCAAGCAGCATACGACGCTAGACAAAAAGCGTTGTTTGGTTCTGTTTTGCGTGGGCCCGCAGCCCAATGGTTTGAAACCTTAGCACCAGGTTTAGCATGGAACGAAGTTAGAAATCAGTTCATTACCCGTTTTACTGATGCAAAAGACAAGTATAGGAAAAGAATTGAAGTCGAGAGTATTAAAAGGCAACCAGATGAGATGATAAAAAGCTATACACACCGAGTAACAAAAGCAGTTGAAAAAGGATGGCCAGATCCAGATTTTAACAACGACCAGCGTAACGCTAAATGTATGGAGTACTTTGTAAGAGGATTAACGCCACCTACACTCAAGCAAAAGGCACATCAGCGGTTAATAGAAAACCCAGCTAAAACTTGGCAACAATTACAGGATCATGTAGCAACTAAAGACTTAAGTTTTTCTGTTAGCAGTTAATTCACGGGTACTGCCTCAAGTAGTATCGACAATAAAATAGAAATAGAAGGGTTAAAAAACCAACTCACAGAAATTGCAAATCTAATGAAAGATCATAAAATAAACGCCACATACAACAACGACAATCCCAGATTCAAACAAAACCAGACTAGATTCTGCAAGTTTTGCAAACGTTCAGGTCACACAATAGCTTTCTGCTTTAAGTATAAGGACTTTAAAAACGAAAACCGAAACCCACCTCAACAACGAGAAAAATTCACAGATAATTATAAACGTAGTAGGAGCCATTCACCAGGTCAACATTATTACAAATCAAACAATTATGACAATCGAAATTCTAGGGACAGACAGAGAAATAGTTATAACCAAAATCAATTCAATTATCAAAACAACTCTAGATCAGACTACCGACATCAATCACCGTACCCATCAAACTCTTCAAATAATTATCGATCATCTTCCTACGATAACGGATCACAGGAACGACAAAATAACCATCGAAACAACTCTTACAGAGATAACAATAGGCAAAATAGTAGGGATAGACAAAGCAACGGTCCTCCAAGATCAGATAATCGATATCGTGATAGGAGTAGAGACCCTGACCGAGATAGGACACCTACTAGACAAAACCATAATACTCATTCAAGAGATAACAGTGAAGGGCGAAGCCCTCGAGTTCACTTTACCAGTGAAACTTCTAGAGACTATTACAATAATGAGAACCTCAACGACGAGTATTTAAACTAGACAGGTCTCCGTTCATAAACACTACTGATAACAAAACAAGTTACTCACATATTTACATTAATTTATACCAATCCGTCGGAGACAAAAATAAAAATAACGGCTTAGAAACACAGTTTTTTTTGGACACAGGAGCATCAAGCTCTATAATTAATTACCACACTTATCTTGAACTATGTAAATTACAACACATTGAGATGAAAGCTTCAAAAAATCATACTTTAGCGGTTAATGGTGAGAAACTAAAACTTCTAGGTCAAATTACCTTCAAAACTTCTTTCGACATTGAAGGAAAGTATCAAGTGGAAGTTACCACATGGGTTTCAGCCAAAGATGGTTGCAAGCCGAATTTGTTGGGAATGGATTTCCTTGAATCTACAGTAAAATCTATTGACCTAACCACTCCAAAAATTGATTTAAAAACTTACCCTGAAGTAGCCGTCACATTATCTAGATACCAAACGAAAAGCTATCCATACATTAGCTCTTACAAAATTGTAACTCTTGACCAGCAACTACCATTAGCACCAAAATCAACTCGAGTAATATCAATTAGACCTCCGAATGAATTCTTCAGAAAGGGAACCTCCTTCGTAATTGGAAGTGAACTGCAAGCTCAAGGAATTTATACTTACAATGTTCAGTGTTTTAGAAAAGAAAAGGAACTACCAATAATGCTAAACAATCCTCTAAACAACAAGGTTGTCATCCAAAAGGGTCCTATTGGGCACACTTTAGAAGACATTGAAATTAGACAAGACCCAGAATTTTCTGTAGTTGACAACGTTGCATTCATAAACCACCTAATGAATAGTGACACTAATTGGGATCAAATATTCCATGTTAGTGAAAAACAAGGTCCAAAAATTTCAAAAATTCAAAATTTCTTTGCAGGCAAAACTCCTGAAAAACAAAAGAAAACAGAAAAGCGAAAAAGGCAACAAGATTTTACCAACAACTACGAATTAGAAACAGACTTTAGCGACGACCTAAAGGATCTTAAGCCACAATTAGAAACAACTGATGAGAACATCAGACCCGTGGAACTTCCCAAAGAAAAACTGAACAGATTTGACAAAACCGATCAAGCGTTTCTCAAAAAATTTGATTTCAGTCAAGCTGATATTAATGACGAAAACTTAGACAAGTTACTGAGGACTTTAACTAAAAATAAAGACGTTTACTCTCAACAAAAATACGATGTTGGAAAGATAAAACAAAAGTTTCATGTTAAACTTTTACCTAAATCAACTTTGACAAAACAAAGACCATCCAAAGTACCATTACATTATCAGGAAAAACTAGAAAACCTTTTGGAACAACTGTGTAAAACAGGTATAATCCGGGAAATGGGTAATGATAAAGAAATGGGATCAGAATTTATTAATCCAATCATAATCCTACCCAAGGGGAACACAGTAAAACTGGTTATAGATGCCCGATACCTGAATTCAATAACAGACCTTAGTCGATATTCATGGCCACTCGAACCAATTGGAAGTCTATTAACTAGATTAAAAGGTAATTTCTTCACAACCAGTGATCTTTGTTCAGCCTATAACCAAGTCCCTCTAACTGAGGAAACCAAACAGCTGGTAAGTTTTGTAATTGGTCCAAAGCAATACACATTTGAACGCGGATTTTACGGCCTATGCGGTCTACCTAATTTCTTCAGTCGTATAATGACTATCCATTTTGCACCATTAATTAGAAAAAAACAAGCTATAACCTACATTGATGACACCATCATGCAAGCACAAGATGAAACCGAAATGTTTGAAATAATTGACAAGTACCATGAACTTTTAAGGAAATCAGGATTAAAAGCTCAACCTGAAAAGACTAAATTTTTCCTTAGGGAAGTACAGTTCTTGGGACATGTAGTAGGTAAAGATGGGATACAACCAGTCAAGAAGCGAGTAGCAGATTTAAAAGCACTTAAGTCGCCTGAAAACAAACGTGATGTCATGAGAGTTCTAGGTTGCTTAGGATTCTACAGCATGTACATCAAAAATTTGCATGTTGACTGCAAACCATTTTATGACCTAACCCGCACAGAAACTAAATTTGTCTGGACAACAGAACACGAAAAACTGTTTAACGACATTAAAAACAGGATTAGCGAAGATACTATCTTAGCAATACCTGATACTAAATACCCTTTCCACGTGCATGTAGACGCTTCTTCCATAGGAGTAGGCTCAATTCTCATTCAAGAATTTCCAGAAGGGAAACGAATAGTGTCTTTTAATTCTAGAATTTACACTAAAGAGGAACAAAAAATGAGCACCACAGCACGCGAACTTTGCGGTGTAATATCTGCACTACAAACTTATGAGCATTACCTAATTGGTTCTCCCCATCCAGTATATGTGTACACCGACCATAAGCCTTTAATGTATCTATGGGGTAGAAGAGGAAAACTCTCTCACAGGTTTTTTAGATACCAGTTAGTAATATCTCAATTTCAGAACTTGAAAATTATTTGGACTGAAGGAAAAAACTTAGCTTTTCCTGACATCCTAAGTCGCAATGTGAAACTTAAAGATCTGGACAAGTATCAACTTAAACACAAAAAAGATACCAAAAGACATTAGTTTTTACGACGAGCATGGTAACGAGGAAAAATACTTCATTTTGCGTGATAATGAAAAGGGACCAGCAGATGACTTCTTTCCAATCCTAAAACAAAGCATAACGGGTATCGACAAATTCATTTTCAAAAATGACAAAATGGTAAAGCAAAAGTACGACAATAATCAAAACAGACTTTGCTCAATAAACAATATTTCGGAAGATTTCTCGTATGGTTCATCAATTAACCACTATAGGCGTCACCGCAAACATGAAATAACCCCTGTGTCAGAACAGGAGGAAGACGAAACGTCTGATCATTATACAGAAAGTGATTCCTAACCCTGATGAAGGGATAACCGAACAAAATTTTGACCCAATTTCGGAATTTGAATTGTTCAATGAGAACCAGTCACCGGAATTAGATTTTGACAAACTCTACATTGATCAAACTAATACCAAAGACTCGGAGTACAGATTCCCTCTAGAATACGATAAAGTTTTTCTCGTGAAAAATAGCACTTGTATAGATAAAACCGAATTAGCAAAAAAACTTCCCGAAAATCCAAAAATAAAAGATGCAAGAGAACTCATCGATAAACTGACAATCTTCTCTAAAGAAGTTGATTTAAATACATCGGTAATTTGTCAAGAACAATTAAAAGACCCAGTGATACAACAAATTCGCCAATTAAGGACGAACAATAACAAAGATGAAAAGAAAATTGAATTCCGACAATCTAAAGCCATAAGGTCGTACATTAATAACTTTGAGAAACTGAGTTTTGTAGGTAACATCTTATGTATTCAACAACAAACAGACGAACCAGATATTGAATACTTAAAAATTTGTGTACCACTGTCATTGTTCTTTAAAGTTTTTGAGCTAGCTCATTGTGAACTGTCAGGTCATGTAGATTTAGATAAAACACTTGCTAATGTAAAACGATTTTTTTATTGGCCCGGAATGTATAAATGGATTGAAAACCTAATTGCTGATTGCCTTGAATGCCAAAAAAATAAACAAAAACGGAGAGATATCCACGAAGCACCTCTCGAAAAGTGGACTGATACAGTCCCATTCCCCTTTCATACGGTCCATATTGATCACAAAGGACCTTTAAATCCTCCATCGAACGGTAAACACCATTGTTTAGTTATTGTCGATTCATTTTCACGTTTCATTCAAGTATACCCCGTACGTTCCACAGACGCAGTAGACACCATAAAAGCTTTAGAAAAGTTCATCTTGTCTTTTGGAATACCACAAAAACTTGTTTATGATAAGGGTTCGGCATTCATGAACCAAGATTTTGCGAGTTACATTCATGAATTAGGTATAACACCCGCACCTCGAACTGCTTATGCGCCTTGGACTAATGGTAAAGTCGAGATCCAAAACAAACATCTAGGAGCACATTTCCGAATTTTTCTAGAACAAGCTCGAGGTAAATGGGACGAACTGGCATCAAAATTTGCCTTTTCTCATAACACGGTTCCAAATGCTAGTACTGGAATTTCACCTTATGAAATTGTGTTCGGACAAAAACCAGAGATACCTCTGTCACTTAAGTTAGGACTCCTAAGAAATTCACAACTCACATGCTCTTCCGAGTTTTGCTAAGACCTGCCTCTTCACAGGCATACCTTGCAAACTTCAAAAAACACCGAAATTGACAAACTTCTAAAACCAACTATTAACAATTCGTTGCTTATGCGAGAAAACCAATTCAAACAAATATACAATAACGCTTATAAAAAGAGCTTAGAAAACAATAACCGCGCACATAAACATAGAAACAAACACAAATTAGGCAAGCCACTTGAGGTTGGACAAAAAGTTCTAATGGAAAACCATCAAATTGAGTTAGGAAAGTCAAAAAAACTACATGAACTAAGATCAGGTCCTTATACTGTAGAAAAAAACTAACCAATGTTAACTATGAATTAACTTTAGATAGCAACCCGGCCACCAGGAAGGTCGCTCATAGAAATCACCTAGTCGAGTACTACCCAGCTACTGAAACTATACCAGAGTTAACCCTAGAGTATGGTATAGATAAAAATAATTGTGACACATTTTATAATAATCTAATGACAAGTCAGATGAATAAACTCAATAGTCCTTTGACTAAATTCTCCTTCCAAAGCCCCACTAACACCGAATATTTCCCCGTGGATAATTTCATACGAAGAGACTCCCCTGTGCAGAACTTCGACCCTGACCGAACCCCTACCAATTTCGATTCTGGATTCAACGAAGCAAGTTCAGGTGGTCGTAATAACCCACCTCCAGTCCAAACACACCTACCTAGCGGTAGTCGAACAAGAAGTTCAACTCCTTGCCCACAGCACAATTCTAGAATACCTCTAGACCCTAATTTAAGTCCTCTCCGCCCTAATACATCGGAACAAGGACCTTCTAATTTACAAACTTTAGAAAATAATAATAATAATAGGCGAACTTCTAGTCGCTCGGCCAAGCCGCCATCACGCTATCAAGCCGGATTTACTTAACTTTGTTTTAGGTAGCAATAAATCCAGTCAACATTTACTGGCAGTGCCTATTACTACAACTCATAGCCTTAATTCCCGACTTGAAGCGCTAAAAAAAACAGGATGAAAAGATATCCTTGTTTTGAAAAACTTTATTTTTCTTATTTACTTATAAGCCTTTTCTACTTTTGTACTCTTTCTATAGTTATTAACGCTACTGAGGATATTAATGACGTATCTAACAAACTTAGGGTCATTCACTATGACTGTTCTAAAATGAAAGAAAATAAAATGTATGCTTTAACACAAGTTTCTCCTTGCAAAATTACACCCGAAAACATTCAGATGGTTGATACACATGTAACACTTTATCAACGGTCTTATCGGACCTTTGTTAAAGCTCTTATGTGCAAAGTCACTGCAATGCTCATTCGTTATAATTGTTGTATGTTTTCCCATTCATCAATTGTACACAACGCTCCAATAATAACATACGATATTATTGTTTCACCCGAACAATGCCTAAATGCTAATAAAACTGGAAAAATTACTGTTACTGAATTTGACGATGATGACATGGAAATTGACATAAAACATGGAATAAAAACTGTCTCCTATAAAAACCAGGGAGTTGATCTTGAAGGTGAATCATCAACATCTTTTGATAATCGTGGTCAAATTAAACATTTCTCTTTTGAAACCCTGATGCAAGAAACTGTACTCGATATTGATCTTAATGACAGAACTGTCTATAACAGTCAAGGACTAAAACTTCCTTGTGCCCTCTCAGAAGGAGGTTGTCATTCGACATCACTCGACCCCTTTGCATACAATTGGGAGGCACCGGAAAATTGTATAGTTACTAAAAGATTTTCACAAAACGCAAAAATGCTAAAACATGAAAACGAACTTGGTAACGTACAGTATTTCATAGTGAGTGATGAAAAACCGGAGACGCCCTATGAAGGACCAGGAACGTATTCTCCTGCTGAAATGGACATAAAAATTAGAGTAATTGATGAAAAAGAAAAGGTGTGTGGAAAACCAGAATTTATTTACAGAACAAATTTAGATTCTTTATATGTTTCTTATAAAGGCTGATTTATTATGAAGACTGGCAAACCTTATAAAACAAAAACTCAACAATTTTTTCATAAACTTCGTGTTGAACCTGACAATAGCCTAAGTGTAAATGGGTTTAATAGGAAGCCTTCAGATGAACAGATCCGAACATCCGACAATGGTTTTGTTGCATGGGAACACTTAGACAAAGACAAGTTAGACTATGATCTTAACCTTGCGGTAAAAATGGATTTTGTCATATATCATAATTACATGCAAATAAAACAAGCATGGAAAGGTTTGGTCATAGAACAATGCGAACTTGACCGAACTCAAAAACAAATGATACTAATGCAGGCTATCCAAAACAATCGTTTAGCTGGATATATGTTAACCGGCAACCGCTCGATGTTCTTAGACACAGATGGTAGCATAGGTTGGCTGTACCACTGTCCAAAACGAAACTCACCACTTCAGGTTCTTGAACAGTGTTATGATAGGATTCCTATTCATTATGATGGTAGGACAATGTTCGTCGACCCAATTACTCGACAAAACTACCCTTTTGCAAACGAAGTAGATTGTGTTGGAGGCTACAAAAATGCCTACCAATTAGATATTGATAATGAAAATTCATGGTACCATTTGATGCCAGCACCTGTTCCTTTACAACCGCCAAAAATATTCTCTTCAAGAGTTATTAGTTCTATTCCAAAATTTACCGGTTACGAATCGCAACGTGCCGGAATTTACACACCAAATCAACTTAAATCGTTTTGGGACAATATCTTGCATTCGGAAGCTTCAAAATCTGTTTTGACAAAAATTTCAAGAGAAGTTCTAGAAGGAAGAAGCATAGACTATTCTCAAAAAGATATCTATGCGTCAGCAATGGGAATTAACAGACAAATTTATCTAGATTCTCTTCTTTCACCAACATTTTTTACAGACCAGTTCAAAGGCACTTTTGGAATCATCAGTTTTTATCTGGAAAAAATTGGAGTTTATTTTGCTTGTTTCTTGTGCATAAAATTCTTAACTGATGTAATCGTAACAATCATAAGAGCGTTCGAAATCCACAAAATATCCAACAATGGGTTTTTGGAAAATTCTATTAGGAGCAACATATAATCTTTGTATCTTATCGTTCTTTACACCGGTATTCTCTAACGAAACCAAACCGTCGGCCCCACAGAACAATAATCATTTTTTACCGCTCAGTAATTATCAACCTTACAGCACAATAGAAAAAACTTACAAATGCGTTGAGGATCAACCAAGAGAAAATAAAATTGACGAGCATTGTCATACAGAAAATAATAAAGTAGAATACCCAAATCTGGCGTCACATCAACCACAACCGCAAAACGATGCAACCATTCGAAGTGTGGTGGCACCTCCTTAAAGCTGTTAAAAAAATCATCTTTTTCTTAATAAAATAATTTGTCTCAAAAATAAAAAAATTATTTGTATTAGACTCTATAAGTTAATTATTATCTTGTTTAGATACACCTCAAGGATGCTATGCTATGCAACCCAAATTCATAAAACAGCCTAACGCTTTATTCATTCGATTTGGACAATACACCGGACAGATATTATCCTCAAGTCTTTCCGATTTAAAAACTACTGTAACTATTAGAGTTGCATCTTTCTACTTCAGTGACATTATAGACTTGGACGTACCGCATTCAAATTTTCAATACTTCTCATTGTTAAGAGCCCTGATTGATGACACAATTACTTTTGTAAACATTGGAGTCGAATACAAAATTGTTTCAAAGCGTCTGAAGAAAAATATTATTAGACTTTGACTTTTCCTCTAAGAGACATGTGTGGATTCCTTCCTTGCTTTTTAATTCTTATAATCCATTTTCAACTATGTAATCGCAACTATGTCTATCTAGCTATTGCCTGCACTCTTCCCCTACTTCGATTTTGCTGCAGTGAATCCGATTGATATATTATCTATAAATATCAATCGTTGTCAATAATCCTCTTTTCAGAAATAATTGACACACCCTTTTTTATCCTTTTTTTTACATTTACATACTTTTATACATAGTTTTGAAATGAAGAACAATAAGTTAATTAACAACTAAAACGCTTCCATTAATGTACTTTTTGTTTCAAGATAGACTCGTTACAATTTATCAAATAAAGAAAACTTTTGAAGAAAATCACGGAGACATTTTCCCTCAAATCGTTATAAATTTTGAGTTTTGGGACACTTGGGAAAACAATACTGTGATTTTAACCCCTCATTCGTTGTATTGGAATTATTTCGTGTATTTAGCACAATTCGACCCTAATAGTCTGCCAAATGAGCTAGATCAACAACATGATCCATTTAACTAATAGAAACTTACAAATCAGAATCGGAAACCAAAATTTTGAGCTATTAGCCGTATACTATGTTTCCGCTATAAGTATAATGACTTTCGCAAAAAAACCCATGACAAATATTTACAGACTTTTAACTATTTTCATTACTCATCCTCAGTTCGCCGAATTCACCATTTTTCTAGCATTCAAAGAGAACTCGGTATTTCAAGTACAACATCCAATCTACATTGCATAGGTATCATTCTAAACTATGATATTTGCAGTTAACAATAAATTTGTAGAGTTACAAAAAATTCAACGATCTTTTGATGCATACCCAACTCCTGTACCTACTATGCTAGTAACGCTCAAAGAAATCCAAAGTGAAAAAATTTGTTTAATAAGTATTAATCCTCTCTCAGTTCATTGGAAATTCTTCCTCTTTATTCTAGAAAACCCAAACTGTGTACCTCACAATCTTTATTTTGAATTGCCGAAAAGTGACTCTTCTCAAAACGATTTAATTACTAAAGAATTTGAAACAATTACCAATTAAAAAACAGCAATGGTATTCTCATACCAAAATTGCCTTATACAAAATCAATTTTTTGAAAAATCATTTGTGACAACAAAAAGTAACAGAGTTATACCACAACTAATACTCCATTTTGAATATTTAAACACTTGGACTGATGGAACCATCATCTTAACACCATCTTCCCCCTATTGGACATTCTTCATAAATGTATCCCAAGCTTTAAATGGTTCCAAAATCCCTTTTAATTTAGATCTCCTATAATGCTGTTCCACTTTGGTGAGCGACTAGTCAAAGTAGAATCCCTCGAGAAATCTTTCATTGAAACTCCCACTGCAGAAATAAAGCCCTGTATAATCATACATTATACTGACTACGAACGTGGATGTGAGGGTTCTACTCGAGTCACCATGGGAATGATGCACTGGGAATTCTTTCTCGCACTCATCGATATCGAAGAGCACTTCCCAGTCAACTTGGGCGCTCTTCAGTAAAGTAATTTGTTCTACATAACTTGCTCTCCACAAAAATTTTTTTTCTCCTTTCCTCTTCTTCATTTTATTCTATCCTTTTTTTCTGATCAATTTGTTCTTTTCCCCTCATTTCTTTCCAAATTGTTAAAACTAAAATGATTTTGTTTATTGGTAAGGAAAAAATTAAAATTGTTAAAGTAGAAAGATGGTTCAATATTTGTTTCACACAGTATAAAGCATGTATCAAGATAACTTATATGTTTTTAAGCACCGGTACCATTAATCATTATTACATTTATCCAAACGAGAAACACTGGAATTTCTTTTTTGCTATTGCAGATTTAAATGTAACTATCCCCAACGAACTTGAACACCATGGATTAGAACTCGTATACCCGGATCTTTCTAATTTGTCCTTATAATGGGAAACATTCTGAAAATATCGTCTCAGCAACCTCAAATTGATACAACCCCTAAAGTTGAATGCCCTGTTTGTTATCTCCCTTGCCGTCAATTCAAAAAAATGCACAAAAAACCAAATGGTCAGCCCCCCCATTTTGCTTGCATTCCTTGTAGAAACGAATTATTTAAATATTGGAACCAACCTAAATGCCCCATTTGCGTAACTCCCATTTATACAATCAGTCATTGCCATTATTTCCAGTGTGATTCTTGTCAAGAAGTCAAAAAGTTATCCACCTGCCACAGTCACTTCGGAGATTTTCACCCAAAACAATCAATTTGTTTGCAGTGTATGACCTTCACCACTACTAAATGCCCCTTATGCAAACAAACAATTGACCCAAACAACCCGTGGTAAAATCCTTGGTTCGAAACAACCTTCACAAATTATCCAAAATGTTTATCCCCAAAGTACTTGATTTTTTATTAATGGCCCTTATGATTATTGCAGCAGCCTTCTCCTTCATTTTAACCGTTTTCCTCGTTGTTGTAAGTATTCCTTTCAATTTTTTGATGTTAGTAGTTATATTAGTAATAGACCAAGCAATAAAATCCCAAAATAATCTACAACCAAATCCTCCAACCATACCAGTCCCATAATCCCCTCCAATAACAATCTTCCAAAAATGAATACAACTGACAAAGAAACCAATACTATAGAATCCAAACCGGTCTCATTAATTTGTTTATGCTGCAGACGTGAAACAATTGTTTTCAAGAAATTACACGAGAACCCCCCTGACGAACTACCCCACGTAATGTGTCTGCTCTGTTACCAATATGTTATAAAAGATATGGGCTACGATTTTTGTCCTAAATGCTCTAAATTTAATGTTATCTTTTCAATCTTTAACTGGTTTCAATGTGATATTTGCAAACAAACAAGATTTCAATACTCTGTTGCAAAAACGTTTCATCACAGTGATCATAAGCCCGTCAACTTTTGTAAATTTTGCGTAGAAGATTATAAATTATGCCCTCGTTGCAAAAAAACAACCACATAATCTAAAATAAGTCCAAGAACATCCAAAATTTTACTTCTTTCCCTAGTTTTATTTTTAATCCAACCGATATCCCTAATTCAACTCAGTTTTTACCAGGAACAAGTCACCTCCTTCACCCTAGTTCTGCACTACTCATTGAATTGAAAAAATGCAACCCATAACATTGTTATTCTTCTATTTGTTCTCTTATGCGCATTGGCAATATCCCTCTTTATTAATAACTACCTCCTTTCCGCAATTCGCCAAATTTTCTCCAGATACTAAAAATGACCAATCTAGACCTATCCACAAAAATATTTATCCTAATCCTAATTACCTTGCTCGCCATATCGTTCCTCATTAATCTCATCCTACTGCAGTTTCTCAAAGGTTTTCCTGTTTCTATCTAAGGGAAATAAGAGAACAGTCACTCGATGGGTCTTTCACAATCCCTATTCGACGGTTTCCGTTGGTTCTATCCCCATAAGGACATTATCTGCCCTATATGTTCACGAAAAACCGTTATTGTAGAAAAACTACACAAGCAATTCCCCAAAGAAAATCCCCACTATGTATGTATTCCTTGCAGAAAAGCACTTTTTAAAAGATACCCAAACCCTAAATGTCCCATTTGTCTTCGACCTTGTCTTCCCGTCCTGATCACATCCTACTTTCATTGCAATTTATGCAAAAAAATGAAAACAGAATTAGGAGTAACAAAACACCCACATTTTTCCCAACATGACAAACACCGATTCTGTCGAGTGTGCATAAATAAGCTGACAAGATGTCCCATTTGCAAAAATTTTCTTTAGACGACGTTGTCTAATAAACCAGAAACAACTCAAGTACAAACGATCTTTT
The DNA here is from genome assembly GCF_964194025.1 of Convolutriloba macropyga. Lineage (NCBI taxonomy): Eukaryota > Metazoa > Xenacoelomorpha > Acoela > Convolutidae > Convolutriloba > Convolutriloba macropyga. The sequence continues at coordinate 23,117,295 of NC_134476.1, read as the reverse complement.
TTTCTCTCTTTTAACTTTTCCTCGGGAAGGGGTTATCTCAGCTTTCTCCAGCCTGCCCCCCTGGCTTTTGAACCTAAATAATTCAGAACACTAACACGATAACTGAAATTCCCAAAAACGACCCGAAAAGTTTCCTTCTTTCAGCTAAAGCAAGGTTGTCTCCCCAGCTGCACGGGTCGTTGCAGCCGTGTTAGTGTGACGCACGCCCCAAGACTCACACCTCCGGGCAGCGGAGAAAGACGTACTTGTGCCAGGGCTGCCCGCCTGGCATAAGTATAAAAATTTTTTTATTATTGCCCCCCCTCCTTTATTAAAGTTAACTTTGCATTTAGCAAAACAAAAACTTTTATACCAAACTTTAATAACAAATGCATTTAGTATTATAATTTTTAAGTAAAGCAGTTAGCAACAAAACCTTACAAAAACATTTTTACAATAGAATACATTTTATGTTAGCAATACAATTGCAAACTTGAAAAGAAGCCATAATGTGTGATATTGATGACACAGGCTAACCAAGATCAAAATATTTTAGATCCCCCACAAGGAAACATTCACAATGACTACCAGACCCACACTCGCAAGCGTAGTAATCCCCAATCAACATCAACAAGTAACAACACAACAAGAACAAACACAAACCCATTCTTCCCAGCCTCCTATTTTCTCAAAGCCTCCATTTACTACAACCATTGCACCTCCATCAACTTCGAGTCAATATGATCCGCAAAACAATTGGATAGTCAATCGAAAGAGACCAGCACCAGGAAATCAACAAAGCAGTCACGCAGAGAAGATAAGAAAAATGGCAAATATAGATGACCTCATTAGTGACAAAGAGCGAAAGGACATCCCCTATTGCTTGAAAATTCAGAAAATTAGGGAAAACGTTGTAAATCCCATGAGCCCCAGATTTGTGACGAACTTGAAGTACACTTTGAAAATGCAAGCCAATAAGTTCAGAATCTCTGACAAAGTTAAGGTTCAGAACATTTCAACCGGCGAAGAATTTCTTGCGAAAACTGAAAACCTGCCTATTTTGAAAGAGTTCTCATTACCAGAAACAACAAGCGTCTGGAGAATAAAAGACAGAGATACCCAAAAGAACACTTACCTCGCCAGAAACAATCAGCTGGACTCGTATGTCAACTTCCCTTATGCCCACTTAACTGCCTTCCCGACGCCTGCGGACGCCATCGAAGAAGTCACCCAAGCTTCACTAATTTCGGAGAATTCCAAGTTCCGACAGGAGTTATTTGTTAAAGAAACCGAATTGCAGGAGCTACGAATTAGATTTGAAAGATTACAAATGCAGAACAGTGAAAAGGAGAAAATAACAAGCGATGACTATTGGCGGAGGCAGTACATCGTCTCCCAGCAAGTAAAAAAAACGGAGGAAAGTAATGTTAAAGAAATTAACAAAGTGTATGCAAGAAAGCATTTAGAAATTACTACAGCCAATCAGAATTTAGGAGTGGAGAACAAAAAACTGATTGAAAAAGTACAACAACTCAACTCTGAATTGACGAAACTCAAGAAGAAGAACCGAAAACAAAAAAGGATAATCAAGGAACTATCAAATACCGAAAAGCATGAAGACGGAGATGAAGTAGTGGAAGTGGTTGATATCATGGACGATGGAAACAGTCCAGTGCCAAGCCCAGTCATTTTGCCCCCAGAATTTTTTGAATAATACAGCACAACATTATCGCCCTTTGCGATTAATTTTATAGCATACCATTATCGCCCTTTGCGATTAATTTCATAACTATCTGAACTTGTAGTAACTCATTTATATGTTCCAAACGCAATAAAATTATATACGATGCAATATATTTCTTTTTTTTTAATCATTTTCTTTTCTATCTTAAAAATCGGGGTGAGGTGTAGTATTAAGAGAGCCGTTACAAATGAGCGGACAATTAATCCCGCATTAGAGCGAACGTATTTAGGCGCTAATTAACCATTCTTTCGCCGCGCGCTAAACAAACTAACGCTTGTTAAGACTACCAGTACACGAGTATTTAAACAACTCAGTTCGACTTATTTAAATAACACAACTTTAGGCCTGGATCTCCTCGCTTATATCCAGGATAGAAAATGTACATTGTTGAACGTAGGCGGCCTGTAAAACCACAGTTTCTTTTGATTTAAATTACTTCTGCTTTTGACAGTTGCAATGCAGATCTTTTCCCCCAATTTCAATAAAGATGAAGCAGATTGCTTCAGGGGAAAAGACAATAGAGTCTCATAAAAAGCCCCCAAGAAAACCATAATTGTTGCGGTTTTAGAAGAGGGGAAAAGCAGAAAACAGGCGCCTACGAAATCAATAATTGATGCTCTCAGCTTTTTAGATTTTTATTATTTTTTGGAGTTTCAATATTTTTTCCGTGAGATAAAAAAGAGTTAATTCTCTTGCCTTCTCGGCCAATAGGAAAATTAAGAAGCACCTCACTATGAACGTGAGTTTGTGATTCGCTCCCTATCGGCCCAAACGGAGCTGAGAGGAATTAATTGTTTCTCTCAGCGAAGTGGGACGGAATAAAATTAGAGAACCAGAAATCACTCCCAGAAACAAGCAGCAGACAACTGCTTTCATTTTTCTCAAAATTTAACTTCACTTTAACAATAAAATAGTCGAACAAAATTGTTTAATAACTTAGACTAATAATTCCAGATTTAATTTTATAACTTTCTTTTTCGACAAATAACATAACTGAAGAAACACCCAAGTGAACGATCGCCCAACAGCTCACCTCCAATTCTTCACTACACAACTGGTAATTAGTAAGCTGTAATTTTATATTTACTCTTTTATAAATTTAATACTTTCAGCCCCCCAACTATTTTAAATTGAGACTTATAGCACAGACAGGTCTTAGGCATATATCTTTGCCTTCGATTTGTTATATCTTTTGTCAAGTTTGACTGGCATACATAAAGAGATCCCGTATTGTGTGATCTGTAGCAGCCCAGCCAAATTTGATAGTTTAAAATGTCAATTCAACAAATTTTTTACATTATTTTTTGGCTTCGCAAAATGTTTTCTTTCAAGATTCAAATTGGAGATTTACAACATCACAGCCCAAATATTCATCTCCCAAAGACCAAAAATCGGTTAGCTCAAATTGGATTTTTGAGTTTCAATTCAACTAATTCAGTTATCCCTTGATTTCAGGCAAACGATCTCCAAAAAAACGGGACAAAAGTAAGTCAACCCCTTCAAAAATATACGAAAATTATTCAAAAATAGGTCCGAAAAACGAACAAATAGCCGAAAAATTGTCGAAAATCCATTATTTGATCAAAAAATTTGCTAATTTTACACTATTTGAAAAATTTTCAACGTTTCACAGCATTTTGTTCTCTCTTTTGGATGCAGATCTTCAGTTTCTTCATCTGGGCACCTGTTGAGCCGATGGACTTGCTGTTGCGAAGATATCACATGGAGCGGAAGGACTGAAACTGATGGAAAACTGATGGACTTGAAACTCTAAATTAAAACTTTAAAAATAATTGAAATGTTAATTTAAAATTAAAAATATATCGGTTTTCACTGAGCGGAGATAATAATCTATTTAAGGGAGTTTTCGTAGCTCAATTTAAATCCATTTCAAATGTTCTCTAAACGACTATAATCCATTTTTTTCAACATAAGTAAATGGATTTAAGAGGATTTAAATCGTTAAAATGGTCCCAGATTGAGGCCGTAGAAGGGATTTTGTTGATAACATTTTTAAAATGAAAACCGCTATAAAATCAATTTTTATCTCAATTGTTCCAATGCGGGCGTACCTGGCATTTAAGTCTGTTATTATAGTATAATATAAATTGATGAAGCAAACTGAAATATTAATCAGCAATTATTCGGCTACAGGAAATTTTGATGCCATTGAGCATTTCATCAGACTTTCAATCGATATACTTTGATCTACAGTTTTGCTTTCAAACTCTTACGAGCTATGAAGCTTATATAATATATTTAAATATTGAGTTCAGCGGTAACTTTGTTGAAAAATCTACCAAAATTTGGAAACCTAAAATCTAAAAGAAGCATTGAAATGCTTCAAATCGCCATGCACATCTTAATTTTTATGATTTTGTTGTCGGGGATACTTAATTCAATCGTTCTGCCGATGTTAGCGAACAGGTAGGTTACTCAAAACTGCTATTTCTGAGCGAAGCTTTTTTATGTTAATTAAATTGAACTATCCAAACCAAGGCGCGCATCCCAAGCCATCATATCTGATCATACCAGATGGAAACTGGATCTGATTAGACCAACTTGCGTCGCGCATAGGAGGCGCCAGACTTAGCTACTCTGGAATGTGCTCTGTTAATACTATCCTGATGACCATTTTACCAGATTCTTGACGGCGCTCCGATCAGATCGTTCAGAGTTTGGATGCGGCCATGATCAGACTTCCCAGACCGTATACTTGCTGTCGGACTGTTGCCGGGTCACGCTTTACCCCCCTGTTTGTGACCCAAGTGGGCCTGATCAGAGCTGATTTAAGGGTCGTGCACCTCAACCTGGGTAACTAACGTGAATTTGTAAAGGCGCGTGCATCTGAGGAGCACGTATATAAACTCTACGGGAAATTCAGTACTAAAAAAATCAAAGGATGGCAAAAAAATGTACAACAAAACGAAATATTGTTTATGTTAGATTTAAATTTCAGAACAAATAGTGCATAAAATAATTAGACATAGCATGAGCAGAAGCTCTGGTCATCTGGTCAATTTTTGTCGAGCGCAAACAAAGCCAATATCATTAGACTTGCAAGTTGAAAAATACAGATTTCAATCCAAAAGTTGCCATATTCAAACGTAATTAGGCCTGCTTTCCTCAACTGTAACAGTTAAAACTGGATCAGAGGACACAAGGCGTTGAAATCTTAAGAGAGCCCGACTCTTCACAAATTAATTTTAAAAAACAATTGTTAATTAAGAGTTTTTTTTGGTGAAAACGCACGTTAAGCAGCCCATGCTACGTAAAACGCCGCATCCATCAATTGCTTAGCTTTATTTCTACTCTCTTTAAAAGCCAAAAATCTTCAATTATATCTCCAGGCATTTCATAATACAAACATTAAAAGGCAAGATAAGTTAAAAATGGTTAAGTAGAGCGGTTGCATGCCACATAATTTAACTCATGGTCTTTAATTCAAGAAAATTGTTCGTGACAAATTTGTTTCCTCAATACAAACAATGGTGAGCAAAACAGTGACAGAAAGCTTAACTCTTGTTGAAAACCATAATTACAGAAACTGAAAAAAGAGGTAAAAAGTTAAGAACTTAAGAAATCAAACAAAATTCAAGTATTAAATCAGATAAAAAAAATTTCAAACAAAGAAAACTCTGAATCAGTTAGAGAGCACGCAACCAATGAAAACAGATGACAACAAAATAAATTTTTTCGAAACAATTTTTTTTGACGATTTTTTTACACCTTAAAATCCTTTTCTTCGTTTCAGAAAAATTAAAGGTAAAAACGTTTCTACCGATTGTTCATCCTCAAAAAAAAAGAAACAGGTGTTTTATTGGTAAAAATTTTCATTCAACTCTCCGAATGTATTTTATATCGTTTTTTTTTGAATTTCTGAAGCAATTCTTGGACAACTCCTAAAAAACGAGTCGCGAAAAACTCTTCCAATTTATATTTCAATTTTTTAGCTTCTCGATGAATTCCCAAAACTTCCTTTCTTTAAAAAATCTTTTGAGTTTTCCAATAGAAACTTGGCCGAGAACAAAATTTGATTCTATTGAAACTCCTTACTGCTATTTGATTTTGGCGTTTGAATCAATTCCTGATAATTGATAATAGACTAGCAGAGCTACCCGTTAGGCTTCGATTTATAAAGTGGAATTGGGTTTGAATAGTTAAATTCTAAGCATATGAACCAATAATTGTTAGAAATTTTGATTATGAGTGATTGATTAGTTTGCTTAACTTTGGAGCTAATATTGAACATACTTACTAAGTAAACAAATTGAACGAACTTGAGCAGTATAAGTTGGAGTGAAAACCAGTTCTTATTTGCCAAACAAACAAAAAAACAAATTTGTTTTGCGAAATCATTAGATTGGCAGAAAGACAAAGAATGAACTACAGAGATTATTGTATGCACAAAAACCATATTAATTACCGCAGACACAAAAAAAAACTTTGCAAAAACCAAGGTAGTTTCAGTTGGGAAATCTTCACGAAAACATTTAAACTGAAAATCTAAAAACCCAATAGATTTGAAAATTTAATTGTTTGTTCCCCTTAAATAAGGGTTTATTGGGTGAGACTAAATGAAGTTTTAAAGAAAAATATGATGGGTTATCTAGTAGACAAAAAAGGACGGCAAAAAATAGATACATTAAAATTGCGTGTTTAGGAACTTGTTGGCCAATTTTGGTTTTGTACAAGAAAAAAGAAAACTATTTACTGGCAACTAATGAACACCAAAGAGAACGATTTAAATTGAACTAGAAATGAGAAGGTTTTTCGTGAAAATCTTTATTCGGTGAGAAAGAAAGCAAACTAAACCTTTGAAAAATGTTTAACAAATGAATTTGTACCGGACATTGTTGCAGCAAAGATTTTTGGTAGTCATTGAAAAAATGATTTTTTCATGGGGTATCTTGACAGGATGCTGGGTTTTATATAGAAGAGTCAAGCATGCGTGGCTCCACGACAAGGCTAAAAGTCTGTTCAAAGAAGTGCTTGAAGAATTGATGTTAAAAATAAAGAGAATAAAAATATTGTTTGTTCGTTTATATAGTGATAGTTTTGGATCAAAATTGCTAGCAAATTTCGTTTAAACTTTTATAGTGATTATTTTGGAGGGATTTTGGATTGCGGAATAAATGCGGTAAAAATCTTGTGACAATTTATTTTTGGAGTCCTTATATTCAATATGGGTCAGTCAGTTAAATATATGAGGTAGTTCGTGGGAAAAACAAAGTGTCTACTTACAAACTTAGTCAAAGCAAAGGAATTTTATTAATGTTTTTCTAACCCTAGAGTAAAGAAAATCTATTTTTGAAGAAAAGGCTTCATTTTGGTTGCACAATGGTAGAAACTTTGTAAAATCTAAAAGTTCTGGAGTCACGGTTTGCGTGGAGTTAACCATTCACGAATCAAATTTGATGTTTGAGGCAGGACTAATTTTTGCTTAGAAGTCTTCTTGCAACTAGATTGAAACGTGGAGAAGAATATAAAGGTGGTTTAGAAGAATTTTTGGCAGGGATAAATTTATTCGTTAAAAATCTAGGTGTCTGAAATTTCATGACCCCAGCCTCAAATCTTTAAAACGTTACTTCCTCTCGCCCAATTGGCTTGATATTTTAACTGGTGACTTTAATGATATTTGCGCACGCAATTAAAGAAACAGAGGGTATTTCCGGTAACCAAAGATTGTTTTTTTAACCAAAAGAAAAGAAAACTTAACTAAAAGTTTTTTTGACTTTCGTGTAAGAAACAACCTTTCTACAACAATCATAGTATTTTTTTAAAAAAAACCCGCCCAAACGTATAACATTCAACCTGACAACCTTTCAATTTCAATGTATCATTGCTGGCAATATCCCACAAAGAAGAAGAAGTCGGAAGTACTGAGTTTTTGCAACTTTGGTTAATGTGATCATCAGGGGAAAAGCTGGGTTTTTTGAATGGCAAACTCTGCTACCTACTAAGTGGAGGCGGGGTACTCACTGGAAGAATTGGACAAGTGTCCACAACTTGGGAAGAAGCGGGTATAGGCAAGCATGGATGTGCTTGCACTGGGATGGTGAAACATAAAACGTGGTCTTTGAATCCTGAAAAAAAAGAAAATAATTGGACAACGAAACTCCGGTGGACTTGAGCAAACACATACAGGATAAATTGCATCACGTGATTGACCTTCTACACCCATCATAGCACATATTCCTGAGCTCAAAATGTTCTAATTTATACGACACGCTAATTTTCGCTCATAAAATCTGAAAAGGGTGAGTATCTCTAAGCACAAGAAAACTCATCATTCGGGGGAAGAACGCGGAAGAGATCGAGAACAAGCAGGATCGAATAAAATAAAGGAAACACACGCTCGAGCGGAGTAGTTAGTTCTCAGGAGGAGAACATTTGAGGGACATAGTGAGTTCTTTGTTTAAGAACATCTTTGCTTAATTGCGGTGACTGAAACTGCAAACGTAGCCGAAATTGTTAGTTGAGAGGATGGAGCAACTGGAAGGCAGCATTTGTTAGAGGTTTCTGACCTGAGAAGTTAATTAACTAAATTTTGGAGACTTGCAGATAGATAGATTGAATTGGTTTGAGCTGGAGTGAATCTTTAATTAGTTTTTATATTAAATTTGCTCTTGGATTGATGAAGTTATTCAATTATATGTTTCTGGCTATGACCTTACCGGTCGCTGGTATGACAATTATTGATAAATACCTAATCAATTATCCAGAGTGCTTTTTTGAAGTCGAGAGAGTAACCCTTTTGGGGGCAGAACAGAACGCTCACAACAACTAGACGAACCACCATACCTATCTTTCGGAATGTTGATAAAGTTTTGGGCGCTAGCCAGCCCACAGCCAGAAAACCTTCTAACGGCGAAAATACAAAATTCTTCATAAAAAAGACATCGAGCGTCCATAAAATGGCATGAACAGACTGTGCTTGACTCAAATAGTCCATCAAAAGAATTTAAGCTTGACTTTTACTAAGATGCTGACCACGTAAGATGAGTTTTTTAAAGTCAAAGCTAAAAATCTGCTTATTTGATGAACATTAGCCCGCATGTCAATTTCTAAACCTTTTAAAACAGATTTACTATCTTCGACGAAATTCACAACAACAAAAGATTGGTGACAACAATAATTTCGAAAAGATATCAATATCGGTTTCTGGACTGTGCAAAAGTATGTCTACTAATTCCAGCTTGCAAATCTTTTAATTATTGTAGTGTTGTTCAAATATGCGAGCTGAACTCTCGAGATATTCACAATGTTTATCACACAAAAGGAACAAACAGCTTTACAGACCCGACTGACCGTTTGAAAAACGCACCAAGATGCGTTTATGTCGGAATGACAAAATTTGTTCAACCTATATGTTACGAAAACGGAATGATCAAAAGTATTCAAAATGATCTCAGTCCCGGTAAGTGTGCAATTAACCCAAAGCGAACCGATGCTCACTGGACCGAGTGGAGCGATCCTGAATCTATCTCTAGCGGTGAATTTAGTGGAATCAACCGGCTAAGAGAATGCATTGGCGATACCCATGGCGGCAAAACAGACGATTGCTCCATTGGCCGAAAATCAGAAACAGTAGTTTTTGGACTTCACCACGCGAACCGAGCCGCCGCCGCTATATTCTGTGATGAAATGGTTTTCACGGCGAGCGATAAATATCATCTTTTCTTCGGGCAAGCTGATCAGTTACTGATGACCATTGTTTCCAATCATTTTGGCGGGCATAATTTTTGGGTTGGTGTTAGCAACTATTCAAACGGGTTTTGGCAAGATATGGAGGGCAATAACGTGAATGGAATGATCCCTTGGGACCACAATGAACCCAACGGGGTGGATGGCCACGAGCCCTGTGTGATAGCAATTAGACGATATAATGGTGTGTTTTTACATGACTATAAAGACCAGGGTGATCTCGCTTTTGCATGTGAGAGTTGGAGATAGATTCCTACAAGGGTCGAGGTGCTAACGCTAAAAATAACAAAAATGTTAATTGTGGTGAATGGTTGAAAAAATGCGCTTTTAGCGTTCGATCAGCGGTGACTGCAAAAGCTACTAAGAAAATTATAAGACTAACCAAAGCTAACCGCTAAAACTTTTTGACCGCTTAAGCGGTGAAAGAAACTTTACCGCTATTATTTTTGGAAGATTTGCTGTGAGAGCAGTGAAAAATAAACTATTATTCGGATGCGCTGAATTTGCGCTAAAACGTTGTAAGAAATGCGCTGAAAATGCACTGAAATTATGAAAGAAATGCGATGAAGATGAGCTGAAATTTTAAAATTTTAGCGCCTTCTCAACATTTCAGTGCATTCAGCAAATTTCCTGCATAATTCTGGCACATTCAGCTCATTTCTCAACAAAAATTATGTGCAGAAACGGCGCTGACATTTCGACCCAAGACTGCATATCTTACAGTTTTTCTCCGTGAAACCTGTTCCCGCGTAAATTGATTATGATTGATATTTTGGATCTTTTCCGTTTGTGCCCCCCCCCCCCCCCCCCCCAGTACGTTATGCGCCCCCCCCCCCCCCAGTACGTTATGCGCCCCCCCAGTTACAGAGCACGAGCCATTACATAGTAAATCATTATGTAAAAATATTGCACGTGCGTCGGGGGGGGGGGGGGGGGGTGCAAATAATATGCGCCCACTAATCTGGGGGGCACAAACGGAAAAGATCCGATATTTTAAAAAATATATTATCAATTTGTATTTGTCTTCATCATGAATTCAAGATAGTTATCTGCTCGTCTCTCCATAACACGAAGGATATCTGTAATTTGAGACCCACGCCAACTTATAAACTTTAAAATATTTTAAAATCGCAAAATAACTCTAATTTTGAAAATTTTAATGAATTATACTGGAACCACTTAACCTAAAAATTTGTCAGAAAGTTTTTTTGCAAAGAAAGGAATGAAATACTGACGCGAGCGCACTGGAGCCATTTATGACATTCTATTAACTTACCTATAAAATAGCGTGCTACCAATCAATATTAATGAGACGAGGAGGATCGATGGTCCCTCTTCGTGTACCAACTCATCCATAAGGAAGCTATAATTGAGAAGTTAAAACAGCTTGAATAAAGCCCATCTTGGTCTATTCAATTTACATTATTATTTTACTTCAAATTTTTTGATCGATCGTCGGCATTTTAAGGAAATGGAGGTGATAGTCTTAAAATAAATTCGTTCTCATAGACACAAGAAGAAAAATTTGAAGATTTTGCCAACCTGTTGGCAACTATCAAAAACAACATTTGACTTAAAACTTAAATATAAGGTCTCAGCAGCTTATGAAAGTTGTTATCTCATACGCCAAGAAATTCTGCAATAATAGTGATGACAGTTTTTGAATGAAATTCTTATACAAAAAGCAATGAAATGAGCAAAAATTAAATTTCTGCTTCAAAATTACTTGAAGAGTTTAATTTTTATTTTTGTCAAAGAGGAAACTTTTAAATCAATGCTTGATTGTAATTTTTTTCTGTTTAATTTGTGCCTATTTTCTGGCTCGATAGCAATTTAAAAGCAAAACTAAGGAAAGTCCGGAAAGATTTTTTTTTTCAAAATTTGAATGTTAAGCTAAGAAAACTGGCAAAACAAGCCTTGAAATTCAAAATTGTGTTCAATTGACTTTTGTTATCAATTTGCTGCAACATGAGCTTACTGGTCCCAAAAAAATTGCGTTCGAAAATATTATAACGTAATGATAAACATATTAAGAAGGAAAAGATTTTTTGAGCAAACAGATTTTCTCTATTTCTTCGGGTATTTGAAATTTGTTTCATTTGAACGATTTGGAAAGTTTTTAAGTTTTAACACACTGTTGTTGAACCGAGTCCAGAAAAAACAGTCCCAAGCAAAACAGTCCCAAATTGCAAAATATTCCCAGACAAAACAGTCTTAGTGAAAAGGGTCCAATAAAATCAAACAATTTGGTCCCAAATAATTGTAGAAACAATTGTAAGCATCATCTACGAACAACTATCTAGCATACCCTGTGAATTATGCTTCTGAATGCATTGTTTTTAATTGATATGAATCAGGATTAAACCAAAACTTGTTCCAATATACATTAATTGGCAAAATCTATGTTGTAGTGAGCTTAATATTTGTTCAATAAAACACAATCTAGGAATAAATTAAAATGTTTCTTTGTTAAATGGTGTGCAAAAGAGGGTTGTAAAAAAATGGAAACCGATTTGAATTTCGCAACAGAATTAGCGTGATGAAATCTTATATCCAAGACCAAAGAATGTACTAAAAATCATTAAGGAATCAACAAAAAGTATCAATCAAAAGATTTGCCGTTTCATCAATGCATTTTTTTGATGCTCGCCGATGTATATAGCACCCCAGTCTGCCAAATTGAGCCAAAAACTTAAATTTTTTAATGTTGAATTTTTGCAGGAAATGAGTAGAAAATGAGCTGAACTGAAAAAATTTTTTACCCAGGTTCAAGATAGCCGATGACCAGACAAAACAGTCGCATACAAAACAGTCCCAGACAAAACAGTCCCATACAAAACAGTCCCAGAAAAATCAGTCCCAGACAAAACAGTCCCAGACAAAACTGTCCCGGAAAAAACAGTCCCAATTCGCAAAATATTCCCAGACAAAACAGTCCCAGACAAAATAGTCTGAAAAAAATAGAGAAAACGGTCCCAGGCAAAACACTTCGAACTAAATGTCAAACATATGAACATCAATTAAAGGAAAAAACCCTTAGGTTATTCATGTGATCATATTTCTTTGTACAAATATTAAGCTGATAACAACATAGTTTTTGTCAAATAATGAACTTTGAAACAAAAATTTCGGGTTTAATTTTAACTCACATCAATTCAAAATAATGCATTCAGAAGCTTAACTCGTAGATTATGTTTGTTAATTGTTTGCAGATTATATGTACAATTGTTTCAGTATTTTGTTTAGGACTATTTTATCTGGGACTATTTTGTCTGTTTTTTCGGGATTATTTTGTCTGGGACTGTTATGTCTGGGAATATTTTGCAATTTGGGACTGCTTTGTCTGGGACTGTTTTGTCCGGGAGGGAGATAGCTATGTTTTACTAACAAATACAAAATATTGAGGGAAATTGAGGATAAACCTCAAATTGAAATGGGCAGCAATTAGAGCTGCGCTCCAGAACAAACGTATCGATAAAGCTATTTCTTCTAAATAAATTATGGGTCACTTTTCTTAAATGATCTCAGCTCAAAATAAGAACAAAGAAAGAGAAACAAACAGCTTCAAACTAAAAAAAAATGTTTTTTTAGCTGCGTTGTCAAAGAAACTGCCTCGAATAAAAAATTGAAAGTTAACGAAGAACTTGATATTGAGTGACTGTATTATTTGGAAGCGGAAAACTAACTCAAGAGTCCATAGTCTGTTTTCAGCGCTCACATACCAGTAAAATTGACAGACACAGCGTATTAAAAAATTGGCTATTATTATCTTTGTGTCGTCTCACCGAACTAATACAAAAACAAAGTTAATCGTATGAAATATCAGCCTAAGAACTTGTCTTCTCCATGCGATAGACATTAGAAAGCAACTAATTGTCCCGAGATGTTTTTATTGGGCAACTTGTTTTGTTAGAAAAAACGAATAACTTTTACTGATACGGTATTCATATGTTCGGTACTCTTGCTTTACAGTATAAGGGTTATAATCTTAACATTCATTTGATTCGCATCCATGCGCTTTCACTGCTTGATTTGAAATCAAAAATCAACAACTGTTGTGCCTTTACAAAATTAATAACCATGTGGTAGTTTTCCAAATCAGAAGACTAACTTCGACATAAATTTTTCTGAAAACCACTTACCATGAAAAAATCAAGGCAAAAAAAAATTTCGTCAGAGATTATGCATAATTTTTTCGAAAGAAAAGAAACCAGAAGCTTCAATCTTATTGTTGTCATCATGCTAAATTTGATGCTATATAGTTTTGCTACCTGCGTAAGAAATAAGAGAATCCGACAATTTATTTTGCACAACAATATTATCTTTCGCGAAAAATAAATGTGTATAAAGGAGCAGAATATTTATTGGCGGGACCTGTAGAGACCTATTAAAAAATATATTATTCAATCACAAACAAAAAAGGTTGTGAGAGCTTCAAATAGTGCAAAAGAAAAACTACCAGATCAGCAAGGAATGATCAATAAAAATGAAAAGGAACTAAACTTTCGTTTTTTATTGAATTTTTCCTTTCAAACTATTGAGCTGAATTCGCTGAAATCAAATCTGATTTCACAGTCCGATCCCTTTCTGGTAATAGGAATTTGCAATAGGAGAATGTTTTGATTAATCTTATCTGTGGTTATCAGTAACAGTAGAAACGATAGAAAAGTTGTTTCAAAATTGGCTTTTGTTCCTTTTTTGTTTTTTTGCTAATTGTTACAATTTTCTGTACATCATATTCCATTAAATTTGTTTTGATTTCTGACAGACTCGCTCTTCAACAGGACATGGGAAAAAATGAAACTTCTAGTTTTTTTGAACATATCACAAACTTTTGTTCGGAAATAATGCGTAAATGAGATACAGCTAGTCCATGAATTTTTTTCCATTATCAAAGCTCTAAAGTTTCATAAAACAAAACTGCTGAAAACTTCCCCAAAAATAGTCATTAAAATTGGTCATAACAGATGCCTTTTTTGTTAATTTACATTACAAAAAAGCTAAAAAGAAAAAAAATTTCATAGCCTGGATAAACTGTTGTAGAAATTGCTGGAAAAAGCCTGAACGATGGCTCATTGAATTTTACCATAATTGTCTCTATCCTTCTTCTCAACAGTTTTTTTCTTCGTAATTCGAAGAAGACATCAATATACATATCCGAAAGTTCGAAGTCAGTACCCGAATATCACCCTAGAGAACACAGCATAAAGAACATTTTCATGGCACATTAGATTTTAACACGGCTTGGGTTGAAATTTTGATTTTTGCAATCCTTGCGCATTTCTTTAAATTTATATAAAATCATACATCAGCGAAATTTGTCTTTTGGACAACAATATCGAATTTGGTGACAATCAGCGCATATGGTGTCTCAAGCAAAGATCAGATAAAAATTAATTATTGCTTTATTATTGACCAAAAGTAATACGTTCAATTGCGAATGAAAAAAGTGTTCAATTTAGCCGAATGTTTAGCAGTGAATATCTGTAATTTGGTAATATGTTAGACAATTGTTAGTTGTTCTGGTTCAATCCGATTTCATGGGAATGGTGTTTTTCTACAATCTGTGTTTTGCTTAAATGATGTGTAACTGAAGTAAAAGCGCCATTTTGGTTTTTGAGGACATCAGAGCAACTAACTGTACACTTATCACTTCTAGTTGATTATTGCACGATTATCCGCATAAACAAAAATGGATGATTAAAAACTTCACATTCACATTCTAAATTGCATAAGTTTACCTTGTTATGGGAGTCATTTTTCTTCCTTGTGACTCAAACAAGACCACAAGACTCAAAAATGGCAACTATTTCGTTTCGATCTTTTTCTCAACAGTTTTTTTCCTCGTTCAAACAAGACATCAATATACATTTCCGAGTGTTCAAGGTGAGTACCCCAACATTACCCTAGAGAACACAGCATAAAGATTTTCCGAATTAATCTCCGCTTCACGGACACTATAATGATGCGAATTATATCAATGAGATGCTATGAAGACCTCAACAAACTAGCAATTAAATGGTTTTGCATTTGATGATTGAATAGCTTCTGTTAGACCATGACCAGGGCTCACATGAAACTAGGTGCCAGCTCAATTGCCAAAAACTGCCGAACAAAATTTTTGTTATTACTTTTGGATCCTTAATTAAAACAAAAAGACGAAAATGAATGCTAGAATTAAATCAATCAGTTACTTGTTATCCCAAAAGTTTCCCTTAAAGTTCTTCAAATTTAAAGGTTTAGACTTTTTGCATATAAATCACTTATTTTAAGATCTGTTATTTTTTACAAAATTGTGAAGCCGTTTTCACCAAGTCAAAATTAATTCAACACACTACTGATTGTTTCTTCAAATGATCAACAGACATTTTGCAAAAGCGTATAGATATTTATAGAAGAGGACTGTATGCGTGTAGCATCCCAAAAGTCTGAAAACAAGAAGCTAGTTTTAATGAAAAAGCATTCAAACACCGTTTCAAGCGTGGAACGAATTTTGGCTATTTATAATATGGTTTTGTTCTCGTTCTCAAAGGTAAGGCCTTGAAGCTAATATGTTCAATTTCTACCAGAAGTTAAGATCGTTCAGTTTTTTTGCAAAGAAAATGTGATCGGAAGTTCTAACTGCGATATAAAAGATATAAATACAAAAGATTTGATAGATTTTTTTCTGCTCAAATCATAAAATCAATTTCGAAAAGGATGTTGTTGGTCAATGATGCGAAAATATGAACGTTGCAATCGATCACAGCGCAAGTAGTAAATTGGCAGGAGAGTAATTGTGTACACAAGGTGGTGTGTCGTTGATCTAATGATACATTGTGCAAATAATAAGTGAATGAACGAATTTATTAATTAACTCCTTGTAGTGATAATAAGAGCCATCTTATCTACATAAATGCAGGAGCTAACTTTCAAAAAAAAATCGGGCAGACAAGACACAAGAGTACTTCATATGAGCTGTTCAATTTATTTCGAACAAACCAATTGAGAGGTCGTTAAAAATTTTGCGAACAAGCAGTTTCGTGAAGGTCACTTTGCTTTCCGATCTTAACTCAAAACTTACAGAATCAGAGAAATTCCAATTGTTTGCAATTGATTGAGACAAATATATTCAGGAAAGCTGCAAATGCTCGAGTTTTGATCAGCTTGGTCAAACAGTATGATGTAAATGTGGAGCACAAAACACTCGAGCGATTATTCATTTGCAGGGGAAGTTTTACGTAATGGTTACGTGATTATGCTGGAAGTCAATGAGAACTTCTGCTGTTTATCGGGAACTGCGAAGTGGCTCTAGATATTCAGGACAAAAATTTCGAAGTTACTTCTGCATAGTTACGTAACAAATGCTTAAAACTCAAAACGCGCCCGTTCTAAAATGACGAAAGTCAATGGAAGTCAACTTCTGGCTAAGTAGGAACTTAGTAACTTCTAGCTAAGTTGTTGCATTGCAGACGTGAGTGTTTCAATATTATCTTCTACATTTGCTGATTAAAGATTGAAATTCTGTACTGACTAATCCAAGCTAATATCAGCTATACAAAAGAGAAAACAGACCCTCTTCTTCACTCATTCAATCAACCAATTCTTCTCTCAACTTCAATATCTTTTCATGTGTAGACTTTTATGTGATGTTTTTGGATAAAGGGATCTATTCTGTTCCCCCCCCCCCCCCCCAGCTTAGTGAGCATAAATTTTTTATGACCCCCAGGTGCACCTGCTATTTTCGTACATAGTAACGTGCTATATAACAACATATAATTTGTAACTGGGTGTCATAAAAAACACTGGGGGGGGGGGGGCGAAACATAATAGATCCGGATAAAGAAACGAAAACATTTTGTTAATTTGCTTTCTATCAAATTTTCCTCGCAATGTTGCATTATCGTAATATGGAAAACATTTTTGTAGGTGATTAGATTACGATATAAGTATTCGAGCTGGATAACGTCTAAGACTCGAACTACAGAAAACGGTTAAAAGAACAATTTTTGTTCAAGATAACAATACGTATTTTCAACGATAAGCACTTATTCGATCACGCATAACAATCCTCTTGGTCGTACACATAAGATATCTAAAGTAACACTGGCGGCGAAAAGGCTAGACAGGACCTCTTAGCCTTTTGTGGGCCAATAAAGGTCAATTCAGTTCATGTGTGACGTAATTTGGCCTTGCTTTGGCCTTAAAGTTAAACCATTCAATGCGTTTTGTTACTCTAATAATTTTATATCCAAGTCATCTTTGTCTAAATCTGGTAGTTTAGCTTAAAACCGCTCGCTCTCAAACGGCTCTTTGCTCAAGGCACATGTATTAGAATACGGATTTTGCTTCGTAAGGTTTGACATGGTTGGGGCTCGAAACACCGGTCTTTAGATTGAGAGTACAGTGCTATACTAACTGCGCTATGGTTACTTGTTTTGTTACGCATACAATTTAAATATAAACTCGTTCACATTTGCAGTTCACATTTCTCGCTCACATTTATTGCTCGCTTACATTTGTATTCACATCCTCCGGCCCCAAAAGTGGTGTACCAAAAACTGGAATTAATTTAATTACGGGTCTGACATAGTTACCAGACTTAGTTCTTATTTCGGCGGAACGGGCAAAGCCGTCGTCACCAAAGCGAAGTTTTTCGATACGTCCTAGAGGAAAATGGCCTCGGGGAGATGAGTCTTCGGCGAGCCATACCAGATCTCCTGTTTTTAGCTCATCTGAAGCGGATTTTGACCATTTACTGCGACGATTCAAAGCCGGTACGTACTCATCCAACCATCGTTTCCAAATTGAGTCGTCATATGATTGCGCCCGGACGTAACGCTTTCTGTGATTAAAATCTTCCTTTTCAACTAATGAAGAGAGCATACTAGGACGGAACCCGAGGAGAAAATGATTTGGAGTAATTGCGTCCATTTCTGATGGATCATTGCTTACAGAAGTGAGCGGCCGGTTGTTGAGCGTCATTTCAACTAGACAGAATGTTGTTTGGAGCACCTCGTCAGTCAATCGGTGGTTACCGAGTACAGCGTAGAATGTCCGTTTGACACTCCGTACCATGCGTTCCCACGAACCACCATGATGGGGGGAAGATGGAGGGTTAAAGTGCCACTTAATACCTTTCTGTGACATTTTACTTGCAATCGCACGTTGGTTCAAAGCTTTAAAGCAAGCTGACAACTCTTTCTCCGCACCAGTAAAGTTTGTTCCATTGTCTGACCATAGAACTTGCGGTGTCCCTCTTCGTGCGATGAATCTTTCTATGCCCATAACACAAGAGCTGGTATCCATAGAATTTACGACTTCAATGTGGAGCGCTCGAGTTATAAGGCACGTGAAAAGGAACCCCCAGCGCTTCTCAGTTGAACGCTTGACGGCGACATAGAACGGTCCGAATTAGTCTATCCCTGAGTTGGAGAAAGGTGGGTTACCATAGGACAGACGCTCGACTGGTAGATCCGCCATAATTGGCTTCACTGTGTCTGCACTACGCTTACGACACAAGATACAATTGTGCTTGATTGACCTCAAAGCGGGACGAAGCCTGATGATAGCAAAACGGCGCTGGATGAAAGCTCGTAAGAATTCAACACTTTCGCGGTGGTTTTCTAGGTGTGCCTTCAAAAGAAACAATTTTACTGCAGGATGACGGCCATCTAAAATAATGGGGGGTTTGAGGTCATAGTCCGCCTCGACCAAACGTTTCAATCGGCCGGTTGATCTAATCAAGGCATTTGGGCCAATGAAGGGCGAGAATGGTGCGATGCGACTCTTCTTGTTAATTTGTTTACCATCAAAGTGAAGTTTTTGTTCAACTGGGAATGATTCCAACTGCATGAGAAACTGAAGCTTAGCCTCAGCTACTTGAAGTTCATCAGGATTGCAAATATTGCGGTCTGGTGTAAGATATGAAGCATGTTTGGGGAGTATACGGAGGAGATAGGCTGTAATTCGAACTAGTTTGTTGAAAGAACTGTACCTATCAAAATCAAATATTTTCTCAGGTTGCATTGTATTGCCGGCAAACGCCATTTGTGGCTCCGTTACATCCTTTTGTGAATTGTGCAAGGATGGTTTTGTTTGAAGGCTATCTCTGATGCTTGTGCTGGGTTGAAAAGGGAAGTGAGAAGTAAACAAAAAGCTTGCCCCTGTTAACCAACTGCTTGTTCTTAAGTTTTCAGCTGACATGCCTCTTGTTCCAGCATCTGCTGGGTTGTCTGCGGTTGGCACATGGAACCACTGATCAACAGTTGTTGACTCTAGAATTTCAGAAACTCTGTTAGCAACAAATATAGGTTGCTTGTCAAGTGAACCCAGCCACTGCAGGACAGTGGTACTATCAGTCCACATAAAGACTCTGCTCAAAGGAATTGTTAGGGCTTTAATTATGTCAACTTTCAATCGTGTCGCCAAGAGGGCGGCCTGTAACTCTAGTTTAGGAACTGTTAAGCACTTCATGGGGGCAACCCTCGCTTTCCCTAGAACAAACGCAATTTCAGTGCGTCCAATACTTCCTGATTTTACTCTGGCCCTGAGGAAGGCAACTGAGCTAAAAACATCCTGAGAGCTGTCTCCGAAAACGTGGAGCTCCAACTGATCGAAAGCCCCGGAGAAGAAACTTCTAGGGATAGTTAAATTGCATAATTTAGGCAGATCTGAACTCCAGACTTTGAACCTATTCATCATTTCAATGGGCAGGGTGTTGTCCCAGTTTTGGCCACTCAGTCTCCAAATGTCCTTCAACAATAGTCGAGCAGTAACCGTGAATGGCGCGACCAACCCAATGGGGTCGAAGACTTTTGCTACTAAGCTGAGGACTAAGCGTTGCGTGACTTTGTTGCTTTCGTCGCACTTCGTGCCTCGACTAACGACTAAGGTATCCTTTCGATGGTCCCATTTTATACCCAGAACATGTGAAGAAGCTTCTTCATCAGAAACTAAGATCACTTTAGGTTGGCATAAATGATCATTGTTTTCGATTTCATCCAGTAAGTACGGCGTGTTACTTATAAATTTTGTTAGCTTGAATCGTCCTAAATTCAATAACTCAACTAACTTCTTGGAACTACTTAGTGCTTCGTGTGGTGTTTCTAGAGAATCCAAATAGTCGTCCATATAGAATTTATCTAATACAGCTTGCGCAGCATCGGGGAACTTACGAATGTTGTCTTTTGCTGTTTTCCGAAGCGCAAAGTTCGCGCAAGTTGGCGAATCCTTCGCACCGAATATATGTCGGCTGTATTGGTATACCATCACTTCTGATGATGGGTCCTCCGGCCACAAAAATCTGAGACAGGGCTGGTCGGCGAGTGGGACGCCCACTTGAAGGAACATACCCTCAATACCGGCGGAGACGGCATACTTATGCTGCCTAAAACGGATGAGGGTATGAATGAGACGCTGAAGTAGGTCAGGGCCTGTCAGTAACGATCTATTTAAAGAAGTTCCGTGGAATTTTGCGGCACCATTTAATACCCTTCTAATTTTTCCAGGTTTATTTGGATTTATTACAGGTTGGTGTGGTAAGTACCACTCACGTCTGGATCGCTGACTGGGATCTTTTGGGTTTTCTACTCGAAAAACGTAGCCTTTCTCGACATCATCATTTATGTTCTTTGAAAATTTAGACCGAAGTTCTTCGTCCTTAGAAAGCCTTTTCTCGAGGGACTTTAGCTGCACGAGCGCTGAGTAAGAGTTGTTAGGTAAGTCGAGGTCGTCATTAGCCCAAAGCATTCCAACTTGATATCTTTGACCGTCGTGCGTCGTGGCTTTTTTAAAGATTTCGACTGCTCTGCGGTCTGCTGATGACCTTGGATCAACTTCTTTCATTGCACCGTAAGACTCCAATTCGTACCAGGTTCTTAACTGTTCTACTAAATCCTGTTCTGGCTCAACAATAGCTTTGAAGCAGGACGAAACGAAACTAGAGCTTGAAGGCAGTGGACCACTCAACACCCATCCTATTGGTAGACGGACGGCAACGGGGGCGCATTTTGATTCGCTTTCAAAATACTCAATCGGGCGGATGGCGTGGTACACGTCCTGGCCTAGAATCATTTCGATATTCGAATAGCTATACCGAACGGGATCCAGAACACTCAAGTACGGGTAGGTTTCTTGCAAATGGGGGACGTCCACTATATCAGAACCAATCATTAAGTTCTCCCTAATATATGGACTAACCTGGAAACTTTCACAAGTGTTTTCTGCTATAGGTTTTACGGTGACATCTGTCACAAGTGTATCAATTGTTTGCTGAGTGTTTATCCCGCAAACCGTTAATTTGAGACTTTTACCCTTAAGCTTAAGACGTTCAGCTGCAGCACTTGAAATCCATGAATGACTACATGCGGGATCACATAGCGCAAAAACTTTTGTTTTCTCATCAGTGGGGCTAATTAATTCAACCTGTTTCACTTGCAGAAGACCTTTTACGTCCGATACTGAGGGAAAAGAGGACGAGCTACTCTGAATCGGTAGTTCATTCTTACCACCAATTGTTACTGATGAGGACGGCTGTATAGTTGGAGCATTGTTAGCTTTACTTCCTTTCTTAAGATTGTTTTTAGGGAAGATACGATCCGCTCCGTGTAGCAATGAATTGTGTGAACTAGTGCAACCAGAATGTTTACATTTTCTGGGATTGGGGCAATTTCTAAACTGATGTGACCCTTTCAAGCAAGAGAAGCACAGCCTATTCTCAGCGAAAATTCTTGTTCTTTGTGTTGGGCTCTCACTTGTAAATTTTGGAGATCGCCACAAAGGATGGTTAGCCTTACAATGAGGGCAAGGTTCATCCTTAATGGGTCTTGGAGTTTGGGTTTTCGTTTTCGCGTCAGTTATTTTTGAACTAGATGCAAAAACCTTCGATGTAGTTTTTGTTTTCGACGGAAAAGACGGCTCTTCAGGTTTCGTTTTAAACTTGGCTGTTTTCATGCGGTCATGAGTGTCAGATTTCGTTTGCAGCCAATCATTGAAATCCAGCAACGTTGGACGGTCCCATTGGTTCCTCACAATGTGTGAGCACCAAAATTCTTTAAGATTTGGCGGTAGCTTATCCACGGCTTGATTTACTAACGACGAACTTTGAAGATCGGCCTCATACGATAATGATCGAAACACGCCAACCAGACTAGAAATTACGGACGCATAGGCAATAATGTTTTCGGAGTTATGCATCTTTAGTGGGGGGTAGTTTTTCAGCTTATCCAGATGAGCACCAACAATGGCGTGTGGTTGGCCGAATTTTCTTTCCAACACTTTCATTGCGTCATTGTATACAGCTCCTGAATACGCGAACTGTTCTATGGATTTCTTCGCTTTTCCAGTTAAAAGTCCTTTCAGATAGGTCAATTTGGCAGCATCTGAGAGATTCTGGGAATCTATTGCACTTCTGAATTGTCCTATCTTTTCGTGCCACAAAAGTGGGTCTCCATTGTAATTGGAAAGGTTCCATTTAGGCAAGGGATTGAGATGACTAGAAGTTATAGCGTCGGCCAAGTCTTTCACATTGAATGACTGATTTGTTTGAGATATTTGTGCTGCGGGGAGAGGCGTGAAAGAGCTTGACGGGTATATGGGCATCGTGGGTTGTTGATAAAGAGGCGTTGGAGCTGCAGGTTGATGCAAAGGTGCTGACACTGGTTTATTTGGCTGATTTACCAGGGTAGCTGTTGAGAAGGGGTTTTGATGATAAAAAGTTGTACCACCACTCGAAAACGATACCACAGGTTGGCTCATACTTGAGTTTGCCTTTTGTTGTGCGTTCACTTGGGAAACTGACTGGGCTACAGTATCTAAAGTTGGCATATGCCAAAGAGTTAAATTCGGTAAGAGGTGGCTTGCCATTGGATAATAATTTTGACGATGGTTCGGAAGTGGGTTATGTCTACTCTGAACGTTTGCATTTTGATTCTGATTGAACAGTTGGCTTAAGACAACATTCGTGTTGTTTGTATTAGCAACGACGTTTTGATTGTTTGTGCTCTGATTCACAAAAATTGGAAGGTTTGTGTGTGTACTTAGCATCATACTGTTGTTTACGTTCGCTGCTTGGCTCTGCCGTTGTTCAGAGTTATTGGGATTGGCATAATTTGACGTCAGATTCAACGCTTCACCCTGGGAAAAAGGATGATTAGGTCTAACGACATTGTCCGATAAGTTAACAGCCACTTGAATGTTCTGACTATCTGTTTGCAGATTTTCATCAGGTAGCTGCGCATCATTATTTCCCAAAGAAAGGAAGTACGATACCCCGCCTATAAGCACAGCCTATTCTCAGCGACAATTCTTGTTCTTTGTGTTGGGCTCTCATTTGTAAATTTTGGACATCGTGGTTGGCCGAATTTTCTTTCCAACACTTTCATTGCGTCATTGTATACAGCTCCTGAATACGCGAACTGTTCTATGGATTTCTTCGCTTTTCCAGTTAAAAGTCCTTTCAGATAGGTCAATTTGGCAGCATCTGAGAGTTTCTGGGAATCTATTGCACTTCTGAATTGTCCTATCTTTTCGTGCCACAAAAGTGGGTCTCCATTGTAATTGAAAAGGTTCCATTTAGGCAAGGGATTGAGATGACTAGAAGTTATAGCGTCGGCCAAGTCTTTCACATTGAATGACTGATTTGTTTGAGATATTTGTGCTGCGGGGAGAGGCGTGAAAGAGCTTGACGGGTATATGGGCATCGTGGGTTGTTGATAAAGAGGCGTTGGAGCTGCAGGTTGATGCAAAGGTGCTGACACTGGTTTATTTGGCTGATTTACCAGGGTAGCTGTTGAGAAGGGGTTTTGATGATAAAAAGTTGTACCACCACTCGAAAACGATACCAAAGGTTGGCTCATACTTGAGTTTGCCATTTGTTGTGCGTTCACTTGGGAAACTGACTGGGCTACAGTATCTAAAGTTGGCATATGCCAAAGAGTTAAATTCGGTAAGAGGTGGCTTGCCATTGGATAATAATTTTGACGATGGTTCGGAAGTGGGTTATGTCTACTCTGAACGTTTGCATTTTGATTCTGAGTGAACAGTTGGCTTAAGACAACATTCGTGTTGTTTGTATTAGCAACGACGTTTTGATTGTTTGTGCTCTGATTCACAAAAATTGGAAGGTTTGTGTGTGTACTTAGCATCATACTGTTGTTTACGTTCGCTGCTTGGCTCTGCCGTTGTTCAGAGTTATTGGGATTGGCATAATTTGACGTCAGATTCAACGCTTCACCCTGGGAAAAAGGATGATTAGGTCTAACGACATTGTCCGATAAGTTAACAGCCACTTGAATGTTCTGACTATCTGTTTGCAGATTTTCATCAGGTAGCTGCGCATCATTATTTCCCAAAGAAAGGAAGTACGATAGCCCTCTGGGTGTTCGGGTGAAGCTGCTATTAGTGTTAGCAAATAGTGATTGATCGTGGAAACCTCCTAATGAGGCTTGCGGGACTTGAGTAATGTCTGTTAGGGATGGACCTATCTGCGCGTCATTACGTTGCAAATTTTCAACTGGTACATGATCTCGTGATCTACCAAGTAGTGGATTGATCTCCATCTGCGGAGCAGCAATTCCTGGATTAGCAGCTCCTGAGTTTCGTGGTACTTCTGAAGGCATTGTTTCGATCGCGGCAGGCATTGTGTTATTGGGGTTGGCATTGTTTACCCAATCAGTTACACGTTCAACAGTATCGATATGGTTTGACGTCAGTTGATCGTCAAACTCATTACCTAGGCTTTCATCCGAGGACTCCATCGCCTCGAGCTCGTTCACTTTGGCTTCAAAAAGCCTTTTTCTGTTTTCTTCGCTGATTGTGTTCAGCTCTAGTTGATGCTTTTGTTGAGCCAGTTTTAACTTATTTTCGTTTTCTCTTTCTATCTCTTCTCGCTTGAGTTTTGCTATTAGGCGTTTTTGACTTGAGGCCATCGAATTCGTCTTTGTACCTCTACTCGACGTTTTCCTCTGAGTTTTGCTGGTACTTTGAGGTTCTGTGAGTGACTCGATGTATTGGCGCGCCCTTATCACATACTTATCATGTGTTTCGCTTGCCTCGTTCAACCAGAGTTCCAGGTCCTCGGTGATTTGTGCTTTGTTAGGGTGTCGGGCGGCTAACTTTATTAACTGGTTATTTTTGGACATTGCTGTAGACAAAAGGTCTTTGGCCTTGCCTACCATGGTTTCGACTCGTGCTTTTCGTGCAGCGCCTTCAATGGCTTCATCTATGCCTCTGTAAACTTCGTTTACGTTTAGTTCGGCCTTAGATCTTGCTTCAATCAATTTTGTTACTCGGGCTTCCATCCTTAGAACAGTTGTAAAAATTGAACTTCAATTAGAATGATTTCTTTATGCACTCAACAATTTTATATTACAATATTAAGTTATGGGAATACAATTAAAGGGTTATTGGTTTATCTAAGCAATCAGGGACGTAATCGATGTGTTCCGTTCGTGAGATAAAATTTTAAGATTAACGGGGATGGCCGACGAGCTCAATTTAACAGCACCGTCACTAGCCAGGAGGAAACCACTGCCAAGCTATAGCCTTGCACTTAAGCTAGCCACGGCTCGAGAGCGGAATCCTCCAAGAGAGCAGCAGCCCTGTTAGGGCGAGCTTTTCGACGTCGCTGGTTCAGTCTCTTCGGACGCGTTTTCTTAATAAGACAATTAAGGTCGAAGCTATAGAACCTTACAATTGTTAGGGACTTGATCTCACAAGAGAAAGGTGGATGCAATTGGGTGTAGTCGTTAACAACAGCCGGGTTCTTTGCTTTGCGTTTTGAAAGCAAATCTTTTAAAACGTGGACTACAACAAAATCTGTCTGTTTAAGTGCTGCAAAGATATCAGGAGCTCCTTGCCGGGGGCAGTAGACTACTGCACTTATTTTGTTCTTAACAAGATTAAGCTCCTCAATTAACTCTTTTGCGGATAATGGGTTATGATTGTTGTTGTGATGAGGCGTTAAACTATTATTTATGGCGTCGTGCCAAATGATAACTTTGTCTGCGTGTGGGTACTGAACGCTTAATTTATACTGCACAGTTTTCCTTTGCTTGAAAGCTTTGAAGCTCAACCCAGGCTCAGCTATGGAGGATTTTACGTGACGAGAATACTGAGGTTCACGCAATTTGCTTATTGTTCGACTAAGGGAGCTAGCACCAACAATAAACAGCATTTGCTTTTATTTTCGCCGTCATACAAAGTTATTGATGATCACTTTGTTTTCGGTTAAGTAATCACTAGGAAATTTTCGGCCTTATGGACACACAAAGATTTTTACGCTAATTGAACACTCGAAAACTTTTCGGCTAATTGAACTCTAGGAAATGTTTCGGCTAAATGAACACCCGAAAAATTTTCGGCTAATTAAACACTAGGAAATTTTTCGGCTAATTGAACACCAGGAAATTTTCGGCTAAATGAACATTCGAAAAATTTTCGGCTAATTGAACACTAGGAAATTTTTCGGCTAATTGAACACTGGGAAAATTTTCGGCTAAATGAACCCTAGGAAATTTTTCGGCTAATTGAACACTAGGGAATTTTTTGGCTAATTAAACACTAGGAAATTTTTGGCTAAATGAACACTTAAAAAAAATTTTCGGCTTATTGAACACTAGAAATTTTTCGGCTAAATGAACACTAGGAAATTTTTCGGCTAATTGAACACTCCAAAAATTTTCGGCTAATTGAACACCCAAAGTTATTCGGCTAATTGAGCACCCAAAGTTATTCGGCTAATTGAGCACCCAAGTTATTCGGCTAATTGAGCACCCAAAGTTATTCGGCTAATTGAGCACCCAAGTTATTCGGATAATTCAGCACCCAAAGTTATTCGGCTAATTGAGCACCCAAAGTTATTCGGCTAATTGAGCACCCAAGTTATTCGGCTAATTGAGCACCCAAAGTTATTCGGCTAATTGAGCACCCAAAGTTATTCGGCTAATTGAGCACCCAAAGTTATTCGGCTAATTGAGCACCCAAGCTATTCGGCTAATTGAGCACTCAAGTTATTCGGCTAATTGAGCACCCAAGTTATTCGGCTAATTGAGCACTCAAAAATTTTTTCAGTTACTTGTGTCTAAGTTGAGGTCTGCCGCCAGTGTGAATATAAGAAGCACCAAATAGAGATAGAGTTTACTTTGAAGAATAAAGTTTTGTCTTACAAATTTTCAACACTTCCCTGCCCCAGATGACACTGTCTAAACGAATGACCAATCCTCTGTGTGCCAGAAGACCAAAAACTGTCACTGACCCAGCCTCTGTTCGCCACAAGACCAATAGCAGTCACTCAACCGGGCTCTGTGCACCAGAAGTACCAATAGTAGTCACTGACCCAGCCTCTGTGTGCCAGAAGTTCCAATAGTAATCACTGACCCAGCCGCTGTGCACTAGAGGTTCCAATAGTAGTCACTGACCCAGCCTGTCTGCGCCAGAAGTGCCAATAGTAGTCACCGACCCAGCCTCTGTGTGCCAGAAGTTCCAGTGGTAGTCAC
This sequence comes from Convolutriloba macropyga, assembly GCF_964194025.1. Lineage (NCBI taxonomy): Eukaryota > Metazoa > Xenacoelomorpha > Acoela > Convolutidae > Convolutriloba > Convolutriloba macropyga. The sequence continues at coordinate 23,089,389 of NC_134476.1, read as the reverse complement.
TGACCCAGCCTCTGTGCGCCAAAAGTACCAATGGTAGTCACTGACCCAGCCTCTGTGCACCAGAAGTTCCAATAGTAGTCACTGACCCAGCCTCTGTGCGCCAAAATTTCCAATAGTAGTCACTGACCGAGCCTCTGTGCGCCAAAGTTCCAATAGTAGTCACTGACCCAGCCTCTGTGCGCCAAAAGTTCCAATGGTAGTCACTGACCCAGCCTCTGTGCGCCAAAAGTACCAATAGTAGTCACTGACCCAGCCTCTGTGCGCCAAAAGTTCCGATAGGAATCACTGACCCAGCCTCTTTACGCCAAAAGTTCCAATAGGAATCACTGACCCAGCCTCTGTGCGCCAAAAGTTCCAATAGTAGTCACTGACCCAGCCTCTGTGTCTTAAAAGTTCCGATAGCGGTCACTGACCCAGCCTCTGTGCGCCAGAAGTTGACGTAAAGCGGACGATGTAATCCTTAACCCGATTACGTTCAGTCGGTGGACCAAAATATTCGAGCTAGATAACGTCTAAGACTCGAACTACAGAAAACGGTAAAAAGAACAATCTTTGTTCAAGATTACAATACGTATTTTCAACGATAAGCGCTTATTCGATCACACATAACAATCCTCTTGGTCGTACACATAAGATATCTAAAGTAACACTGGCGGCGAAAAGGCTAGACAGGACCTGTTAGCCTTTTGTGGACCAATAAAGGTCAATTCAGTTCATGTGTGACGTAATTTGGCCTTGCTTTGGCCTTAAAGTTAAACCATTCAATGCGTTTTGTTACTCTAATAATTTTATATCCAAGTCATCTTTGTCTAAATCGGGCTAGTTTAGCTTAAAACCGCTCTCAAACGGTTCGTTGCTCAAGGCACATGTATTAGAATACGGATTTTGCTTCGTAAGGTTTGACATGGTTGGGGCTCGAACCACCGGTCTTTAGATTGAGAGTACAGTGCTATACTAACTGCGCTATGGTTACTTGTTTTGTTACGCATACAATTTAAATATAAACTCGTTCACATTTCTCGCTCACATTTATTGCTCGCTTACATTTGTATTCACAACAATAAGCATTGAGTTAAGTGAGACGTTAAGTGAGACTTGAACCTATACTCAACGTAGTATTCAATGGTACGTTAAAAATGGGTTTCGAATGTTATTTTTTATTCTCGGTTTTAGGTGGGTACTTTGAATTGCTTTGTCTTCTCTACCATGATGCTATCGGTGCTCCGCGCAGAATTCTATTCTAAGCTACTCAAACTGACTGACTAAGAACATAATTTAAGATTCTATTGGTTTCCGGTTTTTGTTCATTTGCCACGTGGCAATTATGTCCTTTTTGGACAGTCCCCCACGTAATGATGTATTATGCAATGGCTCGTGCTCTGTAGTGAGTGGGGGGGGGGGGGGGGGGTGCATAACGAACTTGAATGGGGAACGCCAACGGAAAAGGTCCGAAATTTTGGAATATTTGAAAAGGGGCGAAATTTTGTACTGATCGTGAAGAAATCTGAGCTTGAAAAATTTTAAAATTAGGTATGTTATGTGGTTTATTTTAATGGAAACAATTAATTGAATACTAAATTATTCATTTTTTGCGGACGTCAGAAGCAATCAGAGGCGTTACTTTTATGCTTTTAGTTGTCCATTTTTTTCCCGTTTTTTAATGGGAAAATGTAGTTTCATATGCGAATGGTCAATGCATATTTTATTACTCCAACATAAGTGTTGAACAATTTTTTGTGTATTTGAAAACTATTTTACAAATTTTTTGAGGACTATCGATTGGATCAAAAGAAAAAGAGTGAAATAGTGGTATACAGTTTTGTAAAAAAAAAATCAGCTCGTATCATCTCTAAGCTTTGAACCGTTTACCTTGTTTAAATCAAAGGCCACATTCATATTATTTTGTATAACGTAAATCATAAATTTAACCTAATATTAATGGAGCAGATACTGTTTGTCACTCGGATTATTTTTATGCTCTTTGAAGTAATAGTGGTGCAATCAGTGCTTGCTGAAAGGTAAACTACTTGTTGATTTTTAAGATAGCAAAAAATACGGTTTTAAGCAATTTTTCACATTTCATCTTATTTGAAAACCTACAGATGGTCGAACTTGAATCTTGGAATGGACATCTCAAGACGAGTTATGCAACCCTACCCAGCTCTAATCAGACCGGCTTGCACAAAGCAATTCAAAGCATCCCACCTAACACCGGGAATAATAATTAACATTCGAAAACCCACTTCAACGTACCATTGAATACTACGTTAAGTATATGTTCATAATCCCCCTCCAGCGTACCAAACATTGATAAGACTCTGTGGTACGGGACCCTCCAGAAGGAAATTGATTCTGATGAGACTCACATGAGTTGCAAGGGGGGGGGGTATTAGGCCCAATAGGGCATCAGACCAGATACATTTTTTGTATGATTTTTGGTTTGTTTCCTTGGGGGTATATATCCTATCTAAAAATTATGTGCGTTTTTTTCCATGGGAGTCTTTTCCTAGACCCATCCATCTATGTCAACATATTCTTTAAAAGAATTTAACTCTTTAAGCATGAACTGAGCCCACTGGCACAGCAAGGTAAACGTAAAAAGAGTCGAGAAAAGCAACCAATTAGGTTTTGAGATGAGATATCGTCAAGTGGACCAGATTGCCTGTTAGTGTCGGAAGAAGCTAAAGGCTGTTTGAAATTAATTAAAAATCTGTAAGCAAAAAAAGAAATTTTTTGGACATAATTTTTCATTTTTCAACAAGATGATATCACGGTGCATTAATCACAGTTTTTCAGTTTCAGTTTTATCATCAAAGAGTGGGAGGAAATGCATAGGCCAATAGATAGTACGAATCTAAATTCAACTGAAACTTTTTGGGCGATTTTGAAGCATTAAAGACTTCCTAACCGAAAGAAATCTGGATAGCACTATTTATACACTACGAATGTATTATTAAAAAAAACATAAAAAACGCGTTTTTCAACCAGTAAAAATTATATTTCAATTACTATTCAACCACTCTAAAACAAATAAAGAAACATTACATTAAATCACATTATACGCCACTGCTTCATCATTTTAAAAACACATAAAGAACACGATTTTCGAGTGATTTGTATCAACAATGAATATCACTTACCTCTATTATTCGAAGATTCAGCGGTAACAAGAACAACACCAAGTTAACTAAACCAAACACATGTTGGGGTTAAAAAACAAGTAAACACACACACACACACACACACACACACACACACACACACACACACACACACACACACGCACACACACAACATATGTTCTTTGAGAAACAGCAAAAAATTGCGAACACATGTCGCACATGTTTTTTGATTAACGATAATGCTGCTATTGATTTTTAATAAAGATATAAACGGTTTACCTTTATCTGACCAATTACCTGGTGAGTTAAATAAATTTGAGATATTTGGTGATGCATAAGTTGAAGAACCAGTTGTTTTTGAGTACTTCTGTAGAGGTAGACCTCATTAATGTAATTCTGCATATCCTAACCAAAATCTATTCTAATTAGAAAGACAAAAAATTAGAGATAAATGCAATCTGTTTATATTGTTTGAGCAGAGAAGAAAGAACATAAAATCTGTATATAGTGATTGCTTTAATGATCGCGAAATAAAAAAAGTTTATTTTGCTTATCTATATAATGATGTTGGAGAAAAACCTCAAAACTATATTGGTATAGACCTCTAATGATAAGAAAAATAATGGAAAATTCGGAGTTAGTTGGGATGAAAAGACTAATTCATGAGCATGATTAAAACTATAGTTATTTTTATAATTAATTTTACGACTAGTAACAGGGAAAAGTTTATATTTTGCTCTGTAACCAATTTTATAATTAATTTTAAAATTAATCTTATACTTATTGTTACAACAAATATTTAATAATATAATTAATTTTTTATTCAATATTATAGGTACGATTGTTATTAGTACTTAAACTTGTATTAAGTATTATTATTAAAATTATAAAAAATTAAGTGCAGAGTAAAACTCGATACTTTACCATTCGAAATAACTGATCTTTCATGTCCAGTTTTAACACTTAATTAAATGTATTCTATTCTTCGTTTTGTTGATGCAAAATTTTTCATTCAACCTGGTGGTTCAGTTCGATAGAATGTGTATTATAAATCAGAGTCTGTACTTTTTTTAATTTCAGATATTATAATACAGTGAATATTAAGTGTATTAAACTTCCTAAGATCAACTATTTTATCAACTTTATTTTACCTACTGAATAATTTCGCTTCCTAAAGCCTAGTATTGCTGCGTTTGAATTGTCAATATCAAAGTAAACAGAACCACCAACCTTTTCTTATATTTTTTGTTTTCTTGTTAATGTCGATTATAATATTGTCGTCAGTCTCTTCTTTCATTGTATCTGCTACATCAGATAATTCTTTTTCACCAGGTGCTAATATAATTAACTTTGAAGCATAGCTGGTGATTCTTCCTAATTCATTTTCTAATTGTATAGGTGGGTTACTACTTAATAATTCTTTTACTCATTTCAGTTCTATTGAACATATAATCTAATAAACCCTAACTGTCAAGTATTGAAAATAGAAGCTCTAAAATAAATATTTCTTTTTGATTTATCATTCTAGCATTAAAAGTATGTTCATCTTTAGTTGTAGATGACTCTTTACTGATCTTTTGTAGCTCCAATTAATTTAGGTTGTCTGTCATCTTCGAAAAGTTATTCTTTTTTATCTTTTAGAGATCAACGTTAATTTAGATACAATTTCTGTTTATACTAATGATACTTACCAGAGTCAAATTATAACATATAAAGCAAAAGATCTAGCAACTTTAAATACTGTTAATAATAATTTCAGTCTCACTAGAGAAGAAAACTTTTTGAATTCACATTAATCTTATATTGAGAGTAAGTTCAATGTTACTACTGATATTGCTGGAACTAAATTTGGAAATGGTGCTAATATTAGAAGGGTTATTTATGGTATGATGGAATTGTTTAGTTGAGATATGTTTGAAACTAGTAGTTATATAACCATTGAACGAATAGAACAGTATTAACCTAACCTAATGGTGTATAAAATACTTACTAGTACTGATGAAAAATATCAGAATGGCTTTGTTAGAGATCAAGGCAAAAAAGAGTCGAACTAAGAGCAACCATGATGCTGAGCGTAACCATATGCATATGGTGGTTAGGTTGGGTGATCTTTTCGGTTTTGTTAATGATTTAAAAAAGGTTATAATTGGTTCTGGGATAAAATTTTTAATTAAAAGAAAAATACTAGTGATAGACCGTTACATACAGCTAACGCTGGTACTGGTGCTGTTGTAAATTATGAAACTATAGAAATCAAAAAAATATCTTCGCGTGTACCTCCAACAGACTCTAGAGGTGATAGGAGAAAAATTGTAAAAAAAATGATTAATTGAAAATAGATTCTGATATTTGGTTGTTATGAAAGAAAGACATTCTATAAGAATTTAACCAGTGGTTCTAATTTATTCTTTGATCTTGGTATGGAACATGGCATGGAGAGACAACAGTAAATAACAGTTGGTCACTCTCGAAACCAACAGTTATTTACTGATGCTTGTTGCATGTAAATATTGATGCATGCATATTTAGTTTAGTGAACATTACTGAATGTTATTGAAAAAATGATGGAGAGTTCTATCATGAAGACAGAATGAAAATTAATTAGAAGACTAATAATTAGAGTGAAGCATTCAAAGATATAATAAACCTCAATAAAGAAAATAATGGGTTACCTAAAATAAGTTACAGATCATTTTGATACCAGTTATCAAAAAGATCATACCGGCCCACAACCAATACATCTTTGTTTTAAATGTTGTGTGGTTTTTGCTGATTTCATGCATTATTTTCAGCTAAAAAAATAAGATGGTTGATATTGTCTCGTAGGAAAACAAAAGTGTTTTTGTCAAGGTATCATATAGTTCTGCTATGTTGCCATTGTTTTCTTTTGTTTTAATTTCTCTTGTGTTTTTTTTCCTGTTTGTTTAATTCGATTAGTGTTTCTTGTGTACTAATATTTTATTAATTTTAAAAATTATGAAATGAAATTATTAATCAAACAAAAATTTATCTGTACTATAATATATAGTTGCAACAAGAGTTTTCTAGAAGAATTTGAGTGGACCTGTTATGTGTCACACAAATGTTTTTCGCAATTGATTCAGACTCATTTTTAGATTTTGATATTAGCTTGTTATCATTGTTTAGCATGTGTGCGTCACAGTTTGCTTTTTATCAGGCAACTTTTTTGTATGTGTTTACTTTGAACTTTGTTTACTTTATCTTTCTTAAACCAACAAGTGTTTGTTTTTATTAAGTTGGCGGTGTTTTTGTTATTCCTGAATCTTCAAATATTAATGTTAGTTGATACAAATTGTTGATAAAAATCACTTGAAAATGAGTTTAATTGTGACTTCTTATTGGTTGAAAAACGTGTATTTTACGTGTTTTTCAATTAATAAAGTAGTAGTGGATAAATAGAGCTATCCAGACGTCTTTTGGTTAGAAGGGGGCTGGATAGCTCTATTTCTACAGTAGTGTGATTACAAAAACAAAAGTTTTCTGGGAAATTTTAGAAGAAAATTAGCGTTACCCCAGTCGAGACCAGATGGTTATCTTGCGAGATTCTGCCAGAATCTTGCAAAAACTGCCTATCTTGCAAGATCTGGCAGAAAAATGGTTATCTTGCAAGATTCTTGCAAGTTCGTTCCGGTCGAGCTGTCCTCTTATTGGCTCTCATTCATGCAACACATTTAATTTCGACCAGAAATTTACTTAAGAATCAGTTGCGTGTTTTTTAAGAAAAAAAATAAATTTGAATAGATTTTAAATCTGGAAATATGAATTATCTGAAGAAAACAAATTAAAATCTGCCTTTGAGAACTGTTAAGACAAAATAAATTACTATCAAAAATTATTTTCCGTCAACTTTATCAAGATTTACAAAACTACGCGTCTATATTACCTTTTCTGATGAAAAAATTATGTGTTATTATTCTTTGCATCTTAAACAGCTTTATTTCGTTTAATTTAGCTCCTTACGCTTAATTTTGCTTGCCAATGCCCAAAAAATTTGATGCTTAGATTAATACTTTTCTTATGTTTTTTAATAATTGTCTTTCGCTTTTTTGTCGATGCGCAAAATATGTGTGCATTCGAATATTGCAACCGTTTTAGCGTTTTCTTTCCAATTGTAAGGTCTTTTCAAGTGTAAGAAAGTTTTTTTGCCAACGGCCATCTTGCAAGATTCTTGCAAAATGAACGGTTATCTTGTAAGATTCTGGCAGAACGAATGGCTATCTTGCAAGATTCTTGCAAAAAATGGTTATTTTGCAAGATCTTGCAAGATTCTGGCAGAAATTCTTGCAAGACGATGTATCGTCTTGCAAGATTCTGCCAGATTCTGGCAAAATCTTGCAAGATAACCATTCGGATCCGGCTTGGGTAATTTGCAACTAAATTGACGCAGCTATCGTTAGAAACTTGCATGACAATTAGACATTTCGCAAAGCACTAGTAGACAGGAAGAGCAACAAGTGTAATGAATAGGTTGTAATCTGTTTTACGTAGCTTTTTTTAGTATTTTATATCTGAATAGAAAATTTCTACTATTCATTATTGAACAAAAATTTTACAGAAAACAAAGTATGTAGGAATTGTTGAGTAGATTCAGTGACTTGTTTTTGAACAGGTTTACCCTCTTCAACGAAATTTATCAGGGAAAACGTTTGGGTGAATCGGTAATTTGTAGCATTGACTCGAGTCATTATATCCGTTGTGCAAAACTGTGCATGCAACTGCCTCGCTGCAAATCATTCAATTTTTGCACCAACCGTCAAACATGTGAGTTCATTTCAACAGATTTCCATGAATCTGCTTTCAATCGTTCGATTACAATCAAATCTGTTGATAATTTGAAAGACGTAATTGGTTGCGTGTATGTTGCCATGTCGAAACTTGTTCAACCTTTATGTTACGAAAAGCGAGTGTTCAAAAATATTCAAGATGATAATAATCCCGGAAAGTGTGCAATTAACCTAAAGCGCACGGATGCTCACTGGACCGAATGGAGAGAAAATGAGCATGTTATTAGCGGGCCTTACAGCGGTGTTCATTTGTTACGAGATTGTATCGGAAATGGACATGGTGGCAAAATTGAATGTCCTGGTGGCCTAAGATCGGAAACAATATACTACGTGCCTTCTGAGCGACTAAAGCGGGATGGTGCAGACACTTTTTGCAAAGTGCTTTTTTCTCAAAACTTTCATCTTTTTTTCGGACAAGGCGACCAGTTTCTGCTCAAACTTGTTGCGGACAACTTAAGCCCCGAAACTGCATTTTGGGTTGGTGTGAAGTACTCAATCCCGGAAAACACTTGGGTCGATATGCACGGTAATAACGTTTCTGGAATCATCCCCTGGTATGAAGATGAACCCAATGGTGGCGCTACGGAACCTTTTGCGTCAGCAATGGCACGGTATAATGGCGTGTTCTTTCATGATTTAAGTGCAAATTATGAACTTCAATTTGCATGCGAGTCTTGGACCTAAAACTGAAACTTGAAACTGACTGAGGAACTGAAACATGTATATCAAAAGATTGACAAATAACCTTAACATTGGCCCACTTTTCAGTCATTAATAATGTGTGTGCACATAAGGGAACTGCATTAGCAAAAGTAGTTTTTTTTAAACACATTGAACACAAACTATTTTTTGAGCTAACATTCATATCTTGCATTATTTGAATTGAATTCGCTGATCACTATAGGGACAATATGGTTCTTCTGTAACGATAGCGAAGTATACCACTGCGAGGCGTTATAACCCGCCACTGAAGGTACAATTACAGTAATTCAACTCAAATTTTGTCGTTATAATTTTATCTGCTTCCAATAGTCAAACTTCTGTGTTTCATTGCGTAACGCTAACAGGTGCGAATTGGCACATTTAAGAGAAAACTAACTCGGATCTGTACAAATGTTCTACTTTGACATTTTTATCTACACCTTTGAATAATTTTTCCTATATAAGGGAAGAAGGAATGTCGCCCGTATGTGTTATGAAAGGGGAAATCCGAATTAAATATTAATTTTAAAGATCGAGGTAATGAAAATTTGACAACTTTAAAATCACCCCGCTAACATTAATATTGATTTGTGACATGATTGCACAAGAGATTGGAAATGGTTGCAGCCAAGCCTCATAAGAGTGCTTCTGAGCTGGTATGGGTTAAATAGACAGCTAGAGAATTCTATCACGAGCCATCTCCTTGACAAGTGCTAATTGCAATTCGTCTAAATTATCTAAAATTGGCAATGTGAGGGTCTTTTTGAGTTTTTTTGTTCTAAAAAAAGTCTTTTCTTTAATTAAAGTTCTTAAAATTTATGCCTAATCTAATATGTTTGTTTCCACAGATTTTGTGGTATGCAGTGACAAATTTGTCAAAAAGTTATCACGGGATGTAATACCAATATAACATAAGCTCGATAGTTTTGCAACCAGACCATTTAAATTTTCAAACACTATAAAAACGTAATCACAGCTTTTGGGCAGATAAATTGTTCGTCAAAAAATCCGCTAAGCTCTGAACAGAACATGCAGCAATTGCAATTCCCACTTAAAAAACGCCAAAAAACTGAATGATTATGCCAAATTTTTTCAAATCATTTAGGTTTCAACAATTTTAGAACTTCAATTAGTAATCAAGAAGTAAATCACCAAACAAGGCAACATAAGATTTTGATTTTTCTGCACCAATTGATGAAATCATTTCTCATAAAAATTATGTAAAAACGTTAGTTGCTAGAACACGGCTACCGAAAACCGATGAAGGAAAAAGACCTCGGTTGTTTTAGAGGGTAAAAACGTTTCTCGAATCATACCCTAAATGGAGACGAACCTAAGGACCTTTTTGTTTTGTTCAGCGATGACGCGAGATAATAACGTGTTCTGTCACAGTTTAAGGGCAAGTTATTAGCTTGCCAACGTTTATTGCTGCGCCATGTGAACCGAAAGCAAAACATTAAAAGTTTAATAATCTGTTTAGCTCATGGTGTACATTTCTCTAATTTTTGACACTTACATAAATTTAGATTAGGAAATTGAAAGAAGTTTCACTTAAAAAACCTATAAAAAACTTAATATAGACAACTTTAACAACGCAACCAACCGCTGGCACAAAACTATACGACTGTATGATTCAATGGGATCGGTTGTCGAATATCCTTAATTTAGAATATCTTGAAATTCCAATTTTAGGGATCTTCTTTAAAGACTCTTAGAATTCTCCTCAAAAATCTGACATTTTTTTCGAAACGGCTGGCTTCTTACTGGGAAGAATTGTGAAATTTATAAATTTTTAATACAAAGTGGTGAAAATTATCAATAGTTTCAAGGTTAGCTTGTTTTCTTACTTGAAAGAAGAAGGATAAAAACGCAAGAGACAACATCGTGTAAGATTTTGATAATTCAAAAACTTAGAAACCAATTTTAGCATAAAAAGATCAGAAAAAAAAACAAAATGAAAACAAATGGAACTAAGACTATCACTTCCGACAAACAAACTAGGAAAATAATAAGTGTTTTTGGGAAAATCGCATCAATTTATGAGAACTTCTTTCATGGCTATCAAAAACCGATCACTCAAACATCTGGGTTGCTTTGGAGAGTAATAAGTTTTCTGGAATCATACAATGGTATGAAGACGATCCCAATGGTAGAATTGAAGATCTTTTTTAGTTTTGCAAAGCTGCGAGATAATGGTGTGTTTCATAATGATTTTAGGGCAAAATACAAACGTGCAAATACTAATTGCTACACCATTACAATTGAAAAAGAAAGCATTAAAATTTTAATTATCTTACTAGCTTATGATATACGTTAATACGATATACGTTGATAAAAATATGTCGACTTATTGTTAGTTTAGAGAAAATGGGAGTTTTGGATCTTAAAAAATAGGTATTAGTAGTGCTTTACTTGTTGTTGACAATTTTCTTCTCAAAATTTGACTTTTTTTGCAAAACATCTCGCATATTACTTTTTAAGTTAACAAGGCGGCTCGTTAATGTGGGGTCGCACATGATGTTCCGACCCGACCTCATCTACACTTTTGACTTAATTGTCAACCAAAAGAAGATATAACAAAAATGGATGTTTGAGCTTAAAACAATCGCTACACAGCCCATCTACTAATTGAATTACATAATGCCATGCCTTATTGCATCGTTATTGAGATCTGACCTTAAAGAGACAACGAGACAAAAAAACAACCAAACAGACAAAGCAAAAACGAAAATTTCACGGCAAAAACTGAATATCTAACTTTAAAAGCACATAGTAACAACGTCAAAATGAAATCAGATAAAACCTTAACTACTCAAACTTAATTTCATCTATTTATACAACGGATGGAAAGTTTTATTAATGAGTCTAAGTTACAAGTCAACAAAGAGAACGATCAAGGAGGCGAATATCAAAAATTAATCAACATTTTTTAAACCAAGAAATTTCAAAAGTCTTAAAAATTATTAGCTTTTAACTTAAAATCAAAAATAAATTACTAAGAAGTTACTACAAAACCAAATGGCCTTGTCTTTGGGTAGTTTAAGACTTAGAAACGAACCAAAGAAAAACTTAAAAAAAAAATAGAAGCGATTTGCGAAAACACAAACTATTGCTACCATTAAAATCATTAGCTATTATCTGAAAATTATATTTTTATTTCAATTCTTATTTCTACAATTTCAGCTGCAGGAATTATACTGAGAGATTAAATATGTTTATTTGGGGAACATTTGTAAACCATTGAGATCTGTTACTACGCGATTGTTCTGGAAGAAGAGAAAAAGAAGCGCAAAAATGACCATTCAAAAAACGTTTATAAAAACGCTTATTGTCCAAAAAACAAAGCATCGGTGACAAATAATATCAGTAGATATGTTATTTTTTGGAATACAAGAAATCTGATGTGACCTCTCATTGATGGAAATAAATTACAATTTGACGAAAAGAACAACAAAAAATGAAAATGTTTGAAAATGTATATCCTAAACTTTAAGACTAAAGGCTATAAACTGACTAAATGATTTGGGTAACATCATTTATTCAATCCTCAATTACAAGCTTAAGAGACTTGTCAGCAATTTACGGCTACCTAAAGAACAAAAACAGGCAAAAACAGCATTTTCAAGAAAAAAAATTGAGCGAGAGAAGTGCCGAAGGCATTAGAAAATGAACTTTTCACTAAAAACTTTTATATGTCAATTAATTTTTTAACAGCAACGGGACTCTTCTTTTTTATCAATACAGTTTCAAAAAATCAAATATGAACAAATACATTAGAACCATGAAATTTTTGAGAAAACTCGTAGTATCAACGCCAATAATTTCAATAGCTTTCAACAGAATCCTTTAAATACGCTAAATTATGCCTCCATGAGACAACAAGTTTGTTTGCCAATCATATTTCGTCAAAAGGAGCTTACAACAAGTAATTGAAGATGAAAACAAGAGCAAAGACATGCAACAACCAAAACTTCATTAGAAATGTGCCAGAAGAAAGTGTCGAAGCTTTTTAAATCATAAGTTCTTCTCTGAAAATTTTATATATGATCTTTTGAACGTCTTTCCTAAAACAATGGGAACCATCATTAGTTGTATAAGATTTCAAAAGGATCCAAATGTATGAAAAAGTAACCGAAAGTTTAAAAAATATGAAAACTAGTAGCATTGAAGTTCTAAAACTAATAGCTAGAAGATGAAAACGCTAACCAGATTAAATTTGGCTGCATTAGAAAAAAATGGATCTTGAAAGTACTATGACTGACTAACAGTCAAAGAAAAAAGGTTAGGATCGGTTAGTGTTCAAAAAAAATTCGAAAAACTTTTTTTCCAAACATAACAGCCATTAAAAACAAAAAGCTTTTAACGGAGGCCAAAAACTACGCTGAGAAATAAAACGATCGCAGGAAAAAGACGTTTGTCAGGGATAGATAATCAATAAGAGATCACAATAAGTCCTAAGACTATGAAAACAACAACAAAAACAGGCAAAAACCAAAAATTCACTAGGGAAGTGCGAGAAGAAAAGGTCGAAGCCATTTGAAACCATAAGTTTTTCTCCGAAAAACTTATCTGTAATCCACTGAACGTCTTCGTTAAGCCAAAAGGAGCTGTAAATTTTATGATAATGTGATAAGATTTAAAAAGTAACCACTATTACGGAAATATTCAAAAAAATATACACAACTTTTCGAAATCTTGTGTCATTGAAGTCATATTACTAAAAGTTAGAAGATAAAACTGCCAACTAGATCACATTTGGTTACAGTAGGACGGAAGAGGGTGCTTTCATCACAGAGAATGACATACAGTTCACGATAATAAGTTTATGATTGGTTAATGTTCAAAAAAGTTTTCGAAAATTTACTTTTAAAATCTTAAAGTCTTAACAGCCATTAGCTGTCCACTCAAAGCAAAAGATATGCTCATTTAAATCTCATTACGGAACATATTACACTGCTAGTCAACGAGTTCATGCCATAAGATTTCAAAAAATTAGTAAAACATCAAAAAGAAATTCAAAGTGTCATTTAAAATTACGAAAACTCAGAGTCGAATTTAAAAAAAACATGAGCAGTTCTTTGAAAAAGTTTGTCATTAACGGAAGCTCGATATGAAAAATGAATTGTCTATAGGTGACTTAAAAAAACAAAAAAAAGTAGAAAAGTTTTAAAAAAAAGAGCTCTCAGATAGATTTCGAAATTTTTTTGATACTGAAGCTCCCTATGAGACCAGAACTAATCTTTTTTAACGCTTTTAGCCTATTAGGAACACGAAATTGGTTCATTTTTTGGCAAGATATTTAAGTTTGAAATACTATTTTTATAGAAAATATCTTAATTTGAAGAAAAATCACACTAAAAGTGATCAAATGTCCCGTGTTCACACAAAACTTCAATCCTCGATAACTCCTCGAAAAAAACGAAAAATGAAAAAAATCTTTTTATTTTTGAATTCTACGCTGAACCAGCATTTTGATGATACCACTCAAATTTCTCTGCGATGAATATATGGATCGGCCAAAATTGACTGAACAAAAAAACCCATTTGAGTATATAGTTCCTCCCCCCCCCCCCACAAGTGGGGTCGGAACAATAAATTTTGTACAAAAAGTAATAATGAGCTCCAATTTTAAGCGTAGCTTGCCTACGTACTTACGAGGAGAAAGATTTAAAGCCAAGAATCAAAATCGTGTAAGGTTTTGAAAAATCATAAAATTGGAAAAATACGATGTTAAGAACAGACAAAAACTCTATGAATGGAACAAACACTATCAAATCTGATTTAAAAAATTGGAATACAATAAACAGTTTTAGGAAATTGGCAGGCAGCATCGGAATATCGAGAGCTTGCAAATGAGTTTAAGTATTTGGGTCTTTCTCATTATAGTCCCCAAACCCCCCCCCCCCCCCCCCCCCCAGCTCAGTGGTCAGATAACGTATAGCCCCCCACCCCTAATCATGGAATTTATACCATAATGGGGGGCTATAAATTCATGGGGGCTAATTGGGAAAGACCCAAGTATTTTTCAAATTTCTGATTCCTGCCAATTACCTTGAAACAATTACTTTGGAACAAAAAACAAGGTCTGATTGTGTACTTGAATGAACGTTCTTCATCTTTACCTGAGTATTTAGTGTTGAAAAATAATTGGTCTCATGCATAAACAAAAATACTGTCAATTAAAAGAAAGTCGAACCGAAAAACTTGGGCGTTGTCTTGCAAGTGGTTCAAAAATCTTGCAAGAATCTTTGCAAGATTTTTTCTGGCGAAATTACTTATACAATAAGATTGCCTTGGATGACTCGCAAATTTATTGATTAATCGATCTTTAGGGAAATTCACACTTTGAATTTTTTTAAGGATTATTCAAAAGATAATGATTCATAAAAACAGAAAACACAATCCTCAAGATGGAGTCTCTCATTTGGGATCATCCACGGCAGAACATCAAATTCTGACCACTGCTAAAATGTTTTATATTCCCCCACGACCTAGTGTCATAGATTGTATTAACACATGACTTTAGTCAGAAAGACCCAAAAGTGCTGTGCGTACTATCATAGATTTAATTCTTCTAGTTTTCTTTAGAATGTTCTAGATCTTTTAAGCTTGGCAGAAACTCTGCGCAAAAGATGAAAGAGCTCTGAAATCTGACAAATTTGGAACTACTTTGGCAAATTTATTGTACAGCTGGCCTTCAAACCTTTTGAAAACGATGCTATTAAATAGTTTCTTCGTTCGCACTAATTACACTTCGGTTTTGATCGGCCATCTAAAATCACGTGTTTGCTTGCTAGCGCGTACTTTGAATTTTATGGTGGTCTTTAAAACTGCGTCATAACGCCCCATGCTAATCATTAGTAAAGAGCAATTTTTGACATGTTCGATAATTGCATGATTTAAATGCCTGTAGAGATACATCTGCCGAATCAAAGAAAGGTAAATATATAAATATACGCAATTAAAATTGAACTCGTGCGCTCTTTGATTCAAGCTAAGCCTGCATAAAAGAACAAGTCGAGCATCAACTTGTTTTTTTCAAGAATTTAATTTTGCGATTAGAAATGCATTTTAAAGTTGAAAACGCCGTTGAAACGAAGTTTTAGCGAATGAATAAATATTTATTAGTTAGAAAACAGAGTTTGAGAGAATACTTTTATATTTTGAGCTCGCTGACAGGTTGAATAGATAGTAGTAGAATTTTGCCCGTAAAATTTTTGTCTCAAAACGAGTTCCAACAAATATTTTCATCAAAGTTGAATAAAAACTGTTTTCTTACGATTTGCTGAGATTGAATAAAAGTCGTTTTCTTGTGATAAAAAATAAAATACATCAATAAAAATGTTTTTTCGCGACCAACTTTACGGAAAAGCGAGCAAAGGGTGGTGGATGATTGGAGCTGGAACCCTTCAACTCGTTTGCCTCGCATTTCTTTCCGCTTCTATCTCAACTGTGGAATATAAAACCAATGACGTCACGCACCATGGCCAGTTCATGAAGTGCCCTGCCGCGGGACCTCCCGGGTGTGAGAATATGCCGGACTTGGTGATGTTGGAGGTGTCCAAGGTGGCGTCTGCGATCCAGTATGTGATTGCTGTGGGTCTCATTTCGTACTTGATCGAGTTTGGCATTCTGGTTCTGACAAAACATGCCGCCATTTACTTATCACCCGCGGTGAGTTTTTAAAATGATTGTGATTTGGCTTGAAGCCTATGAAAACTTCTGGTATTAATCACAAACCACTCAACTAAAATTTGGAAGAGACTTCTGCAGAGTCACGTTACTTTGTTTGAAACATGCAATTGCAAGCTCAAAAAGCCAGAAGTTCATAACTGGCTACGAAACTGAATAGAAGCGGTTTGTTGTTTCAGATGCATCACCACATCTACAACGTAGTGATTGTTCTGAGCTACATCCAGATGTCCTGTGGCTTCTTTGGTCCCCTCTGCTGCACCTGGTGTCTCAATGATGAGATGGAAGACCTCGACTGGGGGTACTCGATGTTCCTTCACTGGATCCAGTTCCCATTCTCACTTCTCAGTTTCATCGTAGTGTTTCTCACCCCAATGTACACTAAGGAAGAGGACTTTGCGGGTGGCGATGATGACGGGCAAAAAATTGAGTCAACTAAATTTTGAACAAAAAAAGACGGCTGTGAAGAAACCAAAGGATGAAGAAAGCAAATCAAATTTGTAAACAAACAGGCTTTGGAATAAAAAACCGAACCAAGAAGAATAATGCACATATTCGACGAAATAGCAAAAACTGACTTTTCAATACAGAGTTAGACGTTTGTATATATAGATAGCAGACCTTTTATTGTCTATGCTTCAGACAGCTTTGTGTAATCAAAGTCCAATAATTTTTATGATGTGCTATTTTTCTCTATTAAGTCAGGTTCTCCAGTCATACTATGATTTGAGTCTGATTTGAGTCTAAAAAGAGGGTCACTCCCGGATGAATTCGGCTGATCGGAGCCTGCTTCGAGCGCACAAAAGTCTAATCAAAGGTCACGTTTTTCTGCAATATTCTTATTAGAGGTAATTCCGCCTGGAACCTCAACCCGGTTCGATCTCTTTACATCAGGAACTCATCAAGTGTCACGGGCTACTCTGTGTTGGTTCATCCGGACCTAACAGTGCTGTATTACAAATTTAATCCAAAGCAAATCTAAGACAAAAATTGCGCATTTTAAGCTATCCATTTTATGATATCAAAACTACAATTAAAAACTTTCAATCTAAGAAAATCGAAATCCGACAACTTGACCAAATGCAACCAAAAATGCGTATGAAAATCAATCAAACAAACCTAAAAAATATCTATCAAGACGTAAGCGCTGCTGAGAAACCAACTTGCCGCAGTCAGGCTTCACCAGAATCAATGTACGAAGTACAAATACTGAAATTATCAGATAACACATAGGGTAAAAGATAATTGAAGAAGGCTCAACTGAAATTTCAAGGTTGAAAATAGATGTCATAGGACAACAGAGGTAGAAATTTTTTTTCACGATCAACCGTGGAAATCTTTTGCTCACACCTGTGTGTCTCTTCTCTAAATACACGTGCAAAACGAAGGTCGAAGGCTAGTACAAAAATCTGCAAATCCAAATTGAAGATCAATATTATGTATCCCCGGCCGATTCTTGCAAAAAGACGTTAATCTTACTTATCTTGCAAGACCATGTTAAACCTGCAAGATCTTCCAAGATTCTTGCAAGATTATGATCCGATATTCAATCTGCGGTAAAATTTGAAATTTTTTCAAGAAGCTTAAGAGTCAAAAACGGCTTTTGCATGATTATGCTAGTAATTCTGATGTCCTTTAGATGTTAAGTTTTTTAACCAGGAAAAGTCTAAGTATATCGAGTTTCCTTTGGTTTTTCAAAAATTAACAGTATTAGTTTTTGCATAATTAGATTTTTGTCAAAATTGGATAGAAGAAACAAATACCCGGGGCTTACCAGCTGTATCAAGAAAACAAAATTGTTGTGCCATAAAGCATAGCAATTTACCCGAAAGTACATATCGACAAGCATCTATCAATTCGAAAGTACAAAAACAAATCTTCAGAAGCTTCGAAAGAAAGTATCGGAATCTTCAGACCAAAAAATTTCTTTTTCACAACGAATAAAACTGACCATTCAAATAGTTAAGCGTTGTTTCTAAAATTTGAACAAAAATCAATAATAAGATTTAGAGTATACATAAATTTATTCTATAATACTCTGGTTCATCCATTTAAACGCTTAGCAAAAACAGAGCCTTTAGCAGCAATGAATGTAAACGTACACGTACAGTCAATTTAGTTTTGCCTGGATACAACAAGCCACTGTAATAGTTTTTAGTTAACATATGACCAGTAATTATCACTTGAAATTTTGATTGATAAGGATTAGCTGATATGCCTTGTGTATTCCAGAGAGCAATGGACTAAGCTTCATTCCGCTTAAATGGAAAACACTATTTCCTGAGGTATACAATTTCTGTTGGATCGAATTTGAAGGATAGACTGATTGGAAGGAACACCAAAAATTAGTATAAATTGGTATAGAAATCTAGTTGCCTTTTATACTGCTTAGCTGAATCTTTAGTCAATTGAGCCAAAATACCACTGCTTGTTTGAATTGGGCATTGAGGTGCGATTGCCAAACTTTCGAGATTGATTCAGAATTTCACTTTTTAAATTGGTTATTCGCGATGCGAATGACTACTTTGCTTCTTGAGCTTAGTTTTGAAAAGCAGTTAACTAAATTGAACGACAACTGGTTTGTTTGAGTGCAAATGAGAGAATGAATCGAAATTTAAACAAAATTAAGATTAAAGAAACAGAGTTTCCTGTTTGCAACCTGAACAAATGATTGATGAAGCAACACAAATAAGTGATGCAACACAAATAACTGATGAAGTTAGATTAATGAAAATGAACTAAATTAACTGCCCTTGAAATGGGGGAAACTAAGACAAGAATTAAATATGGTAATGGATATTTTAATGACAAATATCCAACCCGTATGACATTGCCTAAAGATAACGCCCTGAAGTTCGAAAAAAGTTATTTTTCAAAATAAAAAGAAACGGTTGAAATAAAAAATAACGATGCAGAATTTCAACTTCGCTCATCAATTTCTTTAGCAGTAGTTGCATTAGAATCACTCAAAGCTTTGAAACAACAACGCTGTTCCCTTGGATCAATTTTCCAAAGAAGGACTTGAATTTCAACTCTGACTTAGTTAGAAGCTACGTTGCTACCACCTCAAGGGAAACCAAAAATTTTTTCCCTCGAAACTAACATGAAGCTCATATTCATGCAATAAGGCAACGTATAGCATCTGCAACCAAAATTATGATTTTGAATCAAATATCAAAATGCGTATCACATACGTTGCGTCTCGCGCAGTATTAGTTTCGCAGAAAAAATATTTTATTTAAATTGCGTCTACCTACAACAAAAGAAGAAAATTATGGAATATAAAATCTGAATTGCTTAGGAAAATTTTGGTTTGTGGAACATGATGTCCAAAAAAGTAGAATGAAGTTAGAAACAACTTTTTCTTGCAATTTTCTCATTCCGATAGAATTTCAAATAATTTGCTATTGGTATTAATAGTAAAGTCCAGGGAAGTACAAAAATCTTGGAAAAAAAGAAAAAATAATGCATCTACAGCACCTCGAAAAATTGAAGACTTTTAACAAATTTTTTTGGGACCGAAAGAAAAATTATCTGCTACAGGACCCAAGTACACCAAAAAATTGGTTCCTTTTGCAAAAGATTACCATTACTAGTGATAACCAGCTGGTCTGAAACGCCAGATGGCCAGTGAAAGTCAACTTAAAGAGTCATTCACAATAAACGAGTCTATAAATTGCAAGAACAAGTAGACCTAACTCTCCAAACTACAATATCACGAAAAAAGAAATAATTCCTTCTTTTATAACAATGACTTCCGTCCTGTTAAACATTTTGAACGCAAATTATACCATTCAATAGTCAGATTTAAGCTTTTTTTCTATATATATCCAAAAAAGTAGAATGTAGTTAGAAATTTTTCAAAAAAGGAGTTCCTCTTTAAATGTCAAACTTTTTGTAATTTTCTCATTCCAATAGAATTTTAAACAATTTGCTATTTGTTTTAATAGTAGAGTCCATGGATGTAGAAAAATCTTCGAAAATATGAAAAAAATAGAGCTTCTACAGCACCTCGAAAAATTGAAGACTTTTTACAGATTTTTTTGAGACCAAAAGAAAAGTTATCTGCTACAGGACTCAAGTATATCAAAAATTTGGTTTTATTTGCAATAGCCTAAGTCAAATAATGATAACCAGCTGGTCTCAAACGTCAGGAAGCAACAAAAAGTCAACCTAAAGAAAAATTCACAAAAATTCCATAATTTGGAAGGAAAAATAGACCTATCTATCCAAACTACAATATAACGAAAAAAAAAACAATCTTTCTTTTATGACAAAAACGGCCGTCCTGGTAAACATTGTGAACGCAGATTATACAAGTTAATAGCCAGATATATATTTATTTTCCTCTAGATGTCCAAAAAGTAGAATCGAATTCAACATTTCTCTTAAAACGGTTTTCTCTTAAAAAATCTAACCTTTTTTTGCAATTTTTAAATTCTGGTAAATTTCTTAAACGATTTGCTATTGATGCTACTCGTACGGTCCAGGGAAGTACAAAAATCAGGAAATAATGTAAAGACAGAGCATCTACCGCACCTCAAAGAATGAAGGATTTATAGATTTTTTTTGAAACCGAAAGAAAATTCATCTGCTACAGAACCCAGTATACCAAGGATATAGTCCTTTTTGCAAAAAAAGACGTCTACTAGTGATAAAAAACTGGCCCTCAAAGTCAGAAGTCCGAAAAACTTTAACTTAAAAAAATTTTCTCAAAGAAAACGTTGACCTAACTCTCCAAACTACGATATCATAAAAAAAACAATCCATCTTTTATAACAAAACGGCTGACATGGTATCCACTGTCAACGCAGATTATACCATTTATTATTCAGATATAAGAACCTATTCTTCCCTAGATGTCAAAAAAACATAGAATCGAGCTCAAAGTTTTTCAAAAAACAATTTTCGTTTGAAAATGCCAATGTTTTTTGCAATTTTCTCATTCCGATACCATTTTTAAATAATTTGCTAATGGAGCTACTGGTACAGTCAAGGGAAATATAAAACACACCAACACCTTGAAAAATTGAAAAATTTTTTACAAATTTTTTGAGACCGAAAGAAACGTGATCTGCTAGAGGACCCAAGTATACCAAAAATCAGGTTCCTTTGCAATAAAAGACGTATTCTAACAATAAATAACTGATCCCGAACGTCAGAAGGCAAAAAAAGTCAATTAAAAGAGAAATTCATAAAAAAGAGTCTATAATTTTGAAGAAAAGGTATAGCTAACTCTGCAAAGTATGACATCACGAAAAAAGAAACAATACTTCTTTTATAACAAAACGTTCCTCCTGGTATACATTATGAACGCAGGGAATACAATTTAACAGTCAGATATAAACTTTTTTTATTGTATGTTATCTTAAACAAGTAACAAAGATTAACAGTTCTCAAAAACCGATTGCTTTAAAAACCATAAGTTTTTTTTACATAATTCTTGAATTCTGACAAAAGTTTTTAACAATTCACGACCTATACAGTAGCCATAACTGGTAGATCTGACATCAGAATTGCTGTAGATATAAATTAGATCTCAAAAATTGTAAACATATTATAAAAATATTTTCTGTTTCAATATCTAATTTTCTTCAGGTACTCAAATATTGATGTTAGACTACCAAAATCAGCAACAGAACTCAAGTAGTTGAAAGAGCCCAGGGCACAAGAGGAAAAAAAAGGTAGAAAAAGGCAACCTAATCAAAACTCTGTGAAGCAGATTAGACCAACAGGACTCAGCTTCTGACTCAGGGTCAGCTCAGAAAAAAACAACAGAAGCGCAGGGTTACTCACAAAAAGCAGCGGCGAAGACAGCAGTGAAGTCAGCTACACCCAAAGGAGCCAACAGGAAAACAAGCAAAGCTCTTAAAAATCAGAACCGAAGGCTATCATGAAAAGAAACAAGAAACACACAGAAACACTCAGAAACACCAAAGAAGAGGCCCGTAAAACTCGACCGCACAGCAACTACATGCCCATCATGAGATGCACATAAACCCAGTGGTGGAAGCCGACCAACCGGCGTCTTGACGGGGCGTGGGGGGGGGTTGTGCATCTGATGGGGCTCCGAGGCCCTCACCTTAGAATAACAGTATCAAAAATATAGTACAGTTAAAAGCAGTGTGCGATATAAAGTCACAACCCACTCCACTTTATGTTTATCGGGGCTTCAGAGCAGGTTCTTGCTACAACTGAACAATTGAATAAGATATATATTAGCATGGTTACGTAGCCAATTTGATGAGGTGTAACGGGCGTGGCGGTTGTGGGTGATCTGGTGAGCCGAAATTGACCATTGAAACTCCAAAAATGTTGAACAAAGTACATATGAGAAGTTTCCTCCACATTAATATGACCGGGGTTTGTTGTGGTGATACCCAAATTGAACAATTTTTACAATTTCTCAACTCTTTTATCCTAATTTGAGACATATTTCCATGGGACTAGTGGGAGGGGCATCTGCATACTAAAAATTAACCCCAAAAACCCTCAAAAACCCTATACAAAATTTTTATGGGGAGTTTACTCCTTACAAATGGAGTTCAATGCAACTATTCATGCAATAAAAATCTAAAATTGGTCAACATTTAACATGTAGAAACGCAAAACGTACCAGTCACAAAAACGTCAAAACGACCGTATGTTTCTCGGCCAATTTCTTAAAGAAAAAAAACCAATTCACGGGGCTTAAAATAAGGCTCAGGGTGAGTTGAATGCAACAAAAAAGATCAGAACCGGTCAACTTTACGATGAGAAATTAGGGGAAAATGCACGGTACCAAAGCCCAAAATTGACCTACTGGGACTGACGTTTCGCTAAATACACACTTATTTCTCATTAAGGGCTGCAAGAAAAAACCCATTTTCCAGTGATTCAAGTAGGGCTCAAGTTAAGTTTAAAAAGAACAGCAAATCCAAAATCGGCTAACTCTACAAAGAGATATTAGCTAAAGTACGGTACCAGGACGCATTTTCGGGTCGCTTTGACATACTTTTGAGTTATGTTTCGGGACACATTTCCAATCAGCATAGCAAAATCACCCGTAACAACTAGGGAGACATTATGGGTGTATGGGAACTGCATCTGAGCCCATAACATTACTTTTCACTGTTTCAAAACTAGAAACCTGAAACGTACCAGTCACAAAACAGACAAAACTATGGTATTTCAGGAATTCAAGTACGGCTCAAGCTGAGCTCAACCCAACAAACAAACAGGTTATTTCTACGACGGCTATTTCATCGAGTTATTAGCAAAACTAAGTGCGGTACCAACGCCCAAAATTGACCCACAGTGACTGACAATTTGCTAAACGACACGCTAAAATAGCTGTAGATAGAAATTAGATCTCCTCTATTGCTAAAAATATTGTGAACGTATTTTTGTTTTCTAATGTCCCTTTTTCTTGAGGTTCTCAAATTTTGATGTTAGACTAAAAATTCAAGTACTTGAGAAAGCACTGGGCACAGGAGAGGAAAATTGCGAGCCTGTGGCCTGCTAAGCCCTGCTCTCTATCAAAATCTGTTCAACTTGTCAAGAACTCGACGAATAAAACTTCAAAAAATGTACATATTGGAAGTTTCCTCCCCATAAATGGGACCCGGGTTTGTTATGCGGATACTCAAATTCAGCAATGCAATTTTTACAATTTCCCACACGTTTTCTTAATTTGAGAATTATTTTCTTGGGATTGGGAGGGTCAACTGCAGACCAAAAATTGAACCCCCGAAACTCTGAAAAACCTATGCAAAATATTTATGGAGAGTTTACCCGTTCCTAATGGAGCTCAATGTACATATTGAAGCACTCAAAATCTACAATTTTTAACATATTGTAACATATGCAAAATATTTATGGAGAGTTTACCCGTTCCTAATGGAGTTCAATGTACATATTGAAGCACTCAAAATCTACAATTTTTAACATATTGTAACATATGCAAAATATTTATGGAGAGTTTAACCGTTCCTAATGGAGTTCAATGTACATATTGAAGCACTCAAAATCTACAATTTTTAACATATTGTAACATATGCAAAATATTTATGGAGAGTTTACCCGTTCCTAATGGAGTTCAATGTACATATTGAAGCACTCAAAACATACAATTTTTAACATATTGTTACATATGCAAAATATTTATGGAGAGTTTACCCGTTCCTAATGGAGTTCAATGTACATGTTGAAGCAGTCAAAATCTACAATTTTCAACATATTGTAACATATGCAAAATATTTATGGAGAGTTTACCCGTTCCTAATGGAGTTCAATGTACATATTGAAGCACTCAAAATCTACAATTTTTAACATATTGTAACATATGCAAAATATTTATGGAGAGTTTACCCGTTCCTAATGGAGTTCAATGTACATATTGAAGCACTCAAAATCTACAATTTTTAACATATTGTAACATATGCAAAATATTTATGGAGAGTTTACCCGTTCCTAATGGAGTTCAATGTACATATTGAAGCACTAAAAATCTACAATTTTTAACATTTAACAAGTAGAAACGCGAAACGTACCAGTCACTAAAACGTCAAAACAACCGTATGTTTCGCGGCCGATTTTTCACAACGTCTGAAAGAAAAAAAACGCCATTTACAGAATAGAATAAGTTTGCTTCTGCTTTTGCAGCTGAATGGCTGCAAAACACGACCAAGATTGTTCATATTGTTTTAATAGTTGAGCGGGAATTATTAAAAACTGAAATTGAACTCCTGATTTTTGCTATTGCTTGAACACTGTTCTCGCGCAGATCATGTGTAATAGCTTCTGAGAAAATTTTCTCACAATTTTTTGTACGGGAATTGGTTGCAGTATGAAGAAAAGTGGACTCCAATGCCTTTTATGCAAAATGGGTGAAAATCGATAAAATTTATCGTATATTTTCCAGAGTGACATTTTTGGGTCACTTCGTGTCCTATTTCGCTAAAAAAAAACCCACTGAAAACTAAGGAAAAAAATGGCAAAATACGTTTATTTATTTTTTTTTACTTTTATTGATGCATCATTGAATATGAAATCAGAAAATTTATAAAGCGGACTGTGAAATTAACAACTTTTTATGTCTACGCCGATGTAGTTGAAAATGGCTATAATCGAGGTTCGGCACACTGAGCTAAAACTGATCTTCTCATAAATTGGAGGGCATTGTTTCACAAAAGGTGTTCCCCGAGGGACAAATACATGCATGTTTACTTGTGATTTGGAGTATTAATTTTTGCTTGAATCAACGTGCCGAAAAGAAACACGATTTTCTTCAAGTTTTTCCTCGATTTTTTTTTTCAGTTCAGTTCAGGACACGACCTCATAGATCTGGCAACAAGAGTTTATCGAAAATCAGCTGAGATAATTTTATTTCAATTTGGTTCGTTAACTCAGAATTGATTTCCAAAACGCTGACTTGTACACAATTTTAATGGCTACAAGCAAAAACCATTATCTTTGAAAATGCCGTAAAACAACGTGAAACAGCGGTGCTAACCTGTCTATGGGTGTCATTGTGGTCCACTTTACGTTATCTTTTAGGTGTAGGCTGAGACACTTTCTCATTTTGCCATGAAAGTCTATGATAATTTGTATATATTCACAAAAAAGACCATCGTAGAATTTTGATGTAACCATCAGCAGAGAAAAGTTGTTTGAAAACCTAAAATCATTTCTACACTTAGCTCAAAACAGTTGTTGGGAACCTGGAAAACACTAATTGCACACTAAGTTTATTTTTCGTTCGCACAAAACAACAATCATCCGAAAATTTTGTCGAAGGATATGTTTTTCAAGCTTGTCACTTAAATTATCATTCAACAGAGTAATCTCAGAGCCAATAATTTCAATTTGAAGAACACGAGGGTTTCATTGCAAAAACAAAAAAAAGTTATCAAAGATGAAAGCAAGATAATGAAATATAATGCCCAAAGTAACAAAGAGAAATTTTGGTCAATTATAGAAATGAAAGGTTGATATGAAAGAAGTTGCTATTACCACAAAAAATCAACCAAAAATCTGTTTGCGATTATTAGAAGTGCATCTTAGGGTCCTTTTAACTCTATATATGCTTTGAAAGATTCGTATTTTGAAGTGATCGGAAATTTTTTCTGATCGATTTTGCCAAAGCAAGTCATGGTTTTGTTTGTCTTTGGTGAACAGTAAGTTAAATATGCCTCCATAGTATGTCTATTAATTCTAACGTTTCGTGTAGACATCCTATGGGTAATAAAATCTGGTCAACTAAAACAACTTTATACACAGTGAAGCAGTTTTGATTTGGCAAAATATCAGAAATTGCTTTCGATTTTTGTTTGTCCCTAAGTATTTCAAATAAGATGCTCGACGATTATTTTTTTCCTTTTTTCCCAAAAATTCACAAATTTCCAGTTCCAATTCTTTATTTGTTGCTTTTTTCCGCTTCTAGCGCTTGAGGTCACTTTTGATAAGAAGGAAGTCAGAATTTTTTTTTGATACACTGTGCCCCAATTTTCAATTATTTTTTATTAGATTTCTTTCTGCTAATATTAATGTGAATCATTTTCTATGTATAAAGTATCAAAAACTACTGCTGATCCACTTTGCTCCTATTTTAAAACTCTGATTTGATTTTAAAATCCTGTTCACTTATCATAGTTTTTAAAACATTATTTACTAAATTTCTCATAAGTTTTACTACTTTCTCCTCTTTTCATAGTGCTTCAAATCATTTTCTACAGAAAAAAGATCCAAAACCATTGTTGATCAATTTGGCCCCAATTTACATGCCTAAATTTAATTTCCAAAATGTTTCTACTTATCATATTTTTCTAGTCTATTTTCAATAGTTTTTTTCTAACTTTTACTACTTCTCTTTCGTTTATAGCGCCTTGAATTAGCTTCTACATAAAGAATGTCCACAAATTTTGCTGATCCACTTTGCCATAATTTTCATCAGTAAATTTCATTTGAAAATTTTATTTTTTGAATTGTCATAATAATGATTGATTGTGGTGCAAGTGTGTTCTGAAAGCGATTCAAACTTTTCTGTTGTCTTTTTGTAGGCCATTTTTTTCTTAACCTAAAGTCATGGGATTCCACAGAGGCTGCAGAGCGCGGCCGAATGCTTTAAGACTCGCTTTGTGGATCTTTCAGTTATCTCTGATTTTAAATGGACAAGTGAATTCTTTTCCATTATCACGGCGTCACACTGGGTGACAGCAAATTTACCTCATTAAGTCAGGTTTAAACACGTTTTGCCCTTATTTTCAACCGTAGAATTGATTTGAAAATTAATTTTTTTAAAGACCATAGTTTTTTTGAACGAATCTTACTAGTTTTCTACTAGGTTTTACTCTTTTGATCCCCTTTTCTTAAGGCATCGAAATCACTTTCCACTAAAATATTGTCCAAAACAAATGTTGCCCCAATCTTCAAACCTTAATTTGATATGCAAAATGTTTCTACTGATCATAATTTTCTAAAGTACTTTCACCCGCCTTCTACAAATTTTCTAATTGTTTTTTTGTGGTTTTTATCACTTTGAATTAGGTTCTTCAAAAAGAATGTCCATAAGTTTTGTTGATTCATTTTGCTACATTTTTCAATAGTAAATTTGAATTTAAATTTTTTACCATCATATTTTTTAGACCAGTTCTGCTAATTTTCTATTAGTTTTAACTAGTAATTTTTGGTTCATAGAGCTTCGAATCACTCTCCACAAAATGACAGTCCAAAATTTGTGGTGATCCATCTTCCCCAGTTTTGAACCGTAGAATTTTTTCGATAAATACTTTTTTTCCAAAGCACAATTTTTCTAAAAATGTTTTTCTGTGTGTCAAGGTTTATGATTTATTAAGACCTTAGAAAGTTTTGACAAGAAAATTCTTGCCATGTCTTGATAATGTCTCGTTCTTACCAAAGATGATCCAAAAAATTTTTAACTATCAAAATGTTTCAAGTTTTGCGAGAATTGTCAAAAACGTGCATGAAACTGCAAGGTGTATCAAGTTTCGTTTCAGTGGGGCATAGAACAACAAAAAATAAACTAGGAGCAAAAGAATATTTTAAGGTTAAAGAAGCAGCGGGAGGCTCATTAATGTGCGTTCGCACATGAAGTTCTGACCCAAGCTGACCTACATTTTTGACTTAATTGTCAACCAAATGAAGAGAAAACCAAAAAGAGATGTTTCAGTTTTAAAAAATCGTTTCACATCCAAACTACTAATTGAATAACATAATGCCACGCCTCGTTACAGCGTTCACAGGATCTGCCAATAAAAAGTCTACGGGAGAAAAAAACAAACAAAATACGCAAAATTAAAAAATTAACGCCAAAAATTAAATATCTAAATGTAAAAGCTCCTGGTAAACAACGATAAAATGCAATCGGATAAAACTTTAATTGCGCAATTTTTTTTTTACCTGAAGTATACAGCAGATTAATTTTTCACGAATAAGACTAGATAACCAGTAAAAAGATAAAGTTATGAGGCAAAAATCAAAAATCAATCCACATTTTTAAACAAAATAATCTCAAACGTACCTTAAAAGTCATTAGCTTTTAACAAAATTTTTCTCGATAAGTTTACAATAATTTCATTACGAAACTGATAGGACCTGTCTTTGGTTAGATTAAGCCATAGAAACGGACTAAAGATACAGAAAAGCTCAAGAAATTACAGTCTGCAAAATTACAAAATGCGAAAACACAAATCATTGAGGCCATTAAAAAGATTTGCTATTATCTAATTATTATTTTTCCATTTCAATTGTTCTCTACACTTATTGATTTAAAAGTAAACCAAACGAATAAATATTTTCACTTGGGCCTCATTTGAAAACAATTGGACAAATTATTGACACATATTGACCACTCACAAAATAATTACGAAAACGCATTTTTTTCCCCGGAAACAAAACATCAGTTACGACATGATGTCATTAGAAAGTTTAAATTATGAATTACAAGGAGTTGGATGGGACATCTCAATGATGAGAATTAGTTTTAAGTTGACGAAAAGAACAACAAAACTATACAAAGCAAATAACCAAAAAAGGAAAAATTGTAAAAAAAAAATGTAAGAAAACGAATAATATCATAAGCTTTAAGACTATTTGCTATGATCTTTTCGATAGAGTAATAAAGTTCATCCATTGTAGAAGACTACCTTGGATGAACTATATTACTCTATCAAAAAGAATAAAAGAAAGAGCTGAAACAGGGAATTCCAAAAACAATTGAGACAAAAGTGTTGAAGCCATCACAATAATACATTTTTCAGTACAAACGAATACAAATTTGTCTTCAATTAAATTTTTAATAACAATACGATTCCATTCTCTTTATCTATAAGACTCGAAAAATCAACAAATATGAACAAATATTTTTAAACCGCAAATTTATTTGGAAAACCCGTAGTATCAACGACACTAAATTCAAAAGCTCTCAACGGAAATCAGCAAATACGCAACGATTTGCCTCGATGGGAAGAAAATGTTGTTTCCTGTAGACCGGTTAGCAATAAGACATCAGAATAAGTCTTATGACAACAAAAACACTAACAAATACAGTCAAAAACCAAAAGTTCATTAGAAAAAAAGAGAGAAGAAAGTGTCGAAGCCATTTAATCCAGAGTTTTTCTCTGAAAACTTTTTCCATGTGTCTTTTAACGTCTTTTTTGAGCCAATAAGAACTATCAATATTAGGATGAAGCCATAAAATTTCAAAAAGAAACAAAATAAGAAAAAATTATCTAAAAATTTTTAAAAAAACATGGAAACTCATCGCATTGAAGTCATATTTGAAAATAAAACAAACAGTCGGACTTATTTTATATGCAATACAATTTACGAGAGTCTTCTCATTACTGAGACTGACTGAGAGTTTGCAAAAAAAGGTTTCACATTGGCTAACGTTCAAAAAAAATTTCGAAAAATTACTTTTAAAATTTCTTAACAACCATTAGCCATCCACTCAAAGCAGTAGATAGGTTCACTTAATGCTCCTTAGGAAGACTATTGCACTATAGCTCCTCGAAAAAAGTGAAATTCAAAAAAAAACATGTTAATATCGAATTCTACGCTGAACGAGCTTTTTAATGATCCCACTCACATTTTTCTATGTTGAATACATCGATCGGCCAAAAATGTCCGAAGAAAAAAACACATTTGAGTATATAGTTCCTGCCCCACAAGTGGGGTCGGAACAATAATAGTGTCAGAGCTCTCAAGTGCATTAGCTATCAACTTAAAGACTGAGTTGTTTTTCCTAATTTTTTACCAGTTTTCATTTGAAATTGAGAGAAGTTCTGTCATCAAAGAGCCTTAAGACATAAAAAGATAAACATTCGCGGAATTGATAAATACGTGAAAAATGAAATTAAACTTTTCGGAAAAACTCAGAGTGCAATTCAAAGATAACTGTTTCTTCCGCTTCAGAAATTACCCTAGTCAAGACCAGATGGTTATCTTGCAAGATCTTCCAAGATTCATGCAAAAAATGGTTATCTTGCACGATCTGGCGAGAAAATGTTTATCTTGCAAGATCTTGCAAGACGATGGCTATCTTGCAAGATCTGGCAAGAAGAATGGTTATCTTTAAAGATTCTTGCAAGTTCGTTCCGGTCGAGCTCTGCTATCATTGGCTGTTTTAGACGCATTATCTTTCATTTAGCGCAATCTATTACCAAAATAAAGTGGAATGAGTTTTCAGAGATCATTTGAAACAAAATTTATACCAGACATCTGTATTTTATTACAGCCGTTGGTATTAATACTGGTTACTCTCATTTATTTACATTAATTCGTGCTTCATATTTCTTGTTTTGCTACTATGGAAAACAATTTACTTTCTTTTTCTAAATTGATTCAATTTTTAGTTTGAGCTGAAGAAAACAAATTTGATGCTATTTTGGTTGTAATTATGTATCACAATGTAAAAAAATTGATGTGAAGCAATGTTTGCGTTTCACTTTGATCTTGTTCGATCATGTTCCATTTATTTGCATATTTGCAAGATGAATGGTTATCTTGCAAGAATCTTGCAAGACAAAGGGTTATCTTGCAAGATCTTGCAAGATTTTGCCAGAATCTTGCAAGACCTTGCAAGATAACCATTCGTTGTCGACTGGGGTAGGAACACTTAAAACTTGCTTTTAGATGACAGACGTTTAAATGCCATGTTCACCGAGAAACAATTTGATTCAATATTTCAAAAGACTGATTTTATGTTTAATTAACAAAAACTAGTTGAGGGCAACCCAATATAGCTGTTCGAGATATATCGATACTGTCCTGAATTTTGATAGCTCATGAAACCACAAACTGAAAAATCTAGCGAACTGTTTCTTTACTAAATTTTAAAATTTTATGAGTGTTTCAGCGGAGAGTTTGCAATTTCTGCAATGCCTGATAGACATTTGCAATTTGCTCTGCTTTTTTCTCTAAGTCAACTTTTGACAAAGTTCGATTGAATTAGTCCAACTTCGCCGTTTTTTGTTTGTATTCACTAAAACTGTTGAGTTTTAAAGTTTCGCCATAAAACGTTCTTCTTTTCCAAAAATTTCAAAATACCCTTGTTATACATCTCATTCGAAAAACAGTTTAGAATTATGGTTTCTGTGGCTGAAAAACAGTCATATTACAAGACTCGTATATTTAAACTTTCTTTGCCACACAAACACGCGTCTCGGGATAAACACTTTCACGGCTAATTTATGTAAATTTACCGCTTTAATATGTTGTGAAATGTCATAAATTCAGCTCATATAACCACTAAAGTAGATTATTTCACGACTTTATTTCATGTCTTTTAAATGGTTTATAACAGTAAAATTAAAATCCAAAACGGGAATTTTTTGAAATAGAAAAACAAGTTTCCCCACGACAGTTCGAATTTGAAAGTTTTGAGGCGGGTGGCATTATGCTGGCAACCAGAATAAACTATTGAGTAATAATGCAGCACTGCTTTGCATCGTGTACTAGTTTTGCCATTCTCTATATAACAAGTATTCTGAACGGAAAATGCGCACATTCAGTGCGAGAAAAATTGTTCATTTTTCAGCTCAATGGCATGCCTTGCTTTTTTTTTACAGTAAACGAAATCAAAAAGATTCGAATTGGCCTCAAGGTTCTTAACACATAAGAGTAAACAATTCTTTCCTGTCAATTTGAGCAACAAGGAGATTTATCTCGTTTTTTTATTTCATCGAATTCAATTTGTGTTAAATTGCATTCTTCCCTAATAAATTAAATATTCTACACTTGGTTTATTAGTTTTTTGTGTGACCGTTATTTTAAAACTTTACTTTTTCTCACATTTCTGGACCGTTTGTATAATATTAAGCTCGATTTGCTTGAAGCTCGAACTGAGTTTCTCAAAGTGTTCACTTGTCAAATCTTTTGCGAGTTTACATTTTTGATCATGTTGATTTGAACCTTAGTTTTAGAACCAACAGGGAAAGCAGGAAAAATTCCAAAAAAAGATCATATCCGACGTATTGGGTCAGGTCAGTTCAGGAGTTTTTCAAAATAAAATAACATTATCTTCGAAAACAGGTTTTACAACACTTATAGTTCAAGTGAACAATAAGTTCTGTTCAAAGGACAATTAGTTCAAGTGAAACACTTTCAATTGTGAGATTAACAAGTGCAGAAAGTAAAAAAACAGAAAAAGTTTAAAAATGATAACAGCGCATCGTCTGCATTTTCCGTAGTAATCGATGATTTGTTTGTGCCTAAGATTTCGGTTTTCAAATTAGATTTGTGATTCACCAACGACTGATCATTCTTCGTCTCAACAGTTGTCCACAGTTTCGATCTTACAGATGTTTCGGCTTTGTTAAACGTTGGCATTATGAATCAGCCCTGATCCAGATCACCGGCGTGATTGGTTTGTTCGGCATGTTCGGTTTCAAAAATAAGAAATTGTCGGTATGTTTTGACTAGAACTTAAAAAATTTCGGTATTCAGTATGTTTCAGTATGAGAAATTGTCGTTTTGAAACGTCAGAAATAGTTGTTTTTTTTTTCATACGAAAGTTTGAGTTTTTCTGTATAAAATTTAATTAAATGTCATAAGTTTCTAATCGCCGGAAAATCAAATGTACCTTTTGGAGACCATTTCTTCAAAGAAGATAGACTTTCTTCTTAAGCTTTCTTAAGCTCAGTTATAAAGCTATTTGAACAAATATGAGTTTTGTTTTAGATTTTTGATCAAAAATTTAACAAAGTTGTTGAACCTTGATGGGTATTCAGTTCATTAAATCACAATCACTGACTCCTGATATGATCAAAATAGATCAATCACGTACACCATTATCTCATTCCGACGATTTTTTTGACGTTTAAGAACATTTTTCAGGATTTGGGAGTTTACTAGACAGCTCCCCCACTCTTATTTAACAATGAAAAATGTTGCAGATTATTGCGACAATGAACAAAGCCATTTTACAGTGGCCAATTTAAATAATCAATCCTCTGTTGCCATATTCCAAACTGTAAGGCCATTTTTTTTACCTGTATCAGATACGTTTTTTGAACAAAAGAGGTCAAATGGCCCAAATGGTCTACTTTATTTTGTAGCGGCGCTGGCTCGTAACGTAAAAATCGTTATGAATCAAAAAAATGTTTCGTCTGAATGTCTGTTTTATTTAACGTAAATTTTATGTGTTTCATCTGACATTCTTGAGCAAAGCTTATTTCACTTGGCTTGCCATTCCGTGCAAAAATTTTCCAACACAATCCGCTTCCCTTCTTACTTAGTTTTTAATGTTTTCACATTTCTTGTAAATCATTTGGTCAAAACTCAGATTTAAACTTGAAACTATTGCGTTTTTCAAAGAGTATGTTAAAACGCAATTCGGATCGCATTGTGTTGCAATAACATTATGCCGCAAAAGCCGTACATTTTGTTTGGGTAACTTTACTGAATTTGGTCGCTTATTGCGACGATAGCTTTTAACGACTTGTCAGCTAAATATCAGGTCCTTCCATCGCTAATCGCAAATAAAGAGGTCAAATGGCTCCAGACTGACTAGAGCAGAAGACAATAACGGGACAGACTAAACAGACTTTGACCACTCTTGGTCAAAATAAATAAACGTTGGACAGCTTTGCCAGAGTACTATGAATCTTGCCAAGATCTTTGCTCGATACACTACGCTTGCCAAGAGTTCGATACACTACGCCAGGACTAATAGCCAGGCCCTCAGTCAAACAACAGACCTAGCACTCTTTACAAGGCCAAACATATCTTTGCCAGAACCTTAGACAGACCAAACAAGTCACACAGTGTTTTTTTACGAGACCCTGGCAAGACGGAAAAGATGAAGCGTTTGGTGTACGCAAGACCGTCAGATTGAAATTCAGGGATAGACAGAGCAATAGGAACCTAAAGGGGTATCTGTTAGATCAAACAAGTCAAAATTTGATGTTTTCTAGAAGAAAACTTTGTCCCAGACAACCAGTTTGTGTATAACCCGTCTCATTGTGCGGGATGTAGGTTGGTTGGGTCTGGGTCCATATTACGGAAACTAAACTGTAAAAAATTTTGAGAAGTCAAATTTTAATCTAATTGAAGCAGGCTCACAGGAGAGAAAAAAATCAATTGAATTACGGAATACGTTTATCAATTGAAATGCGCAATATTTGGGGTGCAATAAACGTTTTGTTTTAGTTTTTTTTGAATTAGCGGAACGAATCGATATCAGTACTGGTATTACCTTTATGGCGATTACACCTACAATACTGATATTTATACTGACCATGATGTGGCTCCTACTAACAGAATGTTCGACTTTCTGGTGCTGAAATTGTCGACCGAGTCTTTTATGGTGAGTACATTTCAGATGGCAAGAATTCTAGTTTATCAGTTCATACCATATTGTAACTTCAGATAAATGTTAATTGTTCCGACCCCACTTTAGCGGGGAGGGAGGAACTATATACTCAAATGGGTTTTTTTGTTCAGACAATTTTCGCCGATTATATTCATCGTCGAGAAAAGTTAGTGGTATCATTAGAAAGCCCATCCAACATAGTATATGAAATTAAAAAGATTTTTTTGAATTTCGTTTTTTTTTACATGCAGTTATCGAGATTTACAGTTTTATAAATATTCGACAGTTTTTATTCACATTTTCAGGAATTTTTGTTAAAATTTGGCACAATTTTGCTAGCAGTTCTTAAAACACGTTAAATTGTTAATAATAGAGTGTCATTGTTACTGTTAGAGATCAAAGAGCGTTGCTGAATAGTTTCATTTGAGTTTCTTTTGCTAAAAATTTTGATAAAATATTCAAAACTCAGAAATTTTTCATCAAAAATTGGAAAAAAATATGCTTTTTTGGTCCAATTTGTTTAGGTTTGCCGATAATGGAGACCTAGAAACCACTGGCTTTATCTCTTTAAACTCTAAAAAGAGCTTTGAAACTCGGCGTCATGTAAAAGTCTTCAGGAATTAGAGTTTGGCCGTTTTTTTACAAATTTAACTCGATAATTATACAAAATGCATCATTTTGTTATTTAAATATTTGAAGTATTTCATTCCACAATTGTACTATTACCAAAATCATTGGAACAGTTGGACATTTTTTTGGGCACGCGGTAAAGTCAGGGATAGGTTTGATATCATCATGGATTCTTACAATCAGAAAATTTTTAATTTTTCTTTTGGTGCTGCCTTTTTCTTTCAAAATAATTTGTTTTTGTATTTTAATGTTAACTTTTTATTGCCGGCTCCAGTACTGACAGCTCCCAATTACGTCCAGAGGAAGTAAAATGTAGATTAACTTTGTTTTCAGAGAACATGATGGTTCCTATGGCTTTGAAAAAGAGTTTTAGTGAATTTTAATTGAACTCATGTGTTTTTTTCAATTACTGTTCTTTTTGCAGTCTGATTACTAAGTCTCACCAATCAAATCTCCAAATAGCATCTGTAAGAAGAGGTCTAGGTGAACCTGAACCATGCCTTCCGTTGTTACCTGATGTCACTTATGTCATTGAATGTATTTGTTTTAAAGAAAATTCAGTGAATTTTTGAAATGTCAGTTTTTTTCGAAATTTTATTTCGTTTAACTTTTAACTTATTTTCGGTAAAAACAAGTCAAACATTAACTAGAAAACCAAATCATTTCTGGGCGGATTGTGATTTTTGTGCATAATTGCCCATTAGTGCTGTTGTTTCTGTTTCTTTGGCAAATTGTCACATTACCTAACATTCTAACTGACAGCAAAACTTTAAACAATTTGTAATTAAACATGTTTATTGTTTTCTTGGCAAATGGTTTTAAGGACTGCGACACCGTTCTCTTGCAGAACATGGTTCAGTTTTTCCTTTGTGCCAGTCATTTGTGGTTATTTTTTGTTGTCGTATGCAAAATATTGTGTAATTAAAGTTCTCGGTGGCCAACTATTGATACAAAAATAAACCTATTAATTGATATCGATATAGAGCGAATGGTTTTTTACTTTCAAATTAAAATTTTTCAAAAAAATATGAAAGTATTCCTCAGTTTATCACTTTTTGTTCTGGTTTGTGTTTTTTTTTCGTATTTTACAATGTCGTATCCTTTTGCGTAACATAACCTCATTATTGAGAGACCTCTTCAAAGTTTTGTTGAGGCAAAATGTGTTTTTTTTTGTTGTTTAAACGTTTTGACTGATGTCTTGAAGGCTTAGACAATTTGTTTCAGAAGATTTTTATGAAATTTAACTACTTATCAATTTTTGTAGACTTTTGCAGTCATTTTGAAGTTGTCGTTTTACAAAAAACTTTATAATGTTCAAAGGAGACGCAAAGGAAGATTTAATCTTCTTGCGGTTAATTTTTTTATAATTTTAATGGCTTCAACACTGTGGCTTTGTGAAGTTGTTCCTGAAAATTTTTTAATTCAGTTTTTATTTAATGTTAATTCAAGGTCTAACGACTTAGTCTCACTAAAAAAAGGCACAAAAATTTTTCAAAAAACTTGCACTATAATTTGACTACTCTTTTAGTTAAAGTTGGGCACGAATTTTGAAATAATTTGTCATTTTAAAAAAGACAATGGAATTGAGATTTACCAATCTTATTTCTGTTAACTTGTATTTCTGACTTTAGACAAGTCACATCCCTTCTCTAATCGACTACAATTTGATTTTCATAACGTTTTTTCCTCAAATGGTCTTTGTTCTTGGTACAACCAGGTTTGGTAAAATATTCGTGTTTTTTGCTTATTCTACCAATTTTGTAGGTTTTTCTTTTCTTTTCACAGTATCACATTAATGGGCAGTCCTCTGCTCAAATGACAACAACGCAATCCTACATTTTTTAAAGTTTTCTGTGAACAGCTCAGTGTTTAATTGGCTGGGACATGGTTTTTGTGCTAACTTCTTCGTGCAATTTTTTCGGGCATTTTTTTTTAATTTTTCCTGTATTTGTCGTTCTTTCTGCATTCTTATGAAATATCCTGGATAAAGAAAGGTCTTTATCGCTTTCTATGGAGGTATAAAAAAAATCTCTGAAAGATTTTATTTGATGCATAATTTTTCTAACCAGTTTGACATTAATTCTTTTTTAAAAAATTAATTTTTTTTAATCTCTGCCGTTTTGTTCATTTCTTGTAGACTTGTTACCAAGTCGCATCGAGGCAAAGTCTCATGTTTTCTTCTAATGAAGTGGACAATAATCTTTATTAACATAAGTTTTGTCTGATTGCATTTTGATTTGATTATTATTGGTTTTCAAAAAATGGACGAGTTTTGGCCGTAATTAAAATTGTAATTAATTGATTTTTATCACCGTCTCTTCTAGTAGTCATTTTATTGTAGTCACAGGTCTCATCGGGGCTTTTGTCATCGGGTCACAACTTGGGTTTTTGCTCATTTAGTA
Source organism: Convolutriloba macropyga (assembly GCF_964194025.1). Taxonomy (NCBI): domain Eukaryota; kingdom Metazoa; phylum Xenacoelomorpha; order Acoela; family Convolutidae; genus Convolutriloba; species Convolutriloba macropyga. Next base: position 23,051,222 of record NC_134476.1, on the reverse strand, counting down.
ATTTGTTGAACGATATGATGGTATGTTATTTTTTTCTCTTCCTCATTTTGTAGACAATTAAGTGAAAAATGTAGATGAGCTGGGTCGGAATTTTATGTGCGAACGCACATTGCCGAGCCTCCTTGTCTGGAATATAGATTGAAACCAGAAAAACTGCTCAACATTATGAAGTTGACTAACGGAACACAAAAAAGTATAGACAAAAACTGTGGAATACATGGACGAGATCGTATATAATTTAGTTTTAGTTTTTGTTTCTGGCATACAAAATCTTTGAATTTACATTAGTCTGTGAAACACCTATACAAATTTGCACCATAAACAAAGATTTTTAAAACTATTTTTGTTTCTTCAACTGTTTTCCATCTAGGAGAAATGACGACTGTTAAGTGCAGCAAAATAAGTGGAGCGTATCTCTTAAAGAGGTTTAGGTATTTGTTTCGATAGCTTATAGGAAATTGAACATATAAAACAAACAAAACAACAGATGATTGTGGTCGAAATGGTGCGAAGTAGCACCCGCACATAGCAAAACCCCACCTTGCAAGAACCCAAGTCGAGGAGTCCGCTCAAATTCCGCTCAAAAAAATGCAAGAGATGACCGGAATGAGCGGAATTTGACCGGAATGAGCGGAATCGATAAAAAAAAATGCAAGAAATGAGCGGAATTTGAGCGGAACAAAAAATGCAAGGAATGAGCGGAATTTGAGCGGAAAAAAATGCAAGAAATGAGAGGAATTTGATCGGAATAAAAAATGCAGGAAATGAGCGGAATTTGACATGACCAAACGAGCGGAAACATTGAAATTCCAGAAACAGGGAAAGTATGTACACAAAGTATGTAAAAAAAGTTCAGGTAAATTTACTTGAACCAAGTTCAGCTAACTAGAAGTTCAGGTGAATTTCAGGTGTAACAGCACCTGCAAACCACCTGAAAAACACCTGAACTGTATTTCAGGTAAATTTTCACCTGAACAAGTTCAGGCGTGGTTATCTGAAAAATTTTACATTGAGCAGTGAAAACTAGTATTCCTGCAAAAATAGACCTCTGGAAAATTGGTTTTCACAAATACAGAAGCGGTAACGACATATGGTCCTCATTAGCTTCCATTTCTTTAAAGTCTTTCAGAATCAGATTGATATTCCTTTTAGTTCGAACTAATTCCATTTTCCTACATAAGCACTGCTTCAAAACCCTGCCAGTCGAACTAAGGTTTACTGGCAGGGTTTATTGCCGAGCCTCCTTGTCTGGAATATAGATTGAAACCAGAAAACTGCTCAACATTATGAAGTTGACTAACGGAACACAAAAAAGTATAGACAAAAACTGTGGAATACATGGACGAGATCGTATATAATTTAGTTTTAGTTTTTGTTTCTGGCATACAAAATCTTTGAATTTACATTAGTCTGTGAAAAACCTATACAAATTTGCACCATAAACAAAGATTTTTAAAACTATTTTTGTTTCTTCAACTGTTTTCCATCTAGGAGAAATGACGACTGTTAAGTGCAGCAAAATAAGTTGAGCGTATCTCTTAAAGAGGTTTAGGTATTTGTTTCGATAGCTTATAGGAAATTGAACATATAAAACAAACAAAACAACAGATGATTGTGGTCGAAATGGTGCGAAGTAGCACCCGCACATAGCAAAACCCCACCTTGCAAGAACCCAAGTCGAGGAGTCCGCTCAAATTCCGCTCAAAAAAATGCAAGAGATGACCGGAATGAGCGGAATTTGACCGGAATGAGCGGAATCCATAAAAAAAAATGCAAGAAATGAGCGGAATTTGAGCGGAACAAAAAATGCAAGAAATGAGAGGAATTTGATCGGAATAAAAAATGCAGGAAATGAGCGGTATTTGACATGACCAAACGAGCGGAAACATTGAAATTCCAGAAACAGGGAAAGTATGTACACAAAGTATGTAAAAAAAGTTCAGGTAAATTTACTTGAACCAAATTCAGCTAACTAGAAGTTCAGGTGAATTTCAGGTGTAACAGCACCTGCAAACCACCTGAAAAACACCTGAACTGTATTTCAGGTAAATTTTCACCTGAACAAGTTCAGGCGTGGTTATCTGAAAAATTTTACATTGAGCAGTGAAAACTAGTATTCCTGCAAAAATAGACCTATGGAAAATTGGTTTTCACAAATACAGAAGCGGTAACGACATATGGTCCTCATTAGCTTCCATTTCTTTAAAGTCTTTCAGAATCAGATTGATTTTCCTTTTAGTTCGAACTAATTCCATTTTCCTACATAAGCACTGCTTCAAAACCCTGCCAGTCGAACTAAGGTTTATTAGTTTATTTTAGGTACATGTTTCCGAAACAGGGCTCTCTACAAATTATTGGGGACAAAACAAACATTTATAGAAGTATTTCCTGCTGTTTATTTAGTTTCGCAAAGTTACGGTTAAATTTAATTTAAAAGTTTTCCACTCTTCAGCCCTACTGATGTTTCTAGATTGAACCAGTAACTTGGGAACCTTTTGGGGTTCCTGAAAAGAAAATCAATACTGAAGTTTCAGAAAAACGGGTTAAAAAAACTTTAACTTCTTTGAATTGTCACAACAGGAAACGCAGTGGTTTTAAAGTGGATCAACTTGAATCCAATCTCTCTTTCTTAAATATTACATCAAAAACTAGTATTCCTGCAAAAATAGACCTCTGGAAAATTGATTCTCACAAATACAGAAGCGGTAACGACATATGGTCCTCATTAGCTTCCATTTCTTTAAAGTCTTTCAGAATCAGATTGATTTTCCTTTTAGTTCGAACTAATTCCATTTTCCTACATAAGCACTGCTTCAAAACCCTGCCAGTCGAACTAATGTTTATTAGTTTATTTTAGGTACATGTTTCCGAAACAGGGCTCTCTACAAATTATTGGGGACAAAACAAACATTTATAGAAGTATTTCCTGCTGTTTATTTAGTTTCGCAAAGTTACGGTTAAATTTAATTTAAAAGTTTTCCACTCTTCAGCCCTACTGATGTTTCTAGATTGAACCAGTAACTTGGGAACCTTTTGGGGTTCCTGAAAAGAAAATCAATACTGAAGTTTCAGAAAAACGGGTTAAAAAAACTTTAACTTCTTTGAATTGTCACAACAGGAAACGCAGTGGTTTTAAAGTGGATCAACTTGAATCCAATCTCTCTTTCTTAAATATTACATCAAAAACTAGTATTCCTGCAAAAATAGACCTCTGGAAAATTGATTTTCACAAATACAGAAGCGGTAACGACATATGATCCTCATTTAGCTTCATTTTCTTTAAAGTCTTTCAGAATCAGGTTGAAATTTTTTTTAACTCGAACTAATTACATTTTCTTACATAAGCACTGCTTCAAAACCCTGTCAGTCGAATTGAAGTTTATTTGTTTATTTTAGGTACAATATTCCGAATCAGGGCCCTCTACAAATTATAGGGGACAAAACAAACATTTGTGGAAATTTTTCCTGTCTTTTATTGAGTTTCGCAAAGTTACGTTTAAGTTTAAATTAAAGGTCTTCCACTCTTCAGCCGTAATGGTAATGATGTTTCTAGATTAAACAAGTAATTTTGGAACTATTTGGGGTTTGTGAAGTGAATATTATTACTGAAGTTTCTAACAAACGGATTAACGAAACTTTAATTTTTTTAAATCATAACAACAGGAAACGCAGTGGATTTAAAGTGGATCAATTTGAGTCCAATCTCTCTTCCTTATTTATTAAATCAAAAATTATTATTCCTGCATAAAATAGTTTTCTGTAGAACCAGTATACACAAATATAGAAACGGTAACGACAAATGGTCCTCATTTAGCTTCCATTTCTTTAAAGTCTTTCAGAATCAGATTGAATTTTTTTTAATTCGAGCTAATTACATTTTCCTTCATAAGCACTGCTTCAAAACCCTGTCAGTCGAAAAGAGGTTAATTTGTTCATTTTAGAAACGATATTCCGAATCAAGGCCCTCTACAAATTATAGGGGACAAGACAAACTTTTGTGGAACTTTTTCCTGTCGTTTATTGAGGTTCGCAAAGTTACGGTTAATTTTAAATTAAAGGTTTCCCACTCTTCAGCTCTGCTGATGCTTCTTGATCAGACAAGTAATTCAAATCATTTCGAAGTTTCTGAATTGAATATCAATACTGAAGTTTCAGCATAACGGTTTAAAAAGACCGAATTAAAGAAACGGTTTAATTTCTTCAAATGATGACAACAGGAAACGCATTGGTTTTAAAGTGGATCAACTTGAACCCAATCTCTCTTCCTTAAAAATTACATCAAAAACTAGTATTCCTGCAAAAAGTAGACCTCTAGAAAAATGGATTACCTTAATATAGAAGCGGTAACGACATATGGTCCTCATGTAGCTTCCACTTTTTCAAAGACTTTCAGATTCAGATTGATAGAGGTACAATTAGTTGTTTTGTTTATAAGTGGGCAATTGCTTAGCAGAACTCTACAAACATAAGCTCATTGTGTTCATTTTGTAACCGTCGGGTTTTTCTTATAATTGTATTACCCTAATTCGGCTCGGTAAAAAAATTATCGATTGGTAAATTTGAAAAAGGTCAACATTTTAGGTGATATTGGAGTTCCCCAGTAATGGATACCCCAAAATACCATAGTATCCCTACATATATGAATTCGTTGGATTACTCTGATACTGGGGCTTATCCCCATATATATTTTTTGTATGATTTTATGGAGTTGAGTGGGTCAATTTTTGCTCTGTAAGCGCCGAACCTCGATTTTCGGCCATTTTCGGCTAGTGGGCGGTGAAATAAAGTTGAAATTTTATGTTTCATGGTTAGTATTATAGTGTTTTAGATTGCTCAGTTAATGAAGAGTGTCACTATACACATATTTAAGCCTTTTCTACAGGTTATGATGGTGTATTTTAGCAAAAAGTGAATTTTGGTAGTCAAAATAGGTCATTTGACCAAATGAATGAGTGAAGTGGTGTTTTTTGCAATTGAACAAGTTTTTGGGCGTGCGTTTTGTGTTTTCTAGTCACTATTTAGGTTGTTGAAGCTAATTGTATCAAACAATGGGGTTAATTCAACAATTTTTCTTTTTTCACGATTTCATCAAATTTCTGTGGATGTTGTTTTATGTCAAAACACACAAAACATCATAACCTTCATGTTGAGGTGGGAAATTTTTTCCCACCTCGCCATGAAGGTTTGCCGTGACCTAGAACTTCGAAGTGGACCAGAATTACACACACAAATACGCTGGGAACGCTGTTTCACGTTGTTTTACGTCGGTTCCGGAAATCTTGGGCTTCGATTTTAGCCCAAAAATTGGGGTACAGAACAGTATTTTGTTAATAACTGCTAAAGTACTGGACCAAATTAAACGGGGGTAGTCGCATTTTGTTGGCACTGAACCCCTCTTGCTTGCAGTGTTTAGTTGGTTTCCCAAATTGGCCTAATCAAAAAGTTATTAATGTTCAAAGTTGAAATAGTCCGAATTTTCGGGCTATTCTGGGTGACCCAAATTTCGGTACAACAAAGCAGGCGATTTACCCAACAAATGTTAGTGTTTTAGAATCCTCAGTTAGTGGGGAGTATCCCCATATATATTTTCTATAGCATTTTACGGAATTGAGACAGTCAATTTTAGCTCTGCAGTCAGGTCACCTCGCTTCTTGGTCATTTGGTACGGTACCTTATAATTGCTATAACTCCTCGAAGAATGCACCGATTGGGTTCATTTTTTAATATGCTGCGTATCTCAAGCAGTGCTATAAACTGTACTAAGGGCGTTTTTTTTCGTTCAGCCGTTTTCGAGAAATTGGCCAGTAAACTTGCCCTCGGTTTAGCCCCAGAAGAGGTTGACACCAGCTGGTGACACCGTTTTGACACCTTGCAGCTTGAACTGTGTTTTAGAAAATTGGTGTTTTGAATAGCCCATCTAACGTAGATTCCGAATATATATACTTTATATATCATTTTCTGTGGTTTAGGTGTTCAATTTTAGCTCAGGAGGTGGTGTATCTCTCCTCTAAGGTAGTTTGGTATGGTACCTTATTTTTGCTATAACTCCTTGAATAATGCACCGATTGGGCTCATTTTCTGATATGATGCGTATCTCAAGCAGTGCTTCAAACTGTACTAAGGGCGTTTCTTTTTGTTCAGCCGTTTCAGAGAAATTGGCCGGGGAACTTGACCCCAGTTTGACCTCCCGAGGAGAGAAACCTACCATGAATACGATATTAATTAACTATATTTATTCGTCTCTGGTCATGTCGTCGGTCACCTTGACACACTCACTACGTGTGGCTTGTGTGGTTATGAGCACTGGTTATAATGAGTGGTTATAGTGGTTATAATGTGGTTATAGTACAGAAACAGGACCCGAAATGGGTCATTTTGGTCATTTGGTACGGTATCTTGATCTTGGAATATCTCCTCATAGAGTGAACCGATTTTTGATCTGTATTTTGATTTGAACTCAGCTTGAGCAATACTTGAATCCCTGTAAATGGCGTTTTGTTTCTTTCAGCCGTTTTTGAGAAATTGGCCTCGACACATACGGTCATTTTGACCTTTTAGTGACTGGTACGTTTCGCGTTTCTACATGTGAAATGATGAAATTAATGACTTTGACTGCAGGAATAGTCTCGTTGAACTCCATTTGTAATGGGGAATCTCCCCATATATATGTTGAAGAGGGTTTTCCGAGATCTAGGGGGTCAATTTTCACTCTACAAGTGACCCCCCCAACCCCCGTGAATATATGCCCAAAATCTTGTAATTTCCTTGTGAAAGTAGGAAAACTCTTGTTTTGGGGTACCAGTATGAGCACTGTAGTCCCCATGTATTGTGCAGAAACTCTCCTCCATTTTTCAGCCATATTGGTTGAGGGGTTGATCTTCTCTCCCCTTATTACTTATATATACTATTATTCTAAGGTGAGGGCGTTTCGCCCCATGGGGTGCACCTCCCCCCCTGTCCCGTTGAGACGCCGGTTAGTCGGCTCCCCCCACCTCTGGGCTTTGGTGCTCCTCATGATGGGGACGTACGTGCGGCGCGGGCGAGTTTTGCGGGCGTCTTTCGTTGCGTTTCGGTGTGTTTCTGTGTTTCTCTGTGTTTGTTTCTTTTCATGTTAGACTAAATGCTCTCTTTTTCAGAGCATTTGTTTGTCTTTTTGCTGCAACGACAGTTATCTACAGCCCTCAAACGGTGAGTTTGCACTTTGTGCTCTCTTTGCTTTTCAGCGCTCACAGTGATGGCCTGAGCTTTTTTTTTGAGCTTGCTCTGAGCCTCCTGTGAGGAAGCGCTGCAATTGTTTGAGTCCTGTGAGCACTCACCGAGTGCCTTGATTTTTGTAGCAGTGCTGCGGAGCAGTGCTCTTTCTTGGGCAACACAGTGACGGCTTGAGCAAGGCGTGTCTCTGTTTTTTTCTTTTGCTCAAGACCGCCTGTGACCAAGCCCGGCAATTATTTAGGTCGTGTGTGTCAGCACTCACCGAGTGCTCTTCAGCCTCCTGTAGTGAGGCAAAGCAGTTATTTGATTCCCTTGTGCACCCACTGAGTGGGTTTTTTCTGCGTTGTACAGAGCTAATCTTCAATCTAGGTGGTCTACAAAGAACATATTTAACACGTTGTCACATTTCGCACTCAAAATACTATCTTTAAACAGTTTAACAAAAAGTGTTTTTCAATATAGTGAAGGACTTACTCAAATCAATTGAGCGCCTAAGTAGGAGTGGGAAAGTCTAAATTGGTTCTAAAGCAGAAGGAATTATCGTTCTAAGTGGTCTGAGATAGAAGAACTTAACACGTTGTCAGATTTCGCACTCAAAATACTATCTTTAAACAGTTTAACAAAAAGTGTTTTTCAATATAGTGAAGGACTTACTCAAATCAATTGAGCGCCTAAGTAGGAGTGGGGAGGGGGAAAGTCCAAATAGGTTCTAAAGCAGAAGGAATTATCATTCTAAGTGGTCTGAGACAGAAGAACTTAACACGTTGTCAGATTTCGCACTCAAAATACTATCTTTAAAAAGTTTTAACAAAAAGTGTTTTTCAATATAGTGAAGGACTTACTCAAATCAATTGAGCGCCTAAGTAGGAGTGGGAAAGTCCAAACAGGTTCTAAAGCAGAAGGAATTATTGTTCTAAGTGGTCTGAGATAGAAGAACTTAACACGTTGTCAGATTTCGCACTCAATATACTATATTTATACAGTTTAACAAAGTGTTTTTCAATATAGTGAAGGACTTATTCAAATCAATTGAGCGCCTGAGTAGGAGTGGGAAAGTCCAAATAGGTTCTAAAGCAGAAAGAATTATTGTTCTAAGTGTTCTGAGATAGAAGAACTTAACACGTTGTCAGATTTCGCACTCAAAAAACTATCTTTAAACAGTTCAACAAAAGTGTTTTTCAATATAGTGAAGGATTTACTCAAATCAATTGAGCGCCTAAGTAGGAGTGGGAAAGTCCAATTAGGTTCTAAAGCAGAAGGATTTATCGTTCTAAGTGGTCTGAGATAGAAGAACTTAACACGTTGTCAGATTTCGCACTCAATATACTATATTTATACAGTTTAACAAAGTGTTTTTCAATATAGTGAAGGACTTACTCAAATCAGTTGAGCACCTAAGCAGGAGTGGGAAAGCCCAAATAGGTTCTAAAGCAGAAGGAATTATCGTTCTAAGTGGTCTGAGACAGAAGAACTCAACACGTTGTCAGATTTCGCACTCAAAATACTATCTTTAAACAGTTTTAACAAAAAGTATTTTTCAATATAGTGAAGGACTTACTCAAATCAATTGAGCGCCTAAGTAGGAGTGGGAAAGTCCAAATAAGTTCTAAAGCAGAAGGAATTATTGTTCTAAGTGGTCTGAGATAGAAGAACTTAACACGTTGTCAGATTTCGCACTCAATATACTATATTTATACAGTTTAACAAAGTGTTTTTCAATATAGTGAAGGACTTACTCAAATCAATTGAGCACCTAAGTAGGAGTGGGAAAGTCCAAATAGGTTCTAAAGCAGAAGGAATTATCGTTCTAAGTGATCTGAGATAGAAGAACTTAACACGTTGTCAGATTTCGCACTCAAAATACTATCTTTAAACAGTTTAACAAAAAGTGTTTTTCAATATAGTGAAGGACTTACTCAAATCAATTGAGCGCCTAAGTAGGAGTGGGAAAATCCAATTAGGTTCTAAAGCAAAAGGAATTATTGTTCTAAGTGGTCTGAGATAGAAGAACTTAACACGTTGTCAGATTTCGCACTCAAAATACTATCTTTAAACAGTTTAACAAAAAGTGTTTTTCAATATAGTGAAGGACTTACTCAAATCAATTGAGCGCCTAAGTAGGAGTGGGAAAGTCCAAATAGGTTCTAAAGCAGAAGGATTTATCGTTCTAAGTGGTCTGAGATAGAAGAACTTAACACGTTGTCAGATTTCGCACTCAAAATACTATCTTTAAAAAGTTTTAACAAAAAGTGTTTTTCAATATAGTGAAGGACTTACTCAAATCAATTGAGCGCCTAAGTAGGAGTGGGAAAGTCCAAATAGGTTCTAAAGCAGAAGGAATTATTGTTCTAAGTGGTCTGAGATAGAAGAACTTAACACGTTGTCAGATTTCGCACTCAATATACTATATTTATACAGTTTAACAAAGTGTTTTTCAATATAGTGAAGGACTTACTCAAATCAATTGAGCACCTAAGTAGGAGTGGGAAAGTCCAAATAGGTTCTAAAGCAGAAGGAATTATCGTTCTAAGTGATCTGAGATAGAAGAACTTAACACGTTGTCAGATTTCGCACTCAAAATACTATCTTTAAACAGTTTAACAAAAAGTGTTTTTCAATATAGTGAAGGACTTACTCAAATCAATTGAGCGCCTAAGTAGGAGTGGGAAAGTCCAATTAGGTTCTAAAGCAGAAGGAATTATTGTTCTAAATGGTCTGAGATAGAAGAACTTAACACGTTGTCAGATTTCGCACTCAAAATACTATCTTTAAACAGTTTAACAAAAAGTGTTTTTCAATATAGTGAAGGACATACTCAAATCAATTGAGCGCCTAAGTAGGAGTGGGAAATTCCAAATAGGTTCTAAAGCAGAAGGATTTATCGTTCTAAGTGGTCTGAGATAGAAGAACTTAACACGTTGTCAGATTTCGCACTCAATATACTATATTTATACAGTTTAACAAAGTGTTTTTCAATATAGTGAAGGAATTACTCAAATCAATTGAGCACCTAAGTAGGAGTGGGAAAGTCCAAATAGGTTCTAAAGCAGAAGGAATTATCGTTCTAAGTGATCTGAGATAGAAGAACTTAACACGTTGTCAGATTTCGCACTCAAAATACTATCTTTAAACAGTTCAACAAAAGTGTTTTTCAATATAGTGAAGGATTTACTCAAATCAATTGAGCGCCTAAGTAGGAGTGGGAAAGTCCAATTAGGTTCCAAAACAGAAAGAATTATTGTTCTAAGTGGTCTGAGATAGAAGAACTTAACACGTTGTCAGATTTCGCACTCAAAATACTGTCTTTAAACAGTTTAACAAAAAGTGTTTTTCAATATAGTGAAGGACTTACTCAAATCAATTGAGCGCCTAAGTAGGAGTGGGAAAGTCCAAATAGGTTCTAAAACAGAAAGAATTATCTTTCTAAGTGGTCTGAGATAGAAGAACTTAACACGTTGTCAGATTTCGCACTCAAAATACTATCTTTAAACGGTTTAACAAAAAGTGTTTCTCAATATAGTGAAGGACTTACTCAAATCAATTGAGCGCCTAAGTAGGAGTGGAAAATCCAAATAGGTTCTAAAGCAGAAGGAATTATTGTTCTAAGTGGTCTGAGATAGAAGAACTTAACACGTTGTCAGATTTCGCACTCAATATACTAAATTTATACAGTTTAACAAAATGTTTTTCAATATAGTGAGGGACTTACTCAAATCAATTGAGCACCTAAGTAGGAGTGGGAAAGTCCAAATAAGTTCTAAAGCAGAAGGAATTATCGTTCTAAGTGATCTGAGATAGAAGAACTTAACACGTTGTCAGATTTCGCACTCAAAATACTATCTTTAAACAGTTTAACAAAAAGTGTTTTTCAATATAGTGAAGGACTTACTCAAATCAATTGAGCGCCTAAGTAGGAGTGGGAAAGTCCAAATAGGTTCTAAAGCAGAAGGAATTATTGTTCTAAGTGGTCTGAGATAGAAGAACTTAACACGTTGTCAGATTTCGCACTCAAAATACTATCTTTAAACAGTTTAACAAAAAGTGTTTTTCAATATAGTGAAGGATTTACTCAAATCAATTGAGCGCCTAAGTAGGAGTGGGAAAGTCCAATTAGGTTCTAAAGCAGAAGGAATTATTGTTCTAAGTGGTCTGAGATAGAAGAACTTAACACGTTGTCAGATTTCGCACTCAAAATACTATCTTTAAACAGTTTAACAAAAAGTGTTTTTCAATATAGTGAAGGACTTACTCAAATCAATTGAGCGCCTAAGTAGGAGTGGGAAAGTCCAAATAGGTTCTAAAGCAGAAGGAATTATCGTTCTAAGTGGTCTGAGATAGAAGAACTTAACACGTTGTCAGATTTCGCACTCAAAATACTATCTTTAAACAGTTTAAAGTGTTTTTCAATATAGTGAAGGACTTACTCAAATCAATTGAGCGCCTAAGTAGGAGTGGGAAAGTCCAAATAGGTTCTAAAGCAGAAGGAATTATTGTTTTAAGTGGTCTGAGATAGAAGAACTTAACACGTTGTCAGATTTCGCACTCAATATACTATATTTATACAGTTTAACAAAGTGTTTTTCAATATAGTGAAGGACTTACTCAAATCAATTGAGCGCCTAAGTAGGAGTGAGAAAGTCCAAATAGGTTCTAAAGCAGAAAGATTTATCGTTCTAAATGATCTGAGATAGAAGAACTTAACACGTTGTCAGATTTCGCACTCAAAATACTATCTTTAAACAGTTCAACAAAAAGTGTTTTTCAATATAGTGAAGGATTTACTCAAATCAATTGAGCGCCTAAGTAGGTGTGGGAAAGTCCAAATAGGTTCTAAAGCAGAAGGAATTATGGTTATAAGTGGTCTGAGATAGAAGAACTTAACACGTTGTCAGATTTCGCACTCAAAATACTATCTTTATACAGTTTAACAAAAAGTGTTTTTCAATATAGTGAAGGACTTATTCAAATCAATTGAGCGCCTGAGTAGGAGTGGGAAAGTCCAAATAGGTTCTAAAGCAGAAAGAATTATCGTTCTAAGTGTTCTGAGATAGAAGAACTTAACACGTTGTCAGATTTCGCACTCAAAATACTATCTTTAAACAGTTTAACAAAAAGTGTTTTTCAATATAGTGAAGGACTTACTCAAATCAATTGAGCGCCTAAGTAGGAGTGGGAAAGTCCAAATAGGTTCTAAGGCCGAAGGAATTATCGTTATAAGTGGTCTGAGATAGAAGAACTTAACACGTTGTCAGATTTCGCACTCAATATACTATATTTATACAGTTTAACAAAGTGTTTTTCAATATAGTGAAGGACTTACTCAAATCAATTGAGCACCTAAGTAGGAGTGGGAAAGTCCAAATAGGTTCTAAAGCAGAAAGAATTATCGTTCTAAGTGATCTGAGATAGAAGAACTTAACACGTTGTCAGATTTCGCACTCAAAATACTATCTTTAAACAGTTCAACAAAAAGTGTTTTTCAATATAGTGAAGGATTTACTCAAATCAATTGAGCGCCTAAGTAGGAGTGGGAAAGTCCAATTAGGTTCTAAAGCAGAAGGAATTATTGTTCTAAGTGGTCTGAGATAGAAGAACTTAACACGTCAGATTTCGCACTCAAAATACTATCTTTAAACAGTTTAACAAAAAGTGTTTTTCAATATAGTGAAGGACTTACTCAAATCAATTGAGCGCCTAAGTAGGAGTGGGAAAGTCCAAATAGGTTCTAAAGCAGTAGGAATTATCGTTCTAAGCGGTCTGAGATAGAAGAACTTAACACGTTGTCAGATTTCGCACTCAAAATACTATCTTTAAACAGTTTAACAAAAAGTGTTTTTCAATATAGTGAAGGACTTACTCAAATCAATTGAGCGCCTAAGTAGGAGTGGGAAAGTCCAAATAGGTTCTAAAGCAGTAGGAATTATCGTTCTAAGCGGTCTGAGATAGAAGAACTTAACACGTTGTCAGATTTCGCACTCAAAATACTATCTTTAAACAGTTCAACAAAAAGTGTTTTTCAATATAGTGAAGGATTTACTCAAATCAATTGAGCGCCTAAGTAGGAGTGGGAAAGTCCAAATAGGTTCTAAAGCAGAAGGAATTATTGTTCTAAGTGGTCTGAGATAGAAGAACTTAACACGTTGTCAGATTTCGCACTCAATATACTAAATTTATACAGTTTAACAAAATGTTTTTCAATATAGTGAGGGACTTACTCAAATCAATTGAGCACCTAAGTAGGAGTGGGAAAGTCCAAATAAGTTCTAAAGCAGAAGGAATTATCGTTCTAAGTGATCTGAGATAGAAGAACTTAACACGTTGTCAGATTTCGCACTCAAAATACTATCTTTAAACAGTTCAACAAAAAGTGTTTTTCAATATAGTGAAGGATTTACTCAAATCAATTGAGCGCCTAAGTAGGAGTGGGAAAGTCCAATTAGGTTCTAAAGCAGAAGGAATTATTGTTCTAAGTGGTCTGAGATAGAAGAACTTAACACGTTGTCAGATTTCGCACTCAAAATACTATCTTTAAACAGTTTAACAAAAAGTGTTTTTCAATATAGTGAAGGACTTACTCAAATCAATTGAGCGCCTAAGTAGGAGTGGGAAAGTCCAAATAGGTTCTAAAGCAGAAGGAATTATCGTTCTAAGTGGTCTGAGATAGAAGAACTTAACACGTTGTCAGATTTCGCACTCAAAATACTATCTTTAAACAGTTTAAAGTGTTTTTCAATATAGTGAAGGACTTACTCAAATCAATTGAGCGCCTAAGTAGGAGTGGGAAAGTCCAAATAGGTTCTAAAGCAGAAGGAATTATTGTTTTAAGTGGTCTGAGATAGAAGAACTTAACACGTTGTCAGATTTCGCACTCAATATACTATATTTATACAGTTTAACAAAGTGTTTTTCAATATAGTGAAGGACTTACTCAAATCAATTGAGCGCCTAAGTAGGAGTGAGAAAGTCCAAATAGGTTCTAAAGCAGAAAGATTTATCGTTCTAAATGATCTGAGATAGAAGAACTTAACACGTTGTCAGATTTCGCACTCAAAATACTATCTTTAAACAGTTCAACAAAAAGTGTTTTTCAATATAGTGAAGGATTTACTCAAATCAATTGAGCGCCTAAGTAGGTGTGGGAAAGTCCAAATAGGTTCTAAAGCAGAAGGAATTATGGTTATAAGTGGTCTGAGATAGAAGAACTTAACACGTTGTCAGATTTCGCACTCAAAATACTATCTTTATACAGTTTAACAAAAAGTGTTTTTCAATATAGTGAAGGACTTATTCAAATCAATTGAGCGCCTGAGTAGGAGTGGGAAAGTCCAAATAGGTTCTAAAGCAGAAAGAATTATCGTTCTAAGTGTTCTGAGATAGAAGAACTTAACACGTTGTCAGATTTCGCACTCAAAATACTATCTTTAAACAGTTTAACAAAAAGTGTTTTTCAATATAGTGAAGGACTTACTCAAATCAATTGAGCGCCTAAGTAGGAGTGGGAAAGTCCAAATAGGTTCTAAGGCAGAAGGAATTATCGTTATAAGTGGTCTGAGATAGAAGAACTTAACACGTTGTCAGATTTCGCACTCAATATACTATATTTATACAGTTTAACAAAGTGTTTTTCAATATAGTGAAGGACTTACTCAAATCAATTGAGCACCTAAGTAGGAGTGGGAAAGTCCAAATAGGTTCTAAAGCAGAAAGAATTATCGTTCTAAGTGATCTGAGATAGAAGAACTTAACACGTTGTCAGATTTCGCACTCAAAATACTATCTTTAAACAGTTCAACAAAAAGTGTTTTTCAATATAGTGAAGGATTTACTCAAATCAATTGAGCGCCTAAGTAGGAGTGGGAAAGTCCAATTAGGTTCTAAAGCAGAAGGAATTATTGTTCTAAGTGGTCTGAGATAGAAGAACTTAACACGTCAGATTTCGCACTCAAAATACTATCTTTAAACAGTTTAACAAAAAGTGTTTTTCAATATAGTGAAGGACTTACTCAAATCAATTGAGCGCCTAAGTAGGAGTGGGAAAGTCCAAATAGGTTCTAAAGCAGTAGGAATTATCGTTCTAAGCGGTCTGAGATAGAAGAACTTAACACGTTGTCAGATTTCGCACTCAAAATACTATCTTTAAACAGTTTAACAAAAAGTGTTTTTCAATATAGTGAAGGACTTACTCAAATCAATTGAGCGCCTAAGTAGGAGTGGGAAAGTCCAAATAGGTTCTAAAGCAGTAGGAATTATCGTTCTAAGCGGTCTGAGATAGAAGAACTTAACACGTTGTCAGATTTCGCACTCAAAATACTATCTTTAAACAGTTTAACAAAAAGTGTTTTTCAATATAGTGAAGGACTTACTCAAATCAATTGAGCGCCTAAGTAGGAGTGGGAAAGTCCAAATAGGTTCTAAAGCAGAAGGAATTATTGTTCTAAGTGGTCTGAGATAGAAGAACTTAACACGTTGTCAGATTTCGCACTCAATATACTATATTTATACAGTTTAACAAAGTGTTTTTCAATATAGTGAAGGACTTACTCAAATCAATTGAGCGCCTAAGTAGGAGTGGGAAAGTCCAAATAGGTTCTAAAGCAGAAGGATTTATCGTTCTAAGTGATCTGAGATAGAAGAACTTAACACGTTGTCAGATTTCGCACTCAAAATACTATCTTTAAACAGTTCAACAAAAAGTGTTTTTCAATATAGTGAAGGATTTACTCAAATCAATTGAGCGCCTAAGTAGGAGTGGGAAAGTCCAATTAGGTTCTAAAGCAGAAGGAATTATTGTTCTAAGTGGTCTGAGATAGAAGAACTTAACACGTCAGATTTCGCACTCAAAATACTATCTTTAAACAGTTTAACAAAAAGTGTTTTTCAATATAGTGAAGGACTTACTCAAATCAATTGAGCGCCTAAGTAGGAGTGGGAAAGTCCAAATAGGTTCTAAAGCAGTAGGAATTATCGTTCTAAGCGGTCTGAGATAGAAGAACTTAACACGTTGTCAGATTTCGCACTCAAAATACTATCTTTAAACAGTTTAACAAAAAGTGTTTTTCAATATAGTGAAGGACTTACTCAAATCAATTGAGCGCCTAAGTAGGAGTGGGAAAGTCCAAATAGGTTCTAAAGCAGAAGGAATTATTGTTCTAAGTGGTCTGAGATAGAAGAACTTAACACGTTGTCAGATTTCGCACTCAATATACTATATTTATACAGTTTAACAAAGTGTTTTTCAATATAGTGAAGGACTTACTCAAATCAATTGAGCGCCTAAGTAGGAGTGGGAAAGTCCAAATAGGTTCTAAAGCAGAAGGATTTATCGTTCTAAGTGATCTGAGATAGAAGAACTTAACACGTTGTCAGATTTCGCACTCAAAATACTATCTTTAAACAGTTCAACAAAAAGTGTTTTTCAATATAGTGAAGGATTTACTCAAATCAATTGAGCGCCTAAGTAGGAGTGGGAAAGTCCAATTAGGTTCTAAAGCAGAAGGAATTATTGTTCTAAGTGGTCTGAGATAGAAGAACTTAACACGTCAGATTTCGCACTCAAAATACTATCTTTAAACAGTTTAACAAAAAGTGTTTTTCAATATAGTGAAGGACTTACTCAAATCAATTGAGCGCCTAAGTAGGAGTGGGAAAGTCCAAATAGGTTCTAAAGCAGAAGGAATTATTGTTCTAAGTGGTCTGAGATAGAAGAACTTAACACGTTGTCAGATTTCGCACTCAATATACTATATTTATACAGTTTAACAAAGTGTTTTTCAATATAGTGAAGGACTTACTCAAATCAATTGAGCGCCTAAGTAGGAGTGGGAAAGTCCAAATAGGTTCTAAAGCAGAAGGATTTATCGTTCTAAGTGATCTGAGATAGAAGAACTTAACACGTTGTCAGATTTCGCACTCAAAATACTATCTTTAAACAGTTCAACAAAAAGTGTTTTTCAATATAGTGAAGGATTTACTCAAATCAATTGAGCGCCTAAGTAGGAGTGGGAAAGTCCAAATAGGTTCTTAAGCAGACGGAATTATTGTTATAAGTGGTCTGAGATAGAAGAACTTAACACGTTGTCAGATTTCGCACTCAAAATACTATCTTTATACAGTTTAACAAAAAGTGTTTTTCAATATAGTGAAGGACTTATTCAAATCAATTGAGCGCCTGAGTAGGAGTGGGAATGTCCATATAGGTTCTAAAGCAGAAAAAATTATCGTTCTAAGTGTTCTGAGATAGAAGAACTTAACACGTTGTCAGATTTCGCACTCAAAATACTATCTTTAAACAGTTTAACAAAAAGTGTTTTTCAATATAGTGAAGGACTTACTCAAATCAATTGAGCACCTAAGTAGGAGTGGGAAAGTTCAAATAGGTTCTAAAGCAGAAGGAATTATCGTTCTAAGTGATCTGAGATAGAAGAACTTAACACGTTGTCAGATTTCGCACTCAAAATACTATCTTTAAACAGTTCAACAAAAAGTGTTTTTCAATATAGTGAAGGATTTACTCAAATCAATTGAGCGCCTAAGTAGGAGTGGGAAAGTCCAATTAGGTTCTAAAGCAGAAGGAATTATTGTTCTAAGTGGTCTGAGATCGAAGAACTTAACACGTTGTCAGATTTCGCACTCAAAATACTATCTTTAAACAGTTTAACAAAAAGTGTTCTTCAATATAGTGAAGGACTTACTCAAATCAATTGAGCGCCTAAGTAGGAGTGGGAAAGTCCAAATAGGTTCTAAAGCAGAAGGAATTATCGTTCTAAGTGGTCTGAGATAGAAGAACTTAACACGTTGTCAGATTTCGCACTCAAAATACTATCTTTAAACAGTTTAACAAAAAGTGTTTTTCAATATAGTGAAGGACTTACTCAAATCAATTGAGCGCCTAAGTAGGAGTGGGAAAGTCCAAATAGGTTCTAAAGCAGAAGGAGTTATTGTTTTAAGTGGTCTGAGATAGAAGAACTTAACACGTTGTCAGATTTCGCACTCAATATACTATATTTATACAGTTTAACAAAGTGTTTTTCAATATAGTGAAGGACTTACTCAAATCAATTGAGCGCCTAAGTAGGAGTGGGAAAGTCCAAATAGGTTATAAAGCAGAAGGATTTATTGTTCTAAGTGATCTGAGATAGAAGAACTTAACACGTTGTCAGATTTCGCACTCAAAATACTATCTTTAAACAGTTCAACAAAAAGTGTTTTTCAATATAGTGAAGGATTTACTCAAATCAATTGAGCGCCTAAGTAGGAGTGGGAATGTCCAAATAGGTTCTAAAGCAGAAGGAATTATGGTTATAAGTGGTCTGAGATAGAAGAACTTAACACGTTGTCAGATTTCGCACTCAAAATACTATCTTTATACAGTTTAACAAAAAGTGTTTTTCAATATAGTGAAGGACTCATTCAAATCAATTGAGCGCCTGAGTAGGAGTGGGAAAGTCCAAATAGGTTCTAAAGCGGAAAGAATTATCGTTCTAAGTGTTCTGAGATAGAAGAACTTAACACGTTGTCAGATTTCGCACTCAAAATACTATCTTTAAACAGTTTAACAAAAAGTGTTTTTCAATATAGTGAAGGACTTACTCAAATCAATTGAGCGCCTAAGTAGGAGTGGGAAAGTCCAAATAGGTTCTAAAGCAGAAGGAATTATTGTTCTAAGTGGTCTGAGATTGAAGAACTTAACACGTTGTCAGATTTCGCACTCAATATACTATATTTATACAGTTTAACAAAGTGTTTTTCAATATAGTGAAGGACTTACTCAAATTAATTGAGCACCTAAGTAAGAGTGGGGAAAGTCCAAATAGGTTCTATAGCAGAAGGAATTATCGTTCTAAATGATCTGAGATAGAAGAACTTAACACGTTGTCAGATTTCGCACTCAAAATACTATCTTTAAACAGTTCAACAAAAAGTGTTTTTCAATATAGTGAAGGACTTACTCAAATCAATTGAGCGCCTAAGTAGGAGTGGGAAAGTCCAAATAGGTTCTAAAGCAGAAGGAATTATCGTTATAAGTGGTCTGAGATAGAAGAACTTAACACGTTGTCAGATTTCGCACTCAAAATACTATCTTTAAACAGTTTAACAAAAAGTGTTTTTCAATATAGTGAAGGACTTACTCAAATCAATTGAGCGCCTAAGTAGGAGTGGGAAAGTCCAAATAGGTTCTAAAGCAGAAGGAATTATTGTTCTAAGTGGTCTGAGATAGAAGAACTTAACACGTTGTCAGATTTCGCACTCAATATACTATATTTATACAGTTTAACAAAGTGTTTTTCAATATAGTGAAGGACTTACTCAAATTAATTGAGCACCTAAGTAGGAGTGGGGAAAGTCCAAATAGGTTCTAAAGAAGAAGGAATTATCGTTCTAAGTGATCTGAGATAGAAGAACTTAACACGTTGTCAGATTTCGCACTCAAAATACTATCTTTAAACAGTTCAACAAAAAGTGTTTTTCAATATAGTGAAGGAATTACTCAAATCAATTGAGCGCCTAAGTAGGAGTGGGAAAGTCCAATTAGGTTCTAAAGCAGAAGGAATTATTGTTCTAAGTGGTCTGAGATAGAAGAACTTAACACGTTGTCAGATTTCGCACTCAAAATACTATCTTTAAACAGTTTAACAAAAAGTGTTTTTCAATATAGTGAAGGACTTACTCAAATCAATTGAGGGCCTAAGTAGGAGTGGGAAAGTCCAATTAGGTTCTAAAGCAGAAGGAATTATTGTTCTAAGTGGTCTGAGATAGAAGAACTTAACACGTTGTCAGATTTCGCACTCAAAATACTATCTTTAAACAGTTTAACAAAAAGTGTTTTTCAATATAGTGAAGGACTTACTCAAATCAATTGAGCGCCTAAGTAGGAGTGGGAAAGTCCAAATAGGTTCTAAAGCAGAAGAAATTATTGTTCTAAGTGGTCTGAGATAGAAGAACTTAACACGTTGTCAGATTTCGCACTCAATAAACTATATTTATACAGTTTAACAAAGTGTTTTTCACTATAGTGAAGGACTTACTCAAATCAATTGAGCGCCTAAGTAGGAGTGGGAAAGTCCAAATAGGTTCTAAAGCAGAAGGATTTGTCGTTCTAAGTGATCTGAGATAGAAGAACTTAACACGTTGTCAGATTTCGCACTCAAAATACTATCTTTAAACAGTTCAACAAAAAGTGTTTTTCAATATAGTGAAGGATTTACTCAAATCAATTGAGCGCCTAAGTAGGAGTGGGAAAGTCCAAATAGGTTCTTAAGCAGACGGAATTATTGTTATAAGTGGTCTGAGATAGAAGAACTTAACACGTTGTCAGATTTCGCACTCAAAATACTATCTTTATACAGTTTAACAAAAAGTGTTTTTCAATATAGTGAAGGACTTATTCAAATCAATTGAGCGCCTGAGTAGGAGTGGGAAAGTCCAAATAGGTTCTAAAGCAGAAGGAATTATCGATGTAAGTGGTCTGAGATAGAAGAACTTAACACGTTGTCAGATTTCGCACTCAAAATACTATCTTCAAACAGTTTAACAAAGTGTTTTTCAATATAGTGAAGGACTTACTCAAATCAATTGAGCGCCTAAGTAGGAGTGGGAAAGTTCAAATAAATTCTAAAGCAGAAGGAATTATCGTTCTAAGTGGTCTGAGATAGAAGAACTTAACACGTTGTCAGATTTCGCGCTTAAAAAACTATCTTTACAAAAATTATATATAGAGAGCACCCATCGCCGGGTATCAGGGGACGCCACCATGTGTGAACTGGGACCACCCACCACGGGTCGAAGTGGGACCACTCAGCCCCGGGTATCAGGGGTATAAGATTAAGATGGTGGCAAAATTATGTTCAATTTTTTTTCTTTTTTGTCTTTTCTTTTTTCGGTTGTTTAGAGAAGAGCTAATGAGCAAGGTCGCGTTCTGATTGGTTTAGTTTTTCCGAAGTTATTAACAATTTTCGACCTATAAATTACTATATAGATTTCAATTTCGTTTTCATACGAGAAAAAATCACTGCTGAAACTTCCACTAGCTTTTTTTTTTAAGTTGATATGAACCCTGACAGAGTTGGACCCAAATTTGCCAACCAATGCAACGCCCCGCCAAGAAAAAAGTTCAAGCCGGCATTTTCACCTGTGCAGCACCAAGACAGGTTGAATAAATTAACGTCATCCGGAAGAACACTCCAGTTCTTGTTCAATAATTTTGGCAATGACTTGGAAACGCACACGGCTGTTGTCGGGGACTCGATTGTGGATTCCTTGTGTGTTGATCATTGTGTTGTTTACTCCCTGTCTGGCGGGAAAGTTGAAGACTTCTCGTATTTGCTGGACACCTTAGCAGCTTATCGGAACATAATTTTTATGATTGGTGGAAACAATTTGTCATATTACGACAAACCATGCGAAGAGCCGGAAGAAGTATTGAAAAAGATTCAAGAATTCCGTAAGAAATTGACTGAACTCCCCAAAAAGCCCACTGTGATTGCATGTACGGTGCTGAAGAGGTTAAAAGCTAATCACAACAACATCACTCGATTCAACACATTGTTGAACCTAGCCCCGATGCCATCCTTCAGGATGCACCAGGAAGTCAGTAAAGCGAAGTTTTTCAAGGAAACTGACGGAATTCATCTAACCGAAGAGGGGTATCGCGCCCTAGCCTGCGGGATCAATAAAGTTTTTCGAGAGAAGAATTTGAAATGATTGTGCAGTAAAACCATCATGTTTATTACCAATGTTTGATATGCTGTTTTGATACTGTTTGATACCCAAGTGTTTGTTTGCAATGATAACAACTTTTGTTACCAAGATTTGTTAACGTTTTTAAAAAGTACGGCTTAAGAAGGCTAATTAACAATGCATTTTTCCAGTGAATCTTTTACTTATTGCGGTACAGTATTTTAACACATTGCGGTGTTTTTGTGGGTCTCTTACCTGCTGCGGAATAGACAAACAAATAAAAATTTGCGGTTTTTCAGTAGGTCTTTTACCTACTGCGGCTTTTCCAGTGAGTCTGTTATTTATTGCGGTACAGTAATTTAACATTTTGCGGTGATTTTGCGGGTCTCTTACCTGCTGCGGAATAGACATAGTTAAAAATTTGCGGTTTTTCAGTAGGTCTTTTACCTACTGCGGCTTTTCCAGTGAGTCTGTTATTTATTGCGGTACAGTAATTTAACACATTGCGGTGTTTTTGTGGGTCTCTTACCTGCTGCAGAATAGACATAGTTAAAAATTTGCGGTTTTTCAGTAGGTCTTTTACCTACTGCGGCTTTTCCAGTGAGTCTGTTATTTATTGCGGTACAGTAATTTAACACATTGCGGTGTTTTTGCGGGTCTCTTACCTGCTGCGGAATAGACATAGTTAAAAATTTGCGGTTTTTCAGTAGGTCTTCTACCTACTGCGGCTTTTCCAGTGAGTCTGTTATTTATTGCGGTACATTAATTTAACACATTGCGGTGTTTTTGTGGGTCTCATACCTGCTGCGGAATAGACATAGTTAAAAATTTGCGGTTTTTCAGTAGGTCTTTTACCTACTGCGGCTTTTCCAGTGAGTCTGTTATTTATTGCGGTACAGTAATTTAACACATTGCGGTGTTTTTGCGGGTCTCTTACCTGCTGCGGAATAGACATAGTTAAAAATTTGCGGTTTTTCAGTAGGTCTTTTACCTACTGCGGCTTTTCCAGTGAGTCTGTTATTTATTGCGGTACAGTAATTTAACACATCGCGGTGTTTTTGCGGGTCTCTTACCTGCTGCAGAATAGACATAGTTAAAAATTTGCGGTTTTTCAGTAGGTCTTTTACCTACTGCGGCTTTTCCAGTGAGTCTGTTATTTATTGCGGTACAGTAATTTAACATATTGCGGTGTTTTTGCGGGTCTCTTACCTGCTGCGGAATAGACATAGTTAAAAATTTGCGGTGTTCCAGTAGGTCTTTTACCTACTGCGGCTTTTCCAGTGAGTCGGTTATTTATTGCGGTACAGTAATTTAACACATTGCGGTGTTTTTGTGGGTCTCTCACCTGCTGCGGAATAGACATAGTTAAAAATTTGCGGTTTTTCAGTAGGTCTTTTACCTGCTGCGGCTTTTCCAGTGAGTCTGTTATTTATTGCGGTACAGTAATTTAACACATTGCGGTGTTTTTGTGGGTCTCTTACCTAATGCGGAATAGACATAGTTAAAAATTTGCGGTTTTCCAGTAGGTCTTTTACCTACTGCGGTATAAGAATGCTTATAGAAGCGGTTTTCCAGTGAGTCTGTTACTCACTGCGGAAGAGTAATATATCATTGTGCGGTTACTTTGTGGGTCTACCTGCAGTGAAATAGGCGAGTAGTTCATTAGAATTCGTGGTTTTCTGTTGGTGAATTGGTTTTGTCTCCAGAATGAGTTGTAGTGGTTTAAAAAAGTTTCATAAGGATCGAAATGTTTTTCTTTCACATTTTTTGAACTTTTCAGAAAATGCCGCTCGATACTTTGGTCTGTTTTTTGTTCATGAATGAGAAGCATGATTATCAAATTCTAACACTTACTGATGATCGATGGCCGGAAAGTACAATTACATTTAGGAGAACGCTAGGCGATCATGCCGAAGTAAAAATCAAAGCCCGAAAAGTCTATGAAAGTTATTTCCTAATTTTGAAGAGTACTCAAGATGAAGTGACAGCTGAGTACGCAAGGTGTCTTCGGGAAAAAATGAGGGCAGACTGGCTAAGGTAATTTGCATTCAAGTGATTCATCAAAGCAAAGTGGTTTAGTGAAAATTTTTAGATATACTTTCTGTTTGTCAGTTTCATTGGTGTAGATTTGCGTTTATCTTTACTAAAGTGGTCTAAATTGAGTGGTTTGTGGTAGATTTTTGGTAGTCTAATGAGTCTCATTTGGTTCCTTTGGCAGGAAAAAAGGGATGGAGATGCAGAACGAAATGACTTATCGAGAAAGAGCGCTCCAGAAGAGCAAACTAATCTTGAGGTAAGGTCGTTTCTAAGTTGAGTAGGTAGCAACTTTTTCAAGTAAATTCTGAAGTTTTTTGATTGCCTAATGAAGGGTTTGTTCGATTGTTTGTCGCAGAAAGGGACAGATGTAGTTCATGAGACAGCAGTATCAAGAAAGAGTGTGATCTCGAAGGCAAAGTTAACTGAAATTGAGGTTAAAAACTCTGATTGACTTGCTTTTTTTTCTTTTGATTTTGCAGTTGGTATTTATTGTCAGATAGAGAATTTATCGTCGCTTTTGAAATATAGTAACTGCTTGTTCTCTTTCTCCTTAGAACAAAAACACGGAAAGATCTGAGGGAGATGACGAGGTCAGTCACAAAGAGCGTCAAGCGAAGGGCTCTAAAAGAAAACCTGAAGTCGAGGTGTTTTTTTAGATAAATTGCTTTGGTTTTCCAGAATTTTGAGGTGTTTTTTTTAGTGTTGTGAAACGCACAAGAAAATAGCCCGAGTGCTAGAAAAAGATGAGGAATCTATGAAAAAGGTCTTTGCGAACTTCCACAAAGATATGCAAAGCCTAAATAGTCGGCTTGCCTCCAAATTAAAGGAGATAAAAGATATAGTTAGTGTAGTTTTTGCTTTCTTTTGGCTTTCTGATGTCTAGATTGCATAACAAAAAAATTATTATAGACCAGTTTAAAAACAGAGGTCCAAGAAATCAAAAGCACGAGCCCAGAGAGAACTTCACTTGAGGCAACTAGTACTCCACTATTTGCGCCTGGATCATTCAGTGACCCGGCGAAAGCCGGGAAGGCTCTGAGGATCAAAATTTTTGGACAGGAAGGTTTGATCAGTGAGCTGATATCACCATCAAAGGATCAGAAACAGCAAAGAAAACCTGCAGACTCAGAAAAAACTAAGAAGTTTAAAGGTTGTTAATTTTTCCAAAAAATTTTTTTGCGTCGTTTTGATTTGCATATTCTCCAATATTTAACTCATCAAATTTCTGCCCAAATCCTCTTAAAATTATTAATTTTCAACTCATCTGGAAAATGTAGGCTAATATCAGAATTCAATAAAAATGAACTTTTTTGTTTTGTTTGTAGCCGAAATCAACGCGTTGTTCCCACCTAACCAATACCCAGATGCGTATGACACAGCCCGGAAGGCAGCCAATAAAGCCGGTGACGATCGCAAAAGATTTCAGTTGAGAAAAAAGAAGTTGTTTAAGGATTTGAACCAAAATGAGTGAAGAAAAGAACGTACAACTGTTATGCTAATTTTCCTCAGGATTAATTGTTGCTCTTAATGTTTGATGCGTTCTTGTTTTTATTTACTTTAGACTGCTAATGTTATTAGTTTTATTAGAGTCTGATAGGTAAAAATCAATGGCGAAAAAATTAGATTTATCAAAGACCACTGAATTTTAATTTCGATGTGCCATTTGTTTGTAATGTTGTAAAAATTTTACGGTTTTTCAGATAATTTAGATAGTTGAACTTATTTGAGATGCTTTTGAGTTCAAAATGTGCTTTAAAATGGCAAATTTTACGTCTCGTATCCTATTTATTTTAGACAAGTAGTCCATCGCTGTAGTTTCTGAACATGTTCTGATTGATCTTTCTTTTCAAATTTTTGAGCTCTTCAAAGGAAACCACTGCCGGGATTTTGGCCTTTTCCAAACTGGGAATTGAATACGAAATGAGTAAATTTTATAAAACAAGTCTGATCCTATAAAATTTGAGACGGTAGGGCCCTGAATTGTGGGTGCCTCTCTTCCGAGGTTAACATGATGCAATCAAATTTTTCATGCATTGTGTAATCAAATCTAAGTAGTTAGAAATATCAATACATTCTTTTGAACTCACATTAGCTGATTTATGATCAGTGGTCTGGCATTTTGTTTTGTAATCTTCAAGTGTCTTTTCCCTACCATAGTATTTAAGACAAATGGGAAGAATTTATAAACGAAGATTGAGTTATGCAATTAATTGTAAAGAAAAAAAGATTTTGAGAAAACTTCCAGAAATCTCGCAGAACAACATTAAATCAAGTCAGGGACAAACAACTGATGATTCATGGGAATTGTCATCCAGTCAGCGTGACGCGTCTCAATCAAAAGGTTCTCAGCGCATTCTGAGGCAACATCCTCAAAAAAGATTGAATGAATCCGATTCAGAGTTTGAGAGCGAAGAGTCTGTCAGACTCATGCTTTTGAAGAAAAAGTTTAGATGGATTTTTGTCGACGATATCAGTGTTTTAACCCTTACTCCAGTAAGCGATTCTTGGCCAAAAATGAGTTACTGCGAAAAATATACAATGTTAGTTTACTCAAAGATTTTTCTCACTTTCAAATCTAAGGAGTACGAATGTCGACTTCTTTGCAAGGAGCCAGAGGTCAGTTTGAAAGGAGTCGAGGATTGTTATCTTGCCGTGTTGAATGGTGGTGCCAATCCGTCAGAACTGAAAAGTAAAAATGACGATCTTGAACCTTTGATGGAAGAAAATGATGTTTCCTCTGGAGACAATGACGATTTCTTGCGTGATAGCATGTCTTCAGTCGTAGTCTCCAATTTTAGTCTTGGAGGGGGAAAAAATAATGAGCAACCAGCAGACTTGCATTCAGAGGTAATCGTTTTCCGTTAAGCTTTTTCGTAAGTAATCTAAATCTGTGTTCTAAAAATGATTCCGTTCCGGGTAAAAACAAGTTATGTTCTGAAACTAAATTGTCCATTCAGTCATTCTCAAGATTTTTTAAGGTCCCCTCTCAGACTATTCAACATCCTGAGTACCCTATCTTGGTCCACTCGTCTTCGCCGATTGTTCGCGATACCAACTTTTGTGAGGCAATTTGTGATCCCTTTGAAAATTTTCTGGCTTCTCACGAAGAGAACATGAAAGCAATTGCCGAGGCCTTTGAGCTGAAACGGAACACTGAGCTAAAGAAAAGCAGAAACCTTCTCGGTGCCATCTCAAAATGTGTAAGTTTGTTTTGTCTTATCTAGTCAAAACATCTCTCGGGGTTACATTCTGCTAACGGTTTTGTCTTTTTAATGTAGCTGTGGTTTTACCGTCTTTTCGTTGATGAAAATGTTTTGTTTCCTTAGGCTGTTTTTCCTCTCCAAATGTTGACTTCTGTATTTAGTCATCAAAAAGTAAAGAGAAGTACGACGTTGCAGTCAATGGTTTCATGAGTATATATGAACATCCGGAGCTTTGTAGTAAAACAATCAAACCTGTGATTCACAAGGGAGAAGACCTAATGAAACTTTTTGCCGGCAGTGATGTACAGCATTTTGCCAGGAGTTTAGCCGACAAACTAATTGAAAAAAAAAGATCTGGAATTCAAGATGCTCTCACCGCGTAAACTTTCAAAAATGTGGATTTCCGAACTGCTCTTGACGATGATGTACACGAAAATTTTCGAGGTAATTTCTGTCATTATAATGCTTGCAAGTTTTTTGACGGCTGTTCAAAAAAAATTTTTTCTTCGATAAGTAGCTCAAAAAGTCTTAAAATTTTTGATAGACTAGGTAGCTGTCCTATTCTTTTTATGCTACGTAACTTCATTTTGTGTTATTGGTTTTCAGCTGTCATTGAGCAGAAGTACCCGCTAACACCTCTTGTTGCGTATGAAGCTGCTAGAAGTTCAGTAAATCAAATGCTGAGAGATTCAGTCAGAGGAAAAAATGACAAGACTGTTTCACAGGGTTCGACTGATTAGACTTCTGATATTCTTTTGCTGCCATGTAAACATTTCATTGTTTTTTAATCAGTGAACTGGTTCAGCTTACTTTGCTTAGTATTTCGAATACAGTACTACATGATTAGTTGCTAATGCCTAGCTATGATTAGTTGCTAATGCCTAGCTAGTTGATGATAATCGTTTATTAAATTAGATTTAGGTGTCTTCTACTTTGCTGTTTTTTGTAATTGTTTTACAATTCTTGACTCCTTCGGAACTATCATCTGAGTGTCCATTGCTTTTGACATGTGTTTGAATAACCGAAAACTCAAAAACCTATCCGAGTGAATCTGTTTCTTGTGCAGCAATGTTCCATCCTTCTTTTTTGTCCACTAAGTTGAGCAAGATTTTGATTCTATAATTAATACATCCGTAATACTTCAATCGCAGTTTAATGAAGACATCAATTTATTGCAATTATTTAGTTCATACTGAGTTTTACTGTAGTATGCATCCTTTGAGTAAAAACTAAAATAATTTTCGCGTTTTATCTTGTCTTTGTCTGAGAGATGAATTAAGGGATTGCATGGATTTTGTTTTTCGGAGTTAGTAAGCTATACCGTTTGACAGGTAGAAACATTTCTAAATTGCAAAGACGTCTTTTACCCCTTGTTTGCTTACGCCATTTATAAATCAGTGATATGCGTTATTCATATGTAATTTTCACCTGAGAGATCTATTCATTTAATTTGTTTTTAGATATGATTTCTGTCAAAGATTTGATTTTATGCGATGCCTTTGCAGCGAAAAAATTCCTTAATAATTTGGGTGAGCCGCAAGCAATGGTGGATTTATCTTGCGAAAATGTTTTCTCTGAGCGCCTCAGCAAAGACAAAGTTTTGAATAAGGTCAGTCGAATTTTTTTCTCAATATATGAACAGACCCACCAAAAAGGTTTTCATAATCTGCCGGAGAGATTTGGAGGTTTCGGCATCTTCAATAAAAGCAACAAAGTTATAAAGCCTTCGTTCACACCGCTTGAATTTCCGCTCGGAATTGTCGAAAAGTTGCCTTCTGCTCTAAGAGCAGAAGTGACGGAATTATCTATTATGCGAAGCAGTAGAGACAGCGCAGAGAAAGTTTTACTTGGATCCTGTAGATTTAGTAACCATTCTTGCTCTCCTAATGTCAAATACTTTCAAGGCTTTAGTTGCGATCTGCCGTATCCTTGTGTGCGTTTACAAGTTTTGAAGTCAATCGAGCCTTATGAAGAACTTACTGTGTTCTATGGTGACTCTTTCTTCGGCAACGGTAACAAGGATTGCTTGTGCGATTTTCCAAGCTATCATCATGATTCCGAAGACGAAACAGAGGTGCCGTCTGGAATATCACAGCTTACTAGTACGCCGTTGGCCCCCACACAAGTGTCATCCGACGCCGCAACTTCAGAAACTCCTGAGATAAATCTTGAGTTCAATGAACATTTGCAGACCCAGGGTTCTACTTCACGTAAACGCACTGCAAAGTTACAGCGGAAACGACGCATTAAATTTTTATCTAGCTTTGAAACTAACGAAGCTTCTCTCTTATTGTCACAAACACAAAGGGAGGCCAGATTTTTTGACTCGCCTTCTGATAATCAGACCCAAGAGATTGATGAAAGCTCTGATGAGATTTATTTTACTGCGAATAGTGAAGTTGAAACTGATGTTCACCTAAATTCTGATTCCGAGACAGAACTCATTGCATCGGATGCAAATTCTCAACCGTCTTCGTCAACCGATTCATCCGTTTCAGACAGCTCCTCGATAATAAATGTTGTAGCTGATTCTGATGTTCCTGGTTTTGATTTTGGCCTGGAAATCTTGAAGAACAATATATCAGTCCAAAACTCAGTTATGTCGCTTCTTTCAATTACAACGAACCATTCTGCGGACGAGCTTCTATATGACCTTATAAAGCGAGAAAGATTAATTGATGATTCATAGACTTTTCCCAGTTATCATTTTGTGAAGAAAGTCTTTCAGCAGTGTATGAAAAATATAATTTCACTCATCATTTGTATCCTAAGGGTGAGCTTATCTTAATGTCTTTCTTTACTCACTTATCTAGAGTAGTCACTTCTAATATTGATCAGATTATTAAATATTCTAAATGTAAAAGTTCTAACGCAGATATAAAATTAGAACCTTTAATTAGTGTCGACAAATTGAGAATACGCCTCATCATAAACACGGATGGTGCAAAAGTTAGAAAATCTTCTGCTGAATCAGCCTACCCGCTTTGGATCTCTATTGCTGATCTTCCCCCAATAATGAGGTCTAGCTTTAAAAATATCACCTTAGCAAGCGTTTGGTACGGGAATAAAGATGTCGATTGGGATAAAATTTGAGCACTACAGCTTGGAATTAGAGAAGCCAATAGAAGTGAGCGTCGATTCTACAACATACAAGATTGAGTTTGTTACGGTAATGCACGTTGCAGATCTTGTGTGTAAAGCTGAAGTTTTGCAGATGAAACAGTTTAATGGATATTATGGCTGCTGGTTATGTACACTGCTTGGTGTGCATAGATTCGGGGCACACTTTTATCCTCACTAAAAATCCTTTGAAATGCGCAGTCCAAATAAACAAAAAGTTTGTGCAGATTTCTATATCAGGAAAGATCACATTAAGAGAGCCAAAGAGGCTGATCCCGAAATTAATACTCTCGGGGTTAAAGGCTATCCCAAGCTTTTCAACGTCATCAGCAACTTACCCCTTACAAGCCCAGTGGACACAATGCATCAGTTGTATAAAGGAGTGGCCAAAGATATGCTTGATTTTTTTGTGACCTTGAATGGATCAATTTCATCAGTAGATTGCGCAATTGAAATTTTTAAGCCTCCCAACGAATTTAAGCGGCGAATTAGAGCACTAAAATATAGAAGCTATTTTAAAGCCAATGAAATGAAAGTTTTCCTGTTGTATTTGTTCCCGATCATTTTTCCTCATATAAAAACAAACGAATTCTCTAAAAGCAACATTCGTGACGTGTCTTATCTTGTTTTTGCATTGCGTTCGATGTACGAGACCGACCAAAACGCTAAAATGTGTGGTAATTTACTTGAAGCTTTTTGTTTAAGCATGAGCAAGAAGTACCCTCTAAAATCTTTCGATTCTATTAATTTTCACCTTCTACGTCATCTTGCATGGCAAGTGAAATTGTTTGGACCGCTTTGGGTGACATCCGCAATGTCATTTGAATCTGCTAACCATCATTTGATACAACCTGTCACAGGAACAGTGAATATCTGTAATCTTCTTGTTCAGCGATATATTCGAAAAAAAGAGATTGAATGCTCACGAATAAAAGACGACGCGCTTAAATTAATGCTTAATAAATCGTCAGTTTCAATGGAGTTTTGGGAAGGATACAATTTGGAAGAAAACACTAACACCATTTTTATTAGAAGACTATTCCCACAGTCCCGATTGTTTTGTCGATATCGTCTGAAGTCGCCTTTTCCAAGTTTGCTCGATTCCCTAAGTTATAGGAGGTCCAATTCAAACAGCTTCGTTCTGCTTCGCGAAGATCCACCCGAGGCGGCTCAAATACTTCTGTTTTTTGAAGAAAGCAACAGTATTAAATGTTATGTTGAATGCTTCAATGTTGTAGACGTTATCAGGCTTGACTTGCAGGGTACAGTTTTCGAAAGTGCTGAGAAATTGTTTAGACCGCTTGCTTATGTTATCGGAGAAACTGTCGAGAAAAAACAAGTCAGTGTTAATTCAATAACGCGAAAACTTGCTAAGTTTGAGTTTCGAAATCTGGTGTATTTACTGAGTTTATTGAATCATTTTGAGCACGACTAATTTTAGCATTGTAAATCTCGAAGCTGTTTTTAATGTTTTAAGGAAGACAATTCGATGTGACAGTTCGTTTTAGAGGAGTAGTTTCAACGATTCGAGGGTTTATTAGCGATTTCATCATCCTAGTTGATTTTAATGTATAAAGTTTTTTGGTCTAATTGGCCTAAGAAGTAATTTATCGCTACTGCTGCGGAATTGACAAATAGTTAAACAAAATTCGCGGTCTTCCAGTAGGTCTTTTACCTACTGCAGTATAAGAATGCTAATAAACAATGCGGTTTTCGAGTAAATCTGTACTTGTTTATTGCGGTACAGTAATGTAACACCGTGCGGTATCTTTGTGGGTCTCTTACCTGCTGCGGAATAGACAAATTGTTAAAAAAATTCGCGGTCTTCCAGTAGGTCTTTTACCTACTGCGGTAGAAGAAGGCTAATAAACAATGCGGTTTTCCAGTAAATCTTACTAATTTATTGCTGTACAGACATGTAACACAGTGCGGTATCTTTGCGGGTCTCTTACCTGCTGCGGAATAGACATAGTTAAAAATTTGCGGTTTTTCAGTAGGTATTTTACCTACTGCGGCTTTTCCAGTGAGTCTGTTATTTATTGCGGTACAGTAATTTAACATATTGCGGTGTTTTTGCGGGTCTCTTAACTGCTGCGGAATAGACATAGTTAAAAATTTGCGGTGTTCCAGTAGGTCTTTTACCTACTGCGGCTTTTCCAGTGAGTCTGTTATTTATTGTGGTACAGTAATTTTACACATTGCGGTGTTTTTGTGGGTCTCTTACCTGCTGCGGAATAGACATAGTTAAAAATTTGCGGTCTTCCAGTAGGTCTTTTACCTACTGCGGTATATGAATGCTAATAAACAATGCGGTTTTCCAGTGATCCTGTAAGCTATGTGTTATAATTTGTTTTGTGACTTGGGGAGAGTCTTAGAGCGCGGATTTTTACCGTTTGCTCGGACTCAGTTCTCCCATAGTTGTTTGTTGGTAACTCTG
The DNA here is from genome assembly GCF_964194025.1 of Convolutriloba macropyga. Lineage (NCBI taxonomy): Eukaryota > Metazoa > Xenacoelomorpha > Acoela > Convolutidae > Convolutriloba > Convolutriloba macropyga. The sequence continues at coordinate 23,018,537 of NC_134476.1, read as the reverse complement.
CCGTAGCCAAAGTATTGTTATTTTTGATTGGGTTAAGAAGTTGTCCAAAATGAACCAAACTTGGTATGGAGTATCCTCTGTATAAGTAGAGTGTTAAACAAAAAGAATTTTTGGTATAGCTTGCCTCGCAAGAAAGTAAGTTTTCATACGGAAATTTGCGAATTTCGCGATTAGCGAGTTTTAACTATAGTTATTTTAGATTGGGTCAGGAAGATGTCCAAGTTGAACAAAACTTGGTATGGAGTATCCACTGTATAGGTAGATTGTAGGGTAAAAAGAATTTTTGCTATAGCTTTTCCAGGAAAAAAAGTTAGTTTTGCATACAGAAATTTGCGAATTTCGCGATTAGCGAATTTTAACTATAGTAATTTTTGATTGGGTCAAGAAGTTGTCCCAATTGAGCCAAACCTGGTATGGAGTATCCACTGTATAAGTAGAGTGTAGAAGAAAAAGAATTTTTACTATAGCTTGTCTAGAAAAAAGTTAGTTTTTCATACGGAAAATTCCTATAGTTTCCGAATAATTTTGAATAGGTAACTTTTTAAATAAGTCTTTTTCATCGGGTCAAGAAATTGTCCAAATTGAACCAAACTTGGTATGGAGTATCCGCTGTATAGGTAGATTGTTAAACAAAAAGAATTTTTCGTATAGCCTGCCTAGCAAAAAATTAGTTTTTCGTATGGAAATTTGCGAATTTCGCGATTAGCGAATTTTAATCATAGTTATTTTAGATTGGGTCAAAAGTTGTCCAAAATGAACTAAACCTGGCATGGAGTATCCACTGTATAGGTAGAGTGTAGGGTAAAAAGAACTTTGCTATAGCTTTTCCAGGAATTAAGTTAGTTTTTCATACGCAAATTTGCGAATTTCGCGATTAGCAAATTTTAATTATAGTAATTTTTGATTGGGTCAAGAAGTTGTCCAAATTGAACCAAACCTGGTATGGAGTATCCACTGTATAGGTAGAGTGTAGAGGAAAAAGAATTTTTACTATAGCTTGTCTAGAAAAAAGTAAGTTTCTCATACGGAAAATTCCTATAGTTTCCGAATAATTTTGAATAGGGAACTTTTTAAATAAGTCTTTTTCATCGGGTCAAGAAATTGTCCAAATTGAACCAAAGTTGGTATGGAGTATCCGCTGTATAGGTAGATTGTTAAACGAAAAGAGTTTTTGGTATAGCCTGCCTAGCAAAAAAGTTAGTTTTTCGTATGGAAATTTGAGAATTTCGCGATTAGCAAATTTTAACTATAGTAATTTTTGATTGGGTCAAGAAGTTGTCCAAATTGAACCAAACCTGGTATGGAGTATCCACTGTATAGGTAGAGTGTAGCGTAAAAAAAGTTTTGGTTCAATTTGGACAACTTCTTGGCCCAATCAAAAATTACTATAGTTAAAATTCGCGAAACGCGAAATTCGCAAATTTCCATACGAAAAACTAACTTTTTTTGCTAGGCAGGCTTTACCAAAAATTCTTTTTGTTTAACAATCTACCTATACAGCGGATACTCCATACCAAGTTTGATTCAATTTGGACAATTTCTTGACCCCATGAAAAAGACTTCCTTAAAAAGTTACCTATTCAAAATTATTCGGAACTATAGGAATTTTCCTTATGAAAAACTAACTTTTTTCTAGACAAGCTATAGTAAAAATTCTTTTTCCTCTACACTCAACCTATACAGTGGATACTCCATAACAGGTTTGGTTCAATTTGGACAACTTCTTGACCCAATCAAAAATTACTATAGTTAAAATTTGCTAATCGCGAAATTCGCGAATTTGCGTATGAAAAACTAACTTTTTTCCTGGAAAAGCTATAGCAAAATTCTTTTTACCCTACACTCTACCTATACAGTGGATACTCCATGCCAGGTTTAGTTCAATTTGGACAACTTTTTGACCCAATCTAAGATAACTATGATTAAAATTCGCTAATCGCGAAATTCGCAAATTTCCATACGAAAAACTAACTTTTTTGCTGTTTTAATTTTGAAACGTCATTGTTTTTAGTTGTGTCGTTTATTGTTTTTTTAACTCAGTTAGGGTTGTAGTGGAAAAACAATTTTTTGATTTAGCTTGTATAGAAAAAAAGTTATTCTCTTAGTTGGATTTTTCGCTTATTTGAAAATTTTATTTTAAAACGTCTTTTTTTCAATCGGATCTTAGAGTTGTCGAATGCTAAAGAAAAGCAACGTAGGAGTCCCACTTTTTGTGTGGGTTGTAGTGGAAAAACAATTTTTGGTTTAGCTTGTATAGAAAAAAAGTTAGTCTCTTAGTTGGATTTTTCGCTTATTTGAAAATTTTAATTTAAAACGTCTTTTTTTTTCAATCGGATCTTAGAGTTGTCGAATGCTAACGAAAAGCAACGTAGGAGTCCCACTTTTTGTGTGGGTTGTAGTGGAAAAACATTTTTTGGTTTAGCTTGTATAGAAAAAAAGTTAGTCTCTTAGTTGGATTTTTCGCTTATTTGAAAATTTTATTTTAAAGCGTCTTTTTTTTTCAATCGGATCTTAGAGTTGTCGAATGCTAACGAAAAGCAACGTAGGAGTCCCACTTTTTGTGTGGGTTGTAGTGGAAAAACAATTTTTGGTTTAGCTTGTATAGAAAAAAAGTTAGTCTCTTAGTTGGATTTTTCGCTTATTTGAAAATTTTATTTTAAAACGTCTTTTTTTCAATCGGATCTTAGAGTTGTCGAATGCTAACGAAAAGCAACGTAGGAGTCCCACTTTTTGTGTGGGTTGTAGTGGAAAAACATTTTTTGGTTTAGCTTGTATAGAAAAGAAGTTAGTCTCTTAGTTGGATTTTTCGCTTATTTGAAAATTTTATTTTAAAACGTCTTTTTTTTCAATCGGATCTTAGAGTTGTCGAATGCTAACGAAAAGCAACGTAGGAGTCCCACTTTTTGTGTGGGTTGTAGTGGAAAAACATTTTTTGGTTTAGCTTGTATAGAAAAAAAGTTAGTCTCTTAGTTGGATTTTTCGCTTATTTGAAAATTTTATTTTAAAACGTCTTTTTTTTCAATCGGATCTTAGAGTTGTCGAATGCTAACGAAAAGCAACGTAGGAGTCCCACTTTTTGTTTGGGTTGTAGTGGAAAAACATTTTTTGGTTTAGCTTGTATAGAAAAAAAGTTAGTCTCTTAGTTGGATTTTTCGCTTATTTGAAAATTTTATTTTAAAACGTCTTTTTTTTCAATCGGATCTTAGAGTTGTCGAATGCTAACGAAAAGCAACGTAGGAGTCCCACTTTTTGTGTGGGTTGTAGTGGAAAAACAATTTTTGGTTTAGCTTGTATAGAAAAAAAGTTAGTCTCTTAGTTGGATTTTTCGCTTATTTGAAAATTTTATTTTAAAGCGTCTTTTTTTTTTCAATCGGATCTTAGAGTTGTCGAATGCTAACGAAAAGCAACGTAGGAGTCCCACTTTTTGTGTGGGTTGTAGTGGAAAAACAATTTTTGGTTTAGCTTGTATAGAAAAAAAGTTAGTCTCTTAGTTGGATTTTTCGCTTATTTGAAAATTTTATTTTAAAACGTCTTTTTTTCAATCGGATCTTAGAGTTGTCGAATGCTAACGAAAAGCAACGTAGGAGTCCCACTTTTTGTGTGGGTTGTAGTGGAAAAACATTTTTTGGTTTAGCTTGTATAGAAAAGAAGTTAGTCTCTTAGTTGGATTTTTCGCTTATTTGAAAATTTTATTTTAAAACGTCTTTTTTTTCAATCGGATCTTAGAGTTGTCGAATGCTAACGAAAAGCAACGTAGGAGTCCCACTTTTTGTGTGGGTTGTAGTGGAAAAACATTTTTTGGTTTAGCTTGTATAGAAAAAAAGTTAGTCTCTTAGTTGGATTTTTCGCTTATTTGAAAATTTTATTTTAAAACGTCTTTTTTTTCAATCGGATCTTAGAGTTGTCGAATGCTAACGAAAAGCAACGTAGGAGTCCCACTTTTTGTTTGGGTTGTAGTGGAAAAACATTTTTTGGTTTAGCTTGTATAGAAAAAAAGTTAGTCTCTTAGTTGGATTTTTCGCTTATTTGAAAATTTTATTTTAAAACGTCTTTTTTTTCAATCGGATCTTAGAGTTGTCGAATGCTAACGAAAAGCAACGTAGGAGTCCCACTTTTTGTGTGGGTTGTAGTGGAAAAACAATTTTTGGTTTAGCTTGTATAGAAAAAAAGTTAGTCTCTTAGTTGGATTTTTCGCTTATTTGAAAATTTTATTTTAAAAGGTCTTTTTTTTCAATCGGATCTTAGAGTTGTCGAATGCTAACGAAAAGCAACGTAGGAGTCCCACTTTTTGTGTGGGTTGTAGTGGAAAAACATTGTTTGGTTTAGCTTGTATAGAAAAAAAGTTCGACAATGAGAATAGTTGGAACATTATGTGCAGTCGCACATAAACGAACCTCCTTGTTTCATTCTGGTTTTAATCTTTATTATATTTATTATTATATTTATGACATTATTATACTTTTATTATTATTTTATACTTTGTCTGGTCTGTTTAGTGTTTCTGTTTTGGAGAGAGCTTTTCGAGCCTAGTTTTTTTAGCAAGCTCTGCTCAATTCTCCTATAGTTGTTTGTTTGTAACTCCGCCGTAGCCGGTCCCCAGCCTGGTTGAGAAAAGGAGGAGGGGAACACACCCAAAACATACTGGAAAATCTCAAAGAGTTGTTCGTTAGTTCAACTGTAGATTTTTTCCGACAGTATTTAACCTATTTCAGCTCTCGAAACGTCCTCTGATCAGACAAAAGTGCGGTCGAAACGTCTCTCCGATCATTTCTTGCATTTTTTTTCCGCTCAAATTCCGATCATTTCTTGCATTTTTGATTCCGCTCAAATTCCGCTCATATCTTGCATTTTTGATTCCGCTCAAATTCCGCTCATTTCTTGCATTTTTTATTCCGCTCAAATTCCGCTCATTTCTTGCATTTTTTTCCGCTCAAATTCCGCTCATTCCGGTCAAAAAAATGTAAGGGCTTTGAGCGGAATTTGCTAAACTGTCCGCTCAAATTCCGCTCATTTCTTGCATTTTTTTCCGCTCATTCCTCGGCCCGGGAAATAATTGGAATCCAATTATTCTGTTGTATCAGGAGAATTTTAGCACTGCAACTTCTGTGGTATTGTGTTTTTTTTCCTGAATAATATTCCTATGTTTTTTGCATGTTTTAGGTACCTACATGTTTGATAACAATTATACTCAACTTGTACTATATTATGCTCGTGTATCTCAGCAATGATCTGCTTCTCAAAGACTACTTTCTTGTAACATTCCAGAGTGTAATAGACTTTATATTCACTTGCATCTTTGGATTTGTGTACTATTTCATCGACTCTTGGGCTTCCGTCATGTTCTTTTGTGTTCACGGAGGTTTTTATGATGATGAGACTGATAGAATCGAGTAACGGCCAAGTTCTCTAATAGATGGCAATTCCAGAAGCAATTGAATTTTTGTTTGCACCTTACAATGCAGTCTTCAGTTCTTGCAGAATCATTTAAAAATATTGTTTTTCACATAAATTTTGATGGGCTAGCTCATGAAAATTTAGATAAGAAAAAACACAGTGATTCAGATGTTCTAAGATAATGCTTGAAGAACATCAAAACAAAAATTCTACGAAGGCTTCACACCTGTCGAAAAATGTCATTAAACTTCTGCTCAAAGTCCGAAAGAAATCGTTTTTATTTGATCATTTCAGAGAATAGAGGATAAAAAAAGTGTTATGCCGGTGTCCGTCAATTTCTATTATTTCGGTTTTTTTTCAAATTTAAATACTTCATACCTAATTTTTTACACGTGTATGGAGAATCCATGTGACCTTGAGATGCAGAACTTAGACAAACCGGATTAACTGTAGCCTGACATTGTTGGGATAATGGGGATATGGAGGATAAGAGAGAGAGAGAGAGAGAGAGAGAGAGGAGAGAGAGAGAGAGAGAGGGAGAGAGAGAGAGACAGAGAGATAATCCAATTATTCTGTTGTATCAAGAGAACTTTAGCACCGCAACTTCTGTGGTATTGTGTTTTTTTTCTGAATAATATTCTTATGTTTTTTTCCATGTTTTAGGTACCTACATGTTTGATAACAATTATACTCAACTTGTATTTTATTATGCTCGTGTATCTCAGCAAGGATCTGCTTCTCAAAGACTACTTTCTTGTAACATTACAGAGTGTAATAGACTTTTTATTCACTGGCATCTTTGGATTTGTGTGCTATTTCATCGACTCTTGGGCTTCCGTCATGTTCCTTTGTGTTCACGGAGGTTTCTATGATGATGAGACTGATAGAATCGAGTAACGGCCAAGTTCTCTAATAGATGGCCATTCCAGAAGCAATTAAATTTTTTTTTGCACCTTACAATGCAGCCTTCAGTTCTTGCAGAATCATTTAAAAATACTGTTTTTCACATAAATTTTGATGGGTTAGATCATGAAAATTTAGATAAGAAAAAACACAGTGTTTCAGATGTTCTAAGATAATGATTGAAGAACATCAAAACAAAAATTCTACGAAGGCTTGACACCTGTCGAAAAATGTCATTGAACTTCTGCTTAAAGTCCGAAAGAAATCATTTTTATTTGATCATTTCAGAGAATAGAGGATAAAAAAAGTGTTATGCGGGTGTCCGTCAATTTCTATTTTTTCGGGTTTTTTTCAAATTTAAATACTTCATACCTAATTTTTTACACGTGTATAGAGAATCCATGTGACCTTGAGATGCAGAACTTAGACAAACCGGATTAACTGTAGCCTGACATTGTTGGGATAATGGGGATATGGAGGATAAGAGAGAGAGAGAGAGAGAGAGAGAGAAGGAGAGAGAGAGAGAGAGAGAGAGACAGAGAGATAATCCAATTATTCTGTTGTATCAGGAGAATTTTAGCACCGCAACTTCTGTGGTATTGTGTTTTTTTTCTGAATAAAATTCTTATGTTTTTTTTCCATGTTTTAGGTACCTACATGTTTGATAACAATTATACTCAACTTGTACTTTATTATGCTCGTGTATCTCAGCAGGGATCTGCTTCTCAAAGACTACTTTCTTGTATTATTACAGAGTGTAATAGACTTTATATTCACTGGCATCTTTGGATTTGGGTACTATTTCATCGACTCTTGGGTTTCCGTCATGTTTTTTTGTGTTCACGGAGGTTTTTATGATGATGAAACTGATAGAATCGAGTAACGGCCAAGTTCTCTAATAGATGGCAATTCCAGAAGCAATTGAAAATTTTTTTTGCACCTTACAATGCAGTCTTCAGTTCTTGCAGAATCATTTAAAAATATTGTTTTTCACATAAACTTTGATGGGCTAGCTCATGAAAATTTAGATAAGAAAAAACACAGTGATTCAGATGTTCTAAGATAATGAATGAAGAACATCAAAACAAAAATTCTACGAAGGCTTGACACCTGCCGAAAAGTGTCATTGAACTTCTGCTCAAAGTCCGAAAGAAATCATTTTTATTTGATCATTTCAGAGAATAGAGGATTAAAAAAAAATGTTATGCCGGTGTCCGTCAATTTCTATTTTTTCGGTTTTTTTTTCAAATTTAAATACTTCATACCTAATTTTTTACACGTGTATAGAGAATCCATGTGACCTTGAGATGCAGAAATTAGACAAACCGGATTAACTGTAGCCTGACATTGTTGGGATAACGGGGATATGGAGGATAAGAGAGAGAGAGAGAGAGAGAGAGAGAGAGAGAGAGAGGAGAGAGAGAGAGAGAGAGAGAGAGAGAGGAGAGAGAGAGAGAGACAGAGAGATAATCCAATTATTCTGTTGTATCAGGAGAATTTTAGCGCCGCAACTTCTGTGGTATTGTGTTTTTTTCTGAATAATATTCTTATGTTTTTTTCTTTGTTTTAGGTACGTACATGTTTGATAACAATTATACTCAACTTGTACTTTATTATGCTCGTGTATCTCAGCAAGGATCTGCTTCTCAAAGACGACTTTCTTGTAACATTACAGAGTGTAATAGACTTTATATTCACTGGCATCTTTGGATTTGTGTACTATTTCATCAACTCTTGGGTTTCCGTCATGTTTTTTTTGTGTTCACGGAGGTTTTTATGATGATGAGACTGATAGAATCGAGTAACGGCCAAGTTCTCTAATAGATGGCAATTCCAGAAGCAATTGAAAATTTTTTTTTGCACCTTACAATGCAGTCTTCAGTTCTTGCAGAATCATTTAAAAATATTGTTTTTCACATAAACTTTGATGGGCTAGCTCATGAAAATTTAGATAAGAAAAAACACAGTGATTCAGATGTTCTAAGATAATGAATGAAGAACATCAAAACAAAAATTCTACGAAGGCTTGACACCTGCCGAAAAGTGTCATTGAACTTCTGCTCAAAGTCCGAAAGAAATCATTTTTATTTGATCATTTCAGAGAATAGAGGATTAAAAAAAAATTTTATGCCGGTGTCCGTCAATTTCTATTTTTTCGGTTTTTTTTCAAATTTAAATACTTCATACCTAATTTTTTACACGTGTATAGAGAATCCATGTGACCTTGAGATGCAGAAATTAGACAAACCGGATTAACTGTAGCCTGACATTGTTGGGATAACGGGGATATGGAGGATAAGAGAGAGAGAGAGAGAGAGAGAGAGAGAGAGAGGGAGAGAGAGAGAGAGAGAGAGAGAGAGAGAGAGAGACAGAGAGATAATCCAATTATTCTGTTGTATCAGGAGAATTTTAGCGCCGCAACTTCTGTGGTATTGTGTTTTTTTCTGAATAATATTCTTATGTTTTTTTTCTATGTTTTAGGTACGTACATGTTTGATAACAATTATACTCAACTTGTACTTTATTATGCTCGTGTATCTCAGCAAGGATCTGCTTCTCAAAGACGACTTTCTTGTAACATTACAGAGTGTAATAGACTTTATATTCACTGGCATCTTTGGATTTGTGTACCATTTCATCAACTCTTGGGTTTCCGTCATGTTTTTTTTTGTGTTCACGGAGGTTTTTATGATGATGAGACTGATAGAATCGAGTAACGGCCAAGTTCTCTAATAGATGGCAATTCCAGAAGCAATTGCCATTTTTTTGCACCTTACAATGCAGTCTTCAGTTCTTGCAGAATCATTTAAAAATATTGTTTTTCACATAAATTTTGATGGGCTAGCTCATGAAAATTTAGATAAGAAAAAACACAGTGATTCAGATGTTCTAAGATAATGATTGAAGAACATCAAAACAAAAATTCTATGAAGGCTTGACACCTGTCGAAAAATGTCATTGAACTTCTGCTCAAAGTCCGAAAGAAATCATTTTTATTTGATCATTTCAGAGAATAGAGGATAAAAAAAAGTGTTATGCCGGTGTCCGTCAATTTCTATTTTTCGTTTTTTTTTTTAAATTTAAATACTTCATACCTAATTTTTTACACGTGTATAGAGAATCCATGTGACCTTGAGATGCAGAACTTAGACAAACCGGATTAACTGTAGCCTGACATTGTTGGGATAATGGGGATATGGAGGATAAGAGAGAGAGAGAGAGAGAGAGAGAGGGAGAGAGAGAGAGAGAGAGAGAGAAGGGAGAGAGAGAGAGAGAGAGATAATCCAATTATTCTGTTGTATCAGGAGAATTTTAGCGCTGCAACTTTTGTGGTATTGTGTTTTTTTTTTCTGAATAATATTCTTATGTTTTTTTCCACGTTTTAGGTACCTACATGTTTGATAACAATTATACTCAACTTGTACTTCATTATGCTCGTGTATCTCAGCAAGGATCTGCTTCTCAAAGACTACTTTCTTGTAACATTCCAGAGTGTAATTGACTTTATATTCACTGGCATCTTTGGATTTGTGTACTATTTCATCAACTCTTGGGCTTCCCTCATGTCCTTTTGTGTTCCCGGAGGTTTTTATGTTGATGAGACTGATAGAATCGAGTAACGCCCAAGTTCTCTAATAGATGGCAATTACAGAAGCAATTGAAAATTTTTTTTTGCACCTTACAATGCAGTCTTCAGTTCTTGCAGAATCATTTAAAAATGCTGTTTTTCACATAAATTTTTATGAGCTAGCTCATGAAAATTTAGATAAGAAAAAACACAGCGATTCAGATGTTCTAAGATAATGCTTGAAGAGCATCAAAACAAAAATTTGACGAAGGCTTGACACCTGTCGAAAAATGTCATTAAACTTCTGCTCAAAGTCCGAAAGAAATCATTTTTTTTTATTATTTCAGAGGATAGAGGATAAAAAACAAAGTGTTCTGCCGGTGTCCGTCAATTTCTATTATTTCGTTTTTTTTTTTCAAATTTTATATACGTCATACCTAATTTTTTACACGTGTATAGAGAATCCATGTGAACTTGAGATGCAGAACTTAGACAAACCGGATTAACTATAGCCTGACATTGTTGGGATAATGGGGATATGAAGGATAAGAGAGAGAGAGAGAGAGCGAAAAAGAGGGGGAGAGAGAGAGAGATAATCCAATTATTCTGTTGTATCAGGAGAATTTTAGCACTGCAACTTCTGTGGTATTGTGTTTTTTTTCTGAATAAAATTCTGATGTTTTTTCCCCATGTTTTAGGTGCCTACATTTTCGATAACAATTATACTCAACTTGTACTTTATTATGCTCGTGTATCTCAGCAAGGATCTGCTTCTCAAAGACTACATTCTTGTAACCTTCCAGAGTGTAATAGTCTTTATATTCACTGGAATCTTTGAATTTGTGTACTATTTCATCGACTCTTGGGCTTCCGTCATGTTCTTTTGTGTTCACGGTGGTTTTTATGATGATGAGACTGATAGAATCGAGTAACGGCCAAGTTCTCTAATAGATGGCAATTCCAGAAGCAATTGAAAAATTTTTTTTGCACCATACAATGCAGTCTTCAGTTCTTGCAGAATTATTTAAAAATGCTTTTTTTCACATAAATTTTTAAAAGTCAGCTCATGAAAATTTAGATAAGAAAAAACACAGTGATTCAGATGTTCTAAGATAATGCTTGAAGAACATCAAAACAAAAATTCGACGAAGGCTTGACACCTGTCGAAAAATGTCATTAAACTTCTGCTCAAAGTCCGAAAGAAATCATTTTTATTTGATCATTTCAGAGGATAGAGGATAAAAAACAAAGTTTTCTGCCGGTGTCCGTCAATTTCTATTATTTCGTTTTTTTTTTTCAAATTTAAATACTTCATACCTAATTTTTTACACGTGTATAGAGAATCCATGTGACCTTGAGATGCAGAACTTAGACAAACCGGATTAACTGTAGACTGACATTGTTGGGAGAATGGGGATATGGAGGATAAGAGAGAGAGAGAGAGAGAGAAAGAGGGGGGGAGAGAGAGATAATCCAATTATTCTGTTGTATCAGGAGAATTTTAGCACTGCAACTTCTGTGGTATTGTGTTTTTTTTTCTGAATAAAATTCTTATGTTTTTTCCCATGTTTTAGGTACCTACATGTTTGATAACGATTATACTCAACTTGTAATTTATTATGCTCGTGTATCTCAGCAAGGATCTGCTTCTCAAAGACTACTTTCTTGTAACATTCCAGAGTGTAATAGACTTTATATTCACTGGAATCTTTGGATTTGTGTACTATTTCATCGACTCTTGGGCTTCCGTCATGTTCTTTTGTGTTCACGGAGGTTTTCATGATGATGAGACTGATAGAATCGAGTAACGGCCAAGTTCTGTAATAGATGGCAATTCCAGAAGCAATTGAATTTTTTTTTGCACCATACAATGCAGTCTTCAGTTCTTGCAGAATTATTTAAAAATGCTGTTTTTCACATAAATTTTTAAGAGATAGCTCATGAAAATTTAGATAAGAAAAAACACAGTGATTCAGATGTTCTAAGTAATGCTTGAAGAACATCAAAACAAAAATTCGACGAAGACTTGACACCTGTCGAAAAATGTCATTAAAATTCTGCTCAAAGTCCGAAAGAAATCATTTTTATTTGATCATTTCAGAGGATAGAGGATAAAAAACAAAGTGTCATGCCGGTGTCCGTCAATTTCTATTTTTCGTTTTTTTTTTCAAATTTAAATACTTCATACCTACTTTTTTACACGTGTATAGAGAATCCATGTGACCTTGAGATGCAGAACTTAGACAAACCGGATTAACTGTAGCCTGACATTGTTGGGATAATGGGGATATGGAGGATAAGAGAGAGAGAGAGAATGAGAGAGAGAGAGAGAGGGAGAGAGAGAGATAATCCAATTATTCTGTTGTATCACGAGAATTTTAGCACTGCAACTTCTGTGGTATTGTGTTTTTTTTCTGAATAAAATTCTTATGTTTTTTTCCATGTCTTAGGTACCTACATGTTTGATAACAATTATACTCAACTTGTACTTTATTATGCTCGTGTATCTCAGCAAGGATCTGCTTCTCAAAGACTACTTTCTTGTAACATTCCAGAGTGTAATAGACTTTATATTCACTGGAATCTTTGGATTTGTGCACTATTTCATCGACTCTTGGGCTTCCGTCATGTTCTTTTGTGTTCACGGAGGTTTTTATGATGATGAGACTGATAGAATCGAGTAACGGCCAAGTTCTCTAATAGATTGCAATTCCAGAAGCAATTGAAAAAATTTTTTGCACCATACAATGCAGTCTTCAGTTCTTGCAGAATCATTTAAAAATGCTGTTTTTCATATAAATTTTTATGAGCTAGCTCATGAAAATTTAGATAAGAAAAAACACAGTGATTCAGATGTTCTAAGATAATGCTTGAAGAACATCAAAACAAAAATTCGACGAAGGCTTGACACCTGTCGAAAAATGTCATTAAACTTCTGCTCAAAGTCCGAAAGAAATCATTTTTATTTGATCATTTCAGAGGATAGAGGATAAAAAACAAAGTTTTCTGCCGGTGTCCGTCAATTTCTATTTTTTCGTTTTTTTTCGAATTTAAATACTTCATACCTAATTTTTTACACGTGTATAGAGAATCCATGCGACCTTGAGATGCAGAACTTAGACAAACCAGATTAACTGTAGCCTGACATTGGTGGGATAATGGGGATATGGAGGATAAGAGAGCGAGAGAGAGAGAGAGAGGGGGAGAGATAATCCAATTATTCTGTTGTATCAGGAGATTTTTAGCACTGCAACTTCTGTGGTATTGTGTTTTTTTTCTGAATAATATTTTTATGCTTTTTTCCATGTTTTAGGTACCTACATGTTTGATAACAGTTATAATCAACTTGTACTTTATTATGCTTGTGTATCTCAGCATGGATCTGCTTCTCAAAGACTACTTTCTTGTAACATTCCAGAGTGTAATAGACTTTATATTCACTGGCATCTTTGGATTTGTGTACTATTTCATCGACTCTTGGGCTTCCGTCACGTTCTTTTGTGTTCACGGAGGTTTTTATGATGATGAGACTGATAGAATCGAGTAACGGCCAAGTTCTGTAATAGATGGCAATTCCAGAAGCAATTGAATTTTTTTTGCACCTTACAATGCAGTCTTCAGTTCTTGCAGAATCATTTAAAAATATTGTTTTTCACATAAATTTTGATGGGCTAGCTCATGAAAATTTAGATAAGAAAAAACACAGTGATTCAGATGTTCTAAGATAATGATTGAAGAACATCAAAACATAAATTCTACGAAGGCTTGACACCTGTCAAAAAATGTCATTAAACTTCTGCTCAAAGTCCGAAAGAAATCATTTTTTTTTGATCATTTCAAAGGAGAGAGAATAAAAAACAAAGTGTTACGCCGGTGTCCGTCAATTTCTATTTTTTCGTTTTTTTTTTTCAAATTTAAATACTTCATACCTAATTTTTTACACGTGTATAGAGAATCCATGTGACCTTGAGATGCAGAATTTAGACAAACCGGATTAACTGTAGCCTGACATTGGTGGGATAATGGGGATATGGAGGATAAGAGAGAGAGAGAGAGAGAGAGAGAGAGAGAGAGAGAGGGGGAGAGAGAGAGATAATCCAATTATTATGTTGTATCAGGAGATTTTTAGCACTGCAACTTCTGTGGTATTGTGTTTTTTTTCTGAATAATATTTTTATGCTTTTTTCCATGTTTTAGGTACCTACATGTTTGATAACAGTTATAATCAACTTGTACTTTATTATGCTTGTGTATCTCAGCATGGATCTGCTTCTCAAAGACTACTTTCTTGTAACATTCCAGAGTGTAATAGACTTTATATTCACTGGCATCTTTGGATTTGTGTACTATTTCATCGACTCTTGGGCTTCCGTCATGTTCTTTTGTGTTCACGGAGGTTTTTATGATGATGAGACTGATAGAATCGAGTAACGGCCAAGTTGTGTAATAGATGGCAATTCCAGAAGCAAATGAATTTTTTTTGCACCTTACAATGCAGTCTTCAGTTCTTGCAGAATCATTTAAAAATATTGTTTTTCACATAAATTTTGATGGGCTAGCTTATGAAAATTTAGATAAGAAAAAACACAGTGATTCAGATGTTCTAAGATAATGATTGAAGAACATCAAAACAAAAATTCTACGAAGGCTTGACACCTGTCAAAAATTGTCATTAAACTTCTGCTCAAAGTCCGAAAGAAATCATTTTTATTTGATCATTTCAAAGGAGAGAGAATAAAAAACAAAGTGTTACGCCGGTGTCCGTCAATCTCTATTTTTTCGTTTTTTTTCAAATTTCAATACTTCATACCTAATTTTTTACACGTGTATAGAGAATCCATGTGACCTTGAGATGCAGAACTTAGACAAACCGGATTAACTGTAGCCTGACATTGTTGGGATAATTGGGATATGGAGGATAAGAGAGAGAGAGAGAGAGAGAGAGAGAGAGAAGGAGAGAGAGAGAGAGAGAGAGGGGAGAGAGAGAGATAGATAGATAATCCAATTATTCTGTTGTATCAGTAGAATTTTAGCACTGCAACTTCTGTGGTATTGTGTTTTTTTTCTGAATAATATTCTTATGTTTTTTTCCATGTTTTAGGTACCTACATGTTTGATAACAATTTTACTCAACTTGTACTTTATTATGCTCGTGTATCTCAGCAAGGATCTGCTTCTCAAAGACTACTTTCATGTAACATTCCAGAGTGCAATAGACTTATTATTCACTGGCATCTTTGGATTTGTGTACTATTTCATCGACTCTTGGGCTTCCGTCATTTTCTTTTGTGTTCACGGAGGTTTTTTTGATGATGAGACTGATAGAATCGAGTAACGGCCAAGTTCTCTAATAGATGCCAATTCCAGAAGCAATTGAAAAGTTTTTTTTGCACCAAACAATGCAGTCTTCAGTTCTTGCAGAATCATTTAAAAATGCTGTTTTCCACATAAATTTCTATGAGCTAGCTCAGGAAAATATAGATAAGAAAAAACACAGTGATTCAGATGTTCTAAGATAATGCATGAAGAACATCAAAACAAAAATTCGACAAAAGCTTGACACCTGTCGAAAAATGTCATTAAACTTCTGCTCAAAGTCCGAAAGAAATCATTTTTATTTGATCATTTCAGTTGAGAGAGGATAAAAACAAAGTGTTACGCCGGTGTCCGTCAATTTCTGTTTTTTCGTTTTTTTCAAAATTAAATACTCCATACCTAATTTTTTTACGTGTATAGAGAATCCATGTGACCTTGAGATGCAGAACTTAGACAAATCGGATTAACTGTAGCCTGACATTGTGGGGATAATGGGGATATGGAGGATAAGACAGAGAGAGAGAGAGAAGGAGAGAGAGAAAGAGAGGGAAAGAGAGAGAGAGAGAGGGAGAGAGAGAGAGAGATAATCCAATTTTTCTGTTGTATCAGGAGAATTTTAGCACTGCAACTTCTGTGGTATTCTGTTTTTTTTTCTGAATAATATTCTTATGTTTTTTTCCATGTTTTAGGTACCTACATGTTTAGTAACAATTATACTCAACTTGTACTTTATTATGTTCGTGTATCTCAGCAAGGATCTGCCTCTCAAAGACTACTTTCTTGTAGCATTCCAGAGGGGAATAGACTTTATATTCACTGGCATCTTTGAATTTGTGTACTATTTCATCAAACCTTGGGCTTCGTCATGTTCTTTTGTGTTCACGGAGGTTTTTATGATGATGAGACTGATAGAGTCGAGTAACGGCCAAGTTCTCTAATAGATGGCAATTTCAGAAGCAATTGAAAAGTTTTTTTGCACCATAGAATGCAGTCTTCAGTTCTTGCAGAATCATTTAAAAATGCTGTTTTTCCCATAAATTTTTATGAGCTAGCTCATCAAAATTTAGATAAGAAAAACACAGTGATTCAGATGTTCTAAGATAATGCTTGGAGAACACCAAAACAAAAATTCGACGAAGGCTTAACACCTGTCGAAAATTTCATTAAACTTCTGCTCAAAGTCCAAAAGAAATCATTTTTATTTGATCATTTCAGAGGAGAGAGGATAAAAAACAAAGTGTTACGCCGGTGTCCGTCAATTTCTGTTTTTTGGTTTTTTTTTTCAAATTTAAATACTCCATACCTAATTTTTTAGACGTGTATAGAGAATCCATGTGACCTTGAGATGCAGAACTTAGACAAACCGGATTAACTGTAGCCTGACATTGTTGGGATAATGGGGATATGGAGGATAAGAGAGAGAGAGAGAAGGAGAGAGAGAAAGAGAGGGAAAGAGAGAGAGAGAGAGGGAGAGAGAGAGAGATAATCCAATTTTTCTGTTGTATCAGGAGAATTTTAGCACTGCAACTTCTGTGGTATTCTGTTTTTTTTTCTGAATAATATTCTTATGTTTTTTTCCATGTTTTAGGTACCTACATGTTTAGTAACAATTATACTCAACTTGTACTTTATTATGTTCGTGTATCTCAGCAAGGATCTGCCTCTCAAAGACTACTTTCTTGTAGCATTCCAGAGGGGAATAGACTTTATATTCACTGGCATCTTTGAATTTGTGTACTATTTCATCAAACCTTGGGCTTCGTCATGTTCTTTTGTGTTCACGGAGGTTTTTATGATGATGAGACTGATAGAGTCGAGTAACGGCCAAGTTCTCTAATAGATGGCAATTTCAGAAGCAATTGAAAAGTTTTTTTGCACCATAGAATGCAGTCTTCAGTTCTTGCAGAATCATTTAAAAATGCTGTTTTTCCCATAAATTTTTATGAGCTAGCTCATGAAAATTTAGATAAGAAAAACACAGTGATTCAGATGTTCTAAGATAATGCTTGGAGAACACCAAAACAAAAATTCGACGAAGGCTTAACACCTGTCGAAAATTTCATTAAACTTCTGCTCAAAGTCCAAAAGAAATCATTTTTATTTGATCATTTCAGAGGAGAGAGGATAAAAAACAAAGTGTTACGCCGGTGTCCGTCAATTTCTGTTTTTTCGTTTTTTTTTCAAATTTAAATACTCCATACCTAATTTTTTAGACGTGTATAGAGAATCCATGTGACCTTGAGATGCAGAACTTAGACAAACCGGATTAACTGTAGCCTGACATTGTTGGGATAATGGGGATATGGAGGATAAGAGAGAGAGAGAGAAGGAGAGAGAGAGAGAGAGAGAGAGAGAAAGAGGGAGAGAGAGAGAGAGAGAGAGAGAGAGAGAGAGAGACAGAGAGATAATCCAATTATTCTGTTGTATCAGGAGAATTTTAGCACTGCAACTTCTGTGGTATTGTGTTTTTTTTTCTGAATAATATTTTAATGCTTTTTTCCATGTTTTAGGTACCTACATGTTTGATAACAGTTATAATCAACTTGAACTTTATTATGCTTGTGTATCTCAGCATGGATCTGCTTCTCAAAGACTACTTTCTTGTAACATTCCAGAGTGTAATAGACTTTATATTCACTGGCATCTTTGGATTTGTGTACTATTTCATCAACTCTGCTTCCGTCATGTTCTTTTGTGTTCACGGAGGTTTTTATGATGATGAGACTGATAGAATCGAGTAACGGCCAAGTTCGCTAATAGATGGCAATTCCGGAAGCAATTGAAAAAAATTTTTTTTGCACCATACAATGCAGTCTTCAGTTCTTGCAGAATCATTTAAAAAAGCTGTTTTTCTTATAAATTTTTATGAGCTAGCTCATGAAAATTTAGATAAGAAAAAACACAGTGATTCAGATGTTCTAAGATAATGCTTGAAGAACATCAAAACAAAAATTCGACGAAGACTTGACACCTGTCGAAAATTGTCATTAAACTTCTGCTCAAAGTCCGAAAGAAATCTTTTTTATTTGATCATTTCAGAGGATAGAGGACAAAAAAACAAATTGTTATGCCGGTGTCCGTCAATTTCTATTTTTTCGTTTTTTTTTCAAATTTAAATACTTCATACCTAATTTTTTACACGTGTATAGAGAATCCATGCAACCTTGAGATGCAGAACTTAGACAAACCGGATTATCTGCAGCCTGACATTGTTGGGATAATGGGGATATGGAGGATAAGAGAGAGAAAGAAAGAGAGAGAGAGAGAGAGAGAGAGAGAGAGAGAGAGAGAGAGGGAGAGAGTGAGTGAGAGAGAGAGAGAGAGATAATCCAATTATTCTGTTGTATCAGAAGAATTTTAGCACCGCAACTTCTGTGGTATTGTGTTTTTTTTTCTGAATAATATTCTTAAGTTTTTTTCCATGTTTTAGGTACCTACATGTCTGATAACAATTATACTCAACTTGTACTTTATTATGCTCGTGTATCTCAGCAAGGATCTGCTTCTCAAAGACTACTTTCTTGTAGCATTCCAGAGTGTAATAGACTTTATATTCACTGGCATCTTTGGATTTGTGTACCATTTCATCGACTCTGCTTCCGTCATGTTCTTTTGTGTTCACGGAGGTTTTTATGATGATGAGACTGATAGAATCGAGTAACGGCCAAGTTCTCTAATAGATGGCAATTCCAGAAGCAATTGAAAAATTTTTTTTTGCGCCATACAATGCAGTCTTCAGTTCTTGCAGAATCATTTAAAAATGCTGTTTTTCATATAAATTTTTATGAGCTAGCTCATGAAAATTTAGATAAGAAAAAACACAGTGATTCAGATGTTCTAAGATAATGCTTGAAGAACATCAAAACAAAAATTCGACGAAGGCTTGACACCTGTCGAAAAATGTCATTAAACTTCTGCTCAAAGTCCGAAAGAAATCATTTTTATTTGATCATTTCAGAGGATAGAGGATAAAAAACAAAGTTTTCTGCCGGTGTCCGTCAATTTCTATTTTTTCGTTTTTTTTTCGAATTTAAATACTTCATACCTAATTTTTTACACGTGTATAGAGAATCCATGCGACCTTGAGATGCAGAACTTAGACAAACCAGATTAACTGTAGCCTGACATTGTTGGGATAATGGGGATATGGAGGATACGAGAGAGAGAGAGAGAGAGAGAGAGAGAGAGAGAGAGGCAAAATAAATAAATTTGCAAATTACTGTTGGCAGAAACTCGTTTCCAGAATTGGGAACAATTTGACACGCTTTGATACTGTCCTCAGTAATATCAAAAAATGGACTTACTTACATCGAGAAACGATTTGACCAATATAATCTTGGCTATTGAAATCGTAGAAACGGAGAAGGTTGTCTTTTTTCACATCGTTAGCGCAAAGTTGCCATGTACCGGCTCCTTTTCAGGTCACAAAATTTCCCTTGACACATAAAATGTTCTTGGACAGTAAGAGTTTTAAACTATATTTAGAATAGTTTGTTTGCCAAGTGCAAACAGCGTATTGAGAGAAGTTGTTTTTCGAATGTGACCAGATAAAATAGAAAGAAACACACACAAAGACACACACACACCTATACACACACACCTACACACACACAAACACACTAACACACACACAGACACTCACATAACCAAACACTCTGAAATAGACACACGGAAACACACACGCACAAACACAAGCTCAAACACTCACATACAAACAAACACATAGAGAGAATGAGAGAGAGAGAGAGAGATACACTTTGGTACCAAAAAGCAGCGTGCAGCATTATTTCTGCTTTTAAGGCTTGATTGGTGCTTCATAAGCATAAGTTGCGCTAAGTAGTGAAAAACGGGTGAAAATTGGAAATGTTCAGAGAAATTTCATTCCCACTTTCTGCGCTTAAACAGAAAAGTTTGTTAAACTGCTTCGTTCTATCACCGTTTGCCAAGTTGTTACGCTACGAGATGTGATATTTTATGGTCTAAATTACAATACCAGCTCAACCTAAAATCACGATCCTGTGCACAGTTTGCATACAAACGTTACTTGAAAGATAACAGTTTCGAGGCCCACAAATTGACAGGAAGACTCCTAAATTTTTTAAAAAATCAGTAAAAAGTTAGGTACCGATGCTTTGAAAGATCCCAAAACTTCACTGAAGCGCATTGGAGTGGCTCATAACGTTTTCTATTGCTACGATACAATCTCCAGGGTTACAGTCAGACGAATTACCAAAAAATATGTCGTTTTCATGAGAATTACTGCAAAAAAGTCAATTTGAAGAAAAAAAAGCAGGTGTTATTGTTCAAAATGGTGTATCAATTTGCTCATGAAGTCTTCATCTTTCTGGCAGAATGCTGATGAATCAAGGGTACGCATCTCCAGTGACGAATTGTTAGAGTTCTTCGATGAAATGGAACAGGATTTCTTGAAAAAAAAACACAAACTATTTAAGTTTGGACAAACAATCATTTAGGGGGTGCAATACATCTGTCATTTGTTTTGGGGTGCAATACAATCAGATGCACAATAAGTTGCTCTTTAAGTGGCCAAACAAGCTAAACACTGTCGGTTTCTTGGAAATTTTGAAAAGTTTTTACGAAAAATTCATTTCCCGGACCTATTTTTCAACAAGATAATGCTCCTGTGCATAAAGGGAACATTATCGGCAGTTTTTTCCCAAGGAAATGAGTGGAAAGTACTGAAATGGGCAGCATACAGCCCAGATCTGAACCCATTTGAAAATTTGGGGGCGATTTCGAGGCAACGATTACGAAAAGTTTTTTGGGAAAATTAAGAAAAATTGTATGAATTTTGGAAAGAAATTGACGCAGACGTCGTTAGAGACCTGTATGAAAACTATACAAAGCGTCTACTAGATTTAAAAAATGAAGGTTTAATGACACGTTATTAGAGAACAAAATTGTACTCAAAATTGTACTCAAAAATATAATTTGATGTTTGTTTTGCTTTTAAACAAATCTTCAGGTGTACGTTGCTTTTTGGTACCATAGTGTAGCTGCGAGAAGATATTAGTTTAATTTTGTTGGAAAAATAAACCAATCGACATATCTCTCAGGTTGAGGTCCCAGAAGAAAGCAACATCTTATGAGTCCAACTGTGAGCGCACACTGCGTTCCGTGAAATCGAGTTAGATTAACAGAGAAAAAAGTAATGACGTTCTGAGCTAATCAGGGGTAACATTTGGTCAGGGATGTTCTGATCAAAAGTCATTCAGGTTTGAGACAATCAGATCAGAAGATGATTACAGCAATGTAATGTAATCTAAGGCTAATTGGAGCAAATAAATTTCAGACAAAATATTGTTTCACGCTCATAAGAGTACTACCTACTTTTTTTCCTACAATCCTTTCTAGAATTTTATCTGAATGAATCATGCTGCAGTTCTTTACAAAAGAAAAAAAAATACTTGAAACGAATATTGATAAATCATGTCAGTTCTTGCGTCCTATCGCACTAGATAAATACACTTAAGACAATGAATTTTAAAAACAATTGAAATTAGCAAATATTGGCCGAGAAAACTTATCATGCAAAAATATAGTGTGCTGCTCATTTAATGGATTGGAATCTGGAAAATGGCCTGGAACTTGTCGTTGTAGTCGTTGTAGTCTGTGTTGGTATGATCAGACTTAACTTATAGTGGGGTTGTTTCTTATCTAGAGTGTTTCATTGGTTTATATGAGGCTTCTCTCTGAATCGTCGAATACATTATATAGAATGATACTCAAAATTGAACTTTAAAAGAACAACTGCTGAATTTTCAACTGATAAACGAGAAGAACTTGGCCTTGATAGCAACCACCTTAAGCACTTTGTCACCATGAACAAAACCTGCCAAACAGATTTCGTTAAAGCAATTTTGCCGAGGATTGATTACGAGTTTCCGGCCTTTTTTTAACGATAGTTCTGTGAGTTAGAAAAGCATTGAGACACGCATGAGCAGAGGCAAACACATTACAAAATGTTATTATGAACAAATGGGCAAAATCAGGCGTGAGTATATTAACTCGAATTATAAAACAAAACTTGTTTTAAAATCTAATAACGTGTTTCCAGATGCAAATTCAGCTCATTTCGCTCCGCTTTAGTTGCCCATTTTTCCAATATGCAAATCTTTTCGTATTATTCTCAGATCAGATAGTTTTTCCAAGCCATCTTTCTTTTTGGGTCCCGGGTTGCTCATCATACAAATTTCCTAGTAGTCATACTAGGTCATATATGATTCCTAGTAATCATACTAGGTCATATATGATTTGTATGATTTCCTAGTAGTCATACAAGGATCATACAAAATATCAAACTTTACACTAATAAGCTTAATTTAATACGGCCTAAACAACTGACAACAGAAAAACAGGATAATTGCAGCCATTCTATAAGAACAAAAAAATATTTTTCCTTGTAATCATACTAGGTCATATATGATTTGTATGATTTCCGAGTAGTCATACAAGGATCATACAAATTTTTTTTAATGGCGCAACGCAATCGTAATGTTAAAAGAGACTTTCATTGAGAAGAACAAACACCATAAATAGCGTTGGCAAACCTTAGCAAAGCAAAAAAAAATTGGATATTTCTTTGTAATCATACTAGGTCATATATGATTTGTATGATTTCCTAGTAATCATACAAGGATCATACAAATTTTTTTTAATGGCGCAACGCAATCATAATGTTAAAAGAGACTTTCATTGAGAAGAACAAACACCATAAATAGCGTTGGCAAACCTTAGCAAAGCAAAAAAAATGGACATTTCTTTGTAATCATACTAGGTCATATATGATTTGTATGATTTCCTAGTAGTCATACAAGGAACATTAAAAATTTCAAAAGTTTTATTTAAGCTGTCAAATTGCGTTTTTTCAGCTTCCTGTAAAACATGCATGGGGACGAAGTCACAGTTACAGCAAATCAAGAGTTCTCAGCCAATGGATTTTTCAATCCAATGAAAAAAAGTGGTTTTTGAATTAACCTTAGCCATCTCTCATTAGAGATGGTTTATTTTCACAAGCTGTATTTGAACATTAGAATAAAAATTTGTGTATAATGTAACCCATTATGTTAACCAACATGTCATTTTTAAATCAGATCTTCATCAGTGAAGGGCTTTTCAACAGGTATTGACATGCGTTTTTACATAATTTCACCTGAAAGTTATAAAAACTGTCGGTTTTTAAAGTTGTTTAGGTTAATTAGTAAGCAAGGATTGAACCAAATGAGCTCAATCTAACCGCAAACGTTTGATAATATTTTTGTTGTTACTACGTACACTTTTTGCGTGGTTCTTGACGATTGGTTGTTGATCAAATTAAAAAAAAAATTGAGTAAGCGCAAAATTTAGTGATAATTCATTAAACATTGTTTTGTATCTTTAAGGATATGCTATTAATGAAAATGTCTGCATGCTCAATGTTTTGGTTCAGTTTATGTTTTCTTAGAATGCATTAAGTACACGTCATAATAAATCACCATCACCTCCAAAAATGGCGAATATTCTGATTTTTTAGATGATTTCTCTTTTTAAATTGGTTCACATTAAAAAATTTACTGTATTCGAACAATAGAATAAAAATTTGTGTATCATAAAACCCACCATGTTAAAAAATTTGTCATTATTGAAGCCAGATCTTCATCAGTGAAGGGCTTTTAAACGGTTTTTGATATGTGTTTTTACATAAATTCACCTGAGTGTTTAAAAAGATTATCGATGCTTTAGGTTGTTTAGGTTAATTAATCAACAAGGAAAAAACCAAATGAGCTCAACAGATCTGCAAAAGCTTGATTGTAGCCCTGATGTTAATGGATATACCTATTCAAGTGGTTCCTAATAATTTGTTGTTGATCAATTTGTTAAAAACTTTGAATAAATGCAAAGTTAAGTGATACTTCATAAACAGTTTTTTACAAATCTTTATGGTCACGTCATTAGTGTGAATGATTATATGCTCATTTTTGCTAACACAATCTATTTTTGGACACATTAAATAACACTCATTATAATTGAACATCGATCTAAGAAATGGCAAATACTCTAATTTTTCAACTGCTTTTCCTGTGTAATTCAGTTAAACTTACAAAAGTGCTGCACTCGATCAGTAAAACTTAAATTTTTGTATTAAAACCAACCAATTTAAAACCACAACACCATGAAAGCCAGAGGACAATCAATCAATGGCTATTCGACGTTTGTTGTAGTGTGTTCTCGCATAATAACAGCTGTAAGTTTAAAAATTTTTTATGTTTAAAGTGGTTCTAAGTTTTTTAGTCAGCAACCATCTGACCAAATGAGCTCATCATTGCAACAAGCGCTTAGCAAAAACGCCATTAGTGCTGCTGATACCCGTGTGTTTTGTTACTAATGAGTGGTTGTTGATAATTTTAGTAGAAAATTTAAACGAGTGCAAAGTTGAATGAAAATTTGTTAAACAGATTTATTCGTATCTTTACGGTTACGCTATCAAATTGTATAATTGATTGCTCAGTGTACTGCTCTTTCAATACGGTTTTTGGAATGCATGAGGTAACGGCCATTATAAATGGGTGTTCTTTTCGAAAATGGCAAATATTCCTATTTTTTAACGGCTTTTTTTTTAATTCGGTTCAACTAACAAAAAATTACCGTATTTGAACGTTAGAATTACATTTTTTTTATCATGTAGCACTACATTCGAACAATCATGCCATAGTTAAAGCCGGATATTAATCATTGTTGGGCTTTTCATAGTTTTTTGACACTCTTTTTTAAAAAAATATCAGCTGAAAATTAAAAAATTATCGACGTTTGAAGTGGTTTATCCTTATTAATCAGCAATCACTGAACCAAATGAGCTCAACATAGGCGCAAACGCTTGATACTGACCTTGTCGTTTCTGCATACACATGCTTGCGTGGTTAATAATGAGGGGTGATTGATAAATTTGTTGAAAACTTTGAACAAGTGCAATGTTGAGTGATGCTCAATTTAACTTATTCGTTAGTATCTTTACGGTTACGCTATCGATACACATGTATGTATGCTTGTTGTCTTGCTCATTTATTCTGCTTTTTGGGGTGCATCTAGTACAAATCAAAACGTTTGATTTTCTTGTTAAAAAATGATGAATACTTTGACTCTTTTCTTTTTTTCAACTGCTCTTTCTGTTTAATTCGGTTGAACTTACAAAAATGGTGTATTCAAACTGCAGAATTCAATTTTTCGTATCATGTAACTCTGCAATTTATCAAGCA
Organism: Convolutriloba macropyga; assembly: GCF_964194025.1. Classification (NCBI taxonomy): domain Eukaryota; kingdom Metazoa; phylum Xenacoelomorpha; order Acoela; family Convolutidae; genus Convolutriloba; species Convolutriloba macropyga. The sequence goes on along the minus strand of NC_134476.1, from coordinate 22,993,103 downwards.
TGTCATAGTGGAGGCTAGAGATCCACCAATAAAAGTTTAATCAACGTTTTTCGATGTGCACTGCTACATAATATCACCTGAGAGTTTAAAAAATTCATTATGTTTAAAGTTGTTTGCATTAATTAGTCAGCAACCACTGAACCAAATAAGCTCGTCATGGTCGCAATCGCTTGGTATTGAGCACCTAGTTACTGCTAATACGTGTATTCAATGTAACTTTTTAGTGGCTTGTGGCAATTTTAGTGTAAACTGGAAAAATACACTAATACCTCGAATTCTGTGGTGCTCGAATTTTCGGTATGATAAAACAGTTGTACTGGTTGTTTTTAATGGTTAATAAAGTGACAGTAACATGTCCTGAGTGCACCCATAGCATTTTTCAGTGCGTTTCTTGCCCGGAACATGTCAAATTTCCCCTCTGTAGCAGTGTAACTACCCATTTTGAGGTGTTTGGTACCAAATGTGAATTTTGGAGTTTCTCATTGTAGAGTTGTTCAAATGTGTTGTATTATAGCTTGTTTTACTCCTTATTAGCTGGGGAAACCGCCAAGCAGGTGTTGCATATACGTTTTCTGGGGTCTTGGTGCCGAATTTTGCCTCTGCAGGTGGTGCACACCCTATATATATGTTGTTTTGGTACCAAATGTGAATTTTGGAGTTTCTCATCGTAGAGTTGTTCAATTTTGTTGTACTATAGCTTGTTTTACTCCTTATTAGCCGGGGAAACCGCCAAGCAGGTGGTGCATATACGTTTTCCGGGGTCTTGGTGCCGAATTTTGCCTCTGCAGGTGGTGCACACCCTATATATGTTGTTTTGGTACCAAATGTGAATTTTGGAGTTTCTCATCGTAGAGTTGTTCAATTTTGTTGTACTATAGCTTGTTTTACTCCTTATTAGCCGTGCAAACCGCCACGCAGGTGGTGCATATACGTTTTCCGGGGTCTTGGGTCTGAATTTTGCCTCTGCAGGGGGTGCACCCCCCTGTAGGGTTTGGGGGGTACCAAACGTGTATATTGGAATTTCTCATCGTACAAAGGTCCAAATTTGATGTATTATAGGTTATTACACCCCTTGTTATATGTAGAAACTATTTACTAGGTGCTGAATATGGGTTTTCAGCGGTCTTGGTGCTGAATTTTGACTCTGCAGGTGGTGCACCCCCCTGTGGGGTTTGGGGGGGTACCAAACGTGTATTTTGGAATTTCTCATCGTACAAAGGTCCAAATTTGATTTATTATAGGTTATTACACCCCTTGTTATATGTAGAAACTATATACTAGGTGCTGAATATGGGTTTTCAGCGGTCTTGGTGCTGAATTTTGACTCTGCTGGTGGTGCACCCCCCTGTGGGGTTTGGGGGGGTACCAAACGTGTATTATGTAATTTCTCATCCTATATTGGTCCAATTTCGATGTCATATGGCCTGTTACACCCCTTTTCAACTTTAGGAACTAATGATCAGGTGCTGTATATAGGGTTTCAGCTGTCTTGGGGGTGAATTTTGACTCTGCAGGTGGTGCACCCCCAGGGGGGGTCTGGGGGGTACCAAACGTGTATTATGTAATTACTCATCCTATATTGGTCCAATTTCGATGTCATATGGCCTGTTACACCCCTTTTCAACTGTAGGAACTAATGATCAGGTGCTGTATATAGGGTTTCAGCTGTCTTGGGGGTGAATTTTGCCTCTGCAGGGTGTGCAACCACCTGGGGACTGGGGGAGTGTAATAAAGGTGCATTTTGAAATTGTTCATTGTAAAACAGTCCAAAATTGATGTACTATGGTGTGTTGCACTCTAAATTAGATGTAGAAACTAATGATTGGGTGCTGTATATAGCATTTCATTTGTCTAGCGGACGCATTTTGCCAATGCCTTGTGAATCATTCCAGCCCACCCCATATGCCCCATTTTGGCCCGTATTTATGTTGTCTCAATGTTAGTTCTTTTCAGCGGTAGGTGTCTCCCCAGCTGCACGGGTCGTGGCAGCACCCAATAATGTGATCGGCGATCATAGGGCTCAAAATTTGTAGGCTAGGGTAAAAGAAAGTTTTTTTTTCCAAATTAAATAAAGGCCTTTTCTTCAGTTGAAAGATGCACGATTTGTTTAAGCTGTATAAAGTAGGTCTGATCGGGGATTCGCATGTTGTAAGAATGAAGCCATATATACCAGGCTACATCAAAGTCATTGCTCGAGGAGGTGAACAAGCGAAAAATCTGCGAAATTACCGGGAAGAGATAAAGGATCTTGATATTCTTGTAGTGCTAATTGGCGGGAATGATATAACAACCCGTCAAGGCACCGAGGGTAGATCAATCAAAGAGTTAACTGACGATATCAAGTCCTTGGTTGAATACGCGGACAGTATTGGCGTCAAAGCATTAACTTGCGATTTAATTCCTCGGGCGAACAACAGCAGAGGAACATCTTTCTCGGACCAGAGGCTGCTTAAAAGGATGAAGAAACGGCATATAAGGTTGAAGTTTGACTTCGTCATTGGAAAGGACAAAGTTCACTTGACGAATTATGAGGAGTTCTGGCTATATCTGTATCGAAAAATTGTCATTCGTTCAATTGTTGCAATCGTCTATGATGGTTGTAAATAGAAATTAGAAAAATACTTTGTTGCTTGACTTTTAAAATTGATATGACTTGACTGATAATTCTAAGCCCAAGTGTGGCCTCCTGACTTATTTTGTTGTGAGTGCGATGTTGTTAACTTGATGTCTTCTAAATTTTCCTTTGACACTTTGCATTTCGATTAAAAAAACCTTTTGCAATCTGAATTCATATAAATGATCCATGTTTTGTTTTCTCTCAACCTTTAAAATCAGCAACCAGTTAAGTGAAATGAAGCACCGAGAGTGGTGCTCACCTTTCCTGTGAAGTCATTGAGCCGAAAGGGTACCCTTCTATTCGTATCTGGTGAGGCAACCAAAAACAGATGAAAGATATATAAGACAAAAAATTTCTTTAGTAATCATTTTAACTTCAACCAGTTAGCTAAGCCGCATGTCTGGTGGATTGAGCACCGAGAGTGGTGCCCACAAGGCTTGTGGCGTTGAACGAACTATCCACGGGCTCCTCATTTTTATCTCTGCTGTAAAAACTAATAACACATGAAAGATATAAGACAAAAAAAAATTTCTCTAGGAATCTATTTTAAGCTCAACCAGTTAGCTTAGCCACATGTCTGGTGGATTGAGCACCGAGAATGGTGCCCACGAGACTTGTGGCGTTCAACGAACTAACCACGGGCTCCTCATTTTTATCTCTGCTGTACAAACTAATAACACATGAAAGATATAAGACAAAAAAAATTTTCTCTAGGAATCATTTTTAAGCTCAACCAGTTAGCTTAGCCATATGTCTGGTGGATTGAGCAACGAGAGTGGTGCCCACAAGGCTTGTGGCGTTGAACGAACTATCCACGGGCTCCTCATTTTTATCTCTGCTGTACAAACTAATAACACATGAAAGATATAAGACAAAAAAAATTTTCTCTAGGAATCATTTTTAAGCTCAACCAGTTAGCTTAGCCACATGTCTGGTGAATTGAGCACCGAGAGTGGTGCCCACAAGACTTGTGGCATTCAACGAACTAACCACGGGCTCCTCATTTTTATCTCTGCTGTACAAACTAATAACACATGAAAGATATAAGACAAAAAAAATTATCTAGGAATCATTTTTAACCTCAACCAGTTAGCTAAGCCACATGTCTGGTGGATTGAGCACCGAGAGTGGTGCCCACAAGGCTTGTGGCGTTGAACGAACTATCCACGGGCTCCTCATTTTTATCTCTGCTGTACAAACTAATAACACATGAAAGATATAAGACAAAAGAAATTTTCTCTAGGAATCATTTTTAAGCTCAACCAGTTAGCTTAGCCACATGTCTGGTGGATTGAGCACCGAGAGTGGTGCCCACAAGACTTGTGGCATTCAACGAACTAACCACGGGCTCCTCATTTTTATCTCTGCTGTACAAACTAATAACACATGAAAGATATAAGACAAAAAAAATTATCTAGGAATCATTTTTAACCTCAACCAGTTAGCTAAGCCACATGTCTGGTGGATTGAGCACCGAGAGTGGTGCCCACAAGGCTTGTGGCGTTGAATGAACTATCCACGGGCTCCTCATTTTTAACTCTGCTGTAGAAACTAATAACACATGAAAGATATAAGACAAAAAAAATTTCTTTAGGAATCATTTTTAACCTCAACCAGTTAGCTAAGCCGCATGTCTGGTGGATTGAGCACCGAGAGTGGTGCCCACAAGGCTTGTGGCATTGAATGAACTCTCCACGGGCTCCTCGTTTTTTATCTCTGCTGTACAAAACTAATAACACATGAAAGATGTAAGACGCAAAAATTTTCTTTAGGAATCATTTTAACTTCAACCAGTTAGCTAAGCCACATGTCTGGTGGATTGAGCACGGAAAGGGGTACACACAAGGCTTGTGGCGTTGTGTTTATTGTGCAAACTGCCCCCACCCGCATTTAGATCCCTGTTGTATCAACCAATAACATATGAAAGTTATGAGTCGCGGGAAGTTTCTTACTTGAATTCCTGAATTCTTGAAATAGTGCTTTAATCCGCATTTTAGATCGATACTGCAACAACCTTTTTGTCCGATAAAGGAGATGGAAATGCCAAAATCCGATTGCGCTGAGAGTGAGCTGTCAAAGGCTCAGAAAATGTTGTGGCTGTTTGTGGAGAAAGGGAAACTTCAGCCTTTTCTCATTTCCTACAACAGTGTGATGTGGCCGCTGGAGCTGTCAATAAATGACAAAGTTGAACTCCGTTATTGTTGCCCGACTGACGTCAAGCTGGTCCACCAATCCAGGCAGATCGATTGCACCCTAAAGGGTGTAATCAATTAGAGCACGGTTGACGATGTCTTGAGGGCAATCAATAATGTAAAGGATGATGGAGAATCAAGCGAACATGGCCACGTTGAATCTCAACTAGATGATAAATGAGCTTTGGAAAGAATTGCGCCAAGATATGTTTACGTTTAAAAAACCCAAGAAGTATGATTTGCTGGTCATTTTTGCTTCGCCTAATTTTCTGCTTTGTTCAATGTGAACCCTTTGTACCTACTCTGTGATACTACATTTTCGTTTAAAACAGGATAAGTATCATTTCAATCATGTTTTTATACGTTAATTGAAAGGATTATAGCATCCCCTAGCCCCTAACAGTTTCTGGTTACTGACATCATGTGCATGTCTCTGGTATCAAGCAGTAACGTACATACAATATTTGAGTACCAAATATTTAAAGGAATTGGTTTCAAGCTTCAACCAATTAAACAAGCCGAAAGTTTTTTTTTGATTTGCTTACGTTTCGGTTTTCGGAATTGTTCAAAACTGAACAATTGAATTAAGTCACAGGTCTAGTGGATTGAAGCACCGAAAGTGGTGCTCACGAGACTTGTGGCTTAAATTGAGCCAACCGCGCGCGCCTCATTTTTATCCCTGATGTATCGACCAATGACACATGAAAGATATAAGACGCAAAAATGTTCGTACGGAGATTTTTAATCTCAACAAGTCAGCTAAGCCACAAGTCTGGTGGATTGAGCACCGAAAGTGGTGCCCACAAGGCTTGTGGCGTTGAATGAACTATCCAACGATTAAGCAAAAAATCAGTAAATAATCAGTGTGAGCATTTTTAATCAATTTTGTAGATCAAAAATGATGCGATCAAATCGAGTTAATAAAGGAATTTCGTCTCAAAATTTTGACGATTTTGACAATGATCTAATGAAAGAGGCACGGAGTCTGATGTGGGTGTTCGTGAAAAAAGGGGACCAGAATCCTATACTAATTGCATACAACAGTGTCATGTGGCCGACTGAAATGACCACTCGACAAAAAGTCAATTTGAAAAATCGCCCGACGAAGACGAAGATCACGCTTCTTTACGAAAATAGAGAGATCGAGTGCTCTCTAAGTGTTGTCCTTAATAAGAATGCGATGTCTGATGCTATGGAATTTATACATCAGAAAATGGTTGATGCTGACGGACAATTGAGCGATGTTAGCTATTATGGATCTCAGCCGTCACCATCACCAGCCAGATCTAGCCTTAAAAGGCCTAGCACCTCACCAGGGAAACCCAAGTCGAAAAAGAGCATCACATTTGTTCCAAACACTAATGAGCCCTCAATATCGCTCAATGCTACGGTAGAAGAAAATAGTTCTGAGAACTATTGCACGCAAAAGGACATTCGGACACCAACCGAGAGCTCGGGTCACTTCGAAAACGATATTTCCGATATAATTGACGTTGTGGACGAGAAGTTGCGAAAGATCATTGCCGTTCAAGAGGAGCATGCAAGAAAGATAACCCTTGAGAACAACAGATTCAGGACAAGATTTGCTGAGCTGTACAAGAAACAACGGGGTGATCAAACCCCAGTTCCCGTTGTCTCGTCATCTGCAGATCCTCTGATGTTCGGAGAACTGGACTTGATGTCTCTAACTCCTATAGGAGGACCGTCTGCATTCGGACGTCTTTTAGCCGCAACAATTTTTGGTGCCGATGACAAATGTGAGCTAATCCATCAAAGGCTGGGAGTAAAAATTAGGAAGAATAACTGTCGCACTTCGGCTAATGCTGAAAAGGAAGCCCTTTTCAGAGAATGCGTAGGACGATTTTATTGCAGCGACACTGCAAATGCCCTCAAGGAAGCTGTACGAGGTGCAAATCAGTACGGCACCGACATGAAAACGAGATACGTAAAGGCAACTGAAAATGACGAGAACGTAGATCCGAACAATGTTTCAGTTTGAAAAACTTGACTTTGCTTTAGAGGCCGAGTGTGGTCTCAGAACCGAACTTTCTATTCTTTTATTTGTTTCGGCGGCTTGCTCAGTTTTGATATGTAAGTTTGAAAGCCAGTAAGTAAGCAGTGCTCTTATTTATAGCGTTGTATGTTAATTTTTGTTTACTTTGAAAGGAATTTGTATCCTGTTTTCCATGATTCTGTATATTCAAGAAGTTAACAATCTAAAATTGAGCCCCTTTTTGATTAGCAAAGCGAATATTCAACATCGGAGACTCCTGTGCAATTATAAAAACTTGAATAGGGTTTTAGAAATTAGCGCTCTATCTTGAGAATTGTTGCTAGTGCAATGAAGCACCGATTGTGGTGCTCACTATTTATCAAATTTGGTTTCTGAGAAATATTATTAGTGCAATGAAGCACCGGTTGTGGTGCTCACTAATTATCAAATTTGGTTCTTAGGGTCTTTTTATTACGGTTTTTTAGATGGGTTTCAGCTGGGGATATTTTTAAAATGAGTTTTTACCGGTTTTAGATACACCCCATGTCTCGAATTGCAAATAAACATGTGCTTGACTCTAGCTCGGAGTCGGATGACAACGATTCATTTACATTCGAAGATCATGAGGGACGCCAAAACTGTGAGAACTCCGAAACAATAAATGTGAACTCACAATTAGAAGATGATCAAGATAGAGATGATGTAACACAAGGAAGATTTGAGCCGACACCTTGCTCGTCGTCAATGAACATAAAGGCTACGCAATCTTCAACTCCCAGAGAAACGAATAGTCGGGCACAAGTTCTTTCTAAAAGACTGGACAACCTAATTGGTCAACATCAGCACAGGTTGAAGAAGATTAGGCAAGAGTTGAAAGCGGATAATGCTGAGTTCCTCAGCGTCGTTGCGAGTGAATTGTCTGGAGAACCGTTGTCTGCTGATAACTCATCCAATGAGCAAGTCAAGTTCAAGGGGCGCAATTTGATGTCAATTGTTGCGACTTCGGATCCTAGTCAATTTGGTCGCGACTTAGCTAAGGCAATTTTTGGCGAAGAAAAAGACTGTGCACTTTTAAACTATATGATTGGGAAGGAGAGATGTAAAACTAACTCACGGCCTCGTGTTGACCTCCAGCTGGAAAAACTTTTTTGCAAAATAGTTCGATCGAAATACCCTCGTGAACCAGAATACTGTCTACGCGAAGCTCGAATTGCTGCTAATCAATTGGGTTTGGACTACAAGAAGAAACAGTTGAAAGCAGACAACTGCTTGGATGTTGATGAAAGTGACGAAGATTGAACTGTCTTGCTGTAGTTTTTTCCTTCAACTTTCGAGAAGCCGAAAGAGGCTTAAAAAACGCTTTCCTTTATTTTGCTCTTTCCTTTCAGCTATTTAATTGTAAATGTTGCTTGTTAATGAATTGGCGTTTCCTTCTAATTTTCTGCTTCGTCAAACCAAACGACGTACTTCTTGCTTTCCTGCCATTATAAAATGTTTCTTTGCATCAAAACTTGACTACTGTGCTGTGTCAGATAATAATCTTAGTTGCTTCATCTTTAAATTGCTGCAATATTTGTAATAAGCCGCATGTGGCATGCAATAAGTTGTTCAGCGTTTTTTGTACCTGCTGTTGATTGTGATTGTGATTGCTTTTTTGTTGATTTCCTATATGAAAAAATTGTTTTCAGTTACATTTTATACCTAATCAAAATAGGTGAGGGTCAACCAACATAAGTGACTTCTGATTGCTCCTCTAGTAATAAATGAAGGTTCTTGATTGTCTTTCTGTATAGTGTTTTGTAGCACTGATAGTGGTGCTCACTAGACAATTGAAGTTGAGTAAAAATATTTCGATGTAGAGATCAACACATTAATGTAATGGCAAGGTTTTCATCTGAGAAAACTCGCCTTTGCCGTCGGTTTTAGATAAAAATTATGACAGGGATTATGAATGAAAATTTGCTCTCCAGCTAGTGAAACGATGGGGTCGAGCAAAATGATATGTCAAGACAGAGCTGCAGAACGTTAAACGAAACTTGTTATTTTTGTTGAGTCCCGTCTATTTTAATTAGTTTGCTGTTTTTCTTTTATCTAACGTAACGCCGATAGTGGCTTAGGGAAATTTTTCAAAACAGCGCAAACTGTAATTAAATTCAATTGTTAGTCGTCCCATTCTATGGTTCTTGAAATGCAAGCCGACAAGCAAGTGAGCAAAGCAATTGTTTTGGCACAATGTGACAACTTAATTTCGAACAATTTATTGAAAAAGAAGGGACGTCAAATAATGTCAATGGTTGAAGATATTGACTATGATTACATTAGTAATTGGATTGTAACAGATAATCGCTATAAGAAGTGCGCCGAAACACTTAAAAAGTGCTATAATGAAGCTCTTGGTGCAGGTTATATTTTTGAGCATGATGCATTTGGTGGCTATGGTTTGTTCTACAATTGTGATGTGCCTATTGTGGTTTCTAAGAGACGTGATGTTTTGCTGCACAATCTCTGTGCTTTACTTCAACCAGTAAGCGACAGTGATATGCCACTCTTTAAGCCGATTTCGATTTTTTCTGGTACTGAAGCCTGCCGCCAAAACCGTATTATGGTTGGCCCGGTAAGATTTGCGAATCATTCTTGTTGTCCAAATGCGGAATATGTTGCTTCTTCGTTTGGAACTTTAAAATGTGTAAAGCTCAAATTGTTGAAAACACTTAGCAAAGGAGAAGAAATAACTGTTTTCTATGGCAGCAGTTTTTTCGGCGAGGGAAACTGGGAATGTAAATGTCCTCATTCCTCCATGCATTCTGAACGTCCAATGGTTTTCAGCGAGAAACAAAAATCGCTTATATCTGCAAATATTGAAAAACGTTTTGTTCGTCTAAGCAATCGAAAACGGCGCAAGCCCCTCCAGAAAAAAGTTCTCAATTACGAAATGCGTTTTTTTTTGTCGAGTGATTCGAGTGTTGAAGAAAACCATACCTCCATCCGTCAGAACTCAGTCGAAATGTCGTTGGATGGCGACATGGAGGAGTTTGACGGCAGAAATAATGATGAAGATACTGAGCAAATAGAAACGACGGGGGCAGTTGTCTTTGATGTGGAACAGGATGGATTAAATGACGATACTACGTTACATAGTGATTTGTCGTCAGTTGCTGAGAGCAATGATAACGAAGATCCAAACACAAACAGAAACTTTGAGATTGCGTTGACCTCAATCGTTGCCAGGCATGGCACCTCAGACAAAGAACTTAAAGATTGGATGGGATTGATGAAGGCCTCTTTCCCTAATGCTGACATTCCAAGCTATTCGCAGATGAAAAACCGTCATCATGTCCCCCAAACTCAACACAACTCCTTTATAAAAAGTTGTGGTACCGGTGAGTACTGGATGCTAGACTTCATGAACGAAATCCTTCAAATTTTGAAAGCTAACCTCGATGTTATAAGTGATTATTCGCTAACGCGTGACTCAAGTTATGACTTGAATTTGCAGCCCTGTCTCAACTTTGAGAAGAAAGAACTCACGATCTCATTAATTATGAACTCAGATGGTGTACGCATAATAAAATCTAGTCCTAAGCATCTGTGGCCTGTGTGGCTAGCGCTGGCTGATCTGCCTCCAAAACTGCGCTGTTCATATAACAATATCGTTCTAGCAACTCTTTGGTGTGGTGTCGGCAAACCGAATTGGGATGAACTCTTCACGGATTTTGAGCAAAAACTTAAACAGCAGTTTACTGTAGAGTACAAAAACGTTAATTTCAAAATCATCGCCCAAGTAGTGTTACTGGTTGCCGATATTCCCGCCACTGCTTCGATGCTTAATATGCATCACCATCTCGCCAAGTTCGGTTGTACAATGTGCTTAATTGAAACAGAAACTGAAGAACGTGTTCGGTACTTCCCCTTGAAAAAATTCCCTCTCCGAACATCTGAAATTCATTCAAGTCACCTCCAGCGTCTTAAGGAGGAAAATTTAAGTTCGTTCATGGGTGTTAAAGGACCTAGTTTTCTATTCAAAATTATCCGGAATTTACCGCTCAGTGCGCCGCCTGACTGCATGCATCAGGTCTACATTGGGGTAACTAAAGTTCTATTGCAGGTAATTCTTAAGAAAACCTCTCGCATTGATCTGGAATGCTTAAAGTTAACTGTGTCGAAAATCAATCTTCCGTCTGACTTCAAGCGGTCAGTACGTCCGCTAAATGAGTTGGAATTCTTTAAAGCTAACGAGCTGAAAACTTGGCTACTGTACATTGGTCCAGCATTATTTAATGAGACAATAAATGAGCGATTAGCCTCAAGAGTTTGCTTGCTTAGCTTTGCTGTGCGCCTTTTAATGACGTCATCGAAACATTGCTGTTACGCAGAGAAAGTTATCGAAAAGTTTCTTCAAGATACGAAAGAGGATTATTCTGAAGTTGCCTTCTCTGCTAATGTGCACTCGCTCACACACTTGACGTGGCAAGTTCGAAATATTGGTCCTCTGTGGACAAGTTCGGGAATGATGTTCGAATCAGCAAATTATTTGCTGAACTCGAAGTTTACTGGTACGGTCAACCATTTACCACTATTAGTTGAAAGATATCACCGTAACAAGGAGGCCTGGAGGGCTTCTATTAAAGAGAATGAGCCCTTAGCAGCGTTTTGCCTAAAACTGCGAGGTAAAAAACCGTTCAAAAAAGACATTTTATTGCCTAGTCAAGTTCCTCCTGATCTTATTAAGCAGGGAAGGTCCTTTTACCGTTGTCGGAAGTTCGAGAACTTTTCTTTGGAGGGTCCACCAAACGAGAAAGACTGTTTTTTTTCAGCTGAACACAATGGAGCACTTATATGCGGAAAAGTTTGCGCTTTCTTCACAGAGGAAGACAATCATTATGTATCAGCACAAATGTTCAAAATATTGAAGTCTTATGCCTCACCATTGGGAACCTCTAATAATGTGTTTTCGTACCACATCGTTGAGTTATATTCGGAATGGAAAGCTCTGAATGTGAAACTCGTCATCAACAAGATGCTACATTTTAAGATTGCCAGCATATCTTACCTAGTGCCACTCATCGATGCATTTGAGCACGACTGATAACTCAATGGAAACTTTTCAAACTTGGGCAGTTAAAAGTACTTAAATGTGCACTTGTTACAATTTTTTTTTACTGAATGTTCTCTTTTTTACTTGTAAAATTTGTTCTGTACTCGAATAATTTTATCGCCTTATTTTGCTTCGAAAGTCTTCTCATTTTGTTTTTACGCAGCTGATGTCAGCCTAATATCATTATGTAATGTGAATGAAAACTTTGCTGGTATTATTCAAGAAAGCTTTGCACAAATTCGTTTTTAAATTTCTTTTCAATCTAGTCAAGGACTTGTTCAAATTAAATGAGGGCTAAAGTAGGAGTGTATGCATCCTAGTAGGTGCCGAAAAAGAAAGAATTATTGATGTGCATGGTCTATTAAAAAAGTACTCATGTCGTTGTCAAATTTTGCGCACAAAAGAGTGTCGGTATGCAGTTTCACGAAAAGTGTTTTTCAATCTAGTCAAGGACTTATTCAAATGAAATGAGGGCTAGAGTAGGAGTGTATGCATCCTAGTAGGTTCTGAAGCAGGAGGAATTTTTGATCTGGGTTGTCTACGAAAAAAGTACTCATGTCGTTGTCAAATTTCGCGCCTATAGAAGTCTCGGTATGCAGTTTCACGAAAAGTGTTTTTCAATCCAGTCAAGGACTTATTCAAATGAAATGAGAGCTAAAGTAGGAGTGTATGCATCCTAGTAGGTGCTGAAACAGAAAGAATTATTGATCTGGGTTGTCTACGAAAAAAGTACTCATGTCGTTGTCAAATTTTGCGCTCAAAAGAGTTTAGGTATGCAGTTTCACGAAAAAGGTTTTTCAATCTAGTCAAGGACTTGTTCAAATGAGATGAGGGCTAGAGTAGGAGTGTAAACATTCTAGTAGGATCTGAATCAGCAGGAATTTTTGATCTGGGTGGTCTACAAAAAAGTACTCATGTCGTTGTCAAATTTTGCGCTCAAAAGAGTTTAGGTATGCAGTTTCACGAAAAGTGTTTTTCAATCTAGTCAAGGACTTGTTCAAATGAAATGAGGGCTAGAGTAGGAGTGTATGCATCCTATTAGGTTCTGAAGCAGGAGGAATTTTTGATCTGGGTTGTCTAAGAAAAAAGTACTCATGTCGTTGTCAAATTTCGCGCCTATAAAAGTCTCGGTATGCAGTTTCACGAAAAGTGTTTTTCAATCCAGTCAAGGACTTGTTCAAATGAAATGAGGGCTAAAGTAGGAGTGTATGCATCCTAGTAGTTGCTGAAACAGAAAGAATTATTGATCTGGGTTGCCTACGAAAAAAGTACTCGTGTCGTTGTCAAATTTCGCGCCTATAAAAGTCTCGGTATGCAGTTTCACGAAAAGTGTTTTTCAATCTAGTCAAGGACTTATTCAAATGAAATGAGGGCTAGAGTAAGAATGTATGCATCCTAGTAGGTTCTGAAGCAGGAGGAATTTTTGATCTGGGTTGTCTACGAAAAAAGTACTCATGTCGTTGTCAAATTTTGCGCCTATAGAAGTCTCGGTATGCAGTTTCACGAAAAGTGTTTTTCAATCCAGTCAAGGACTTATTCAAATGAAATGAGAGCTAAAGTAGGAGTGTATGCATCCTAGTAGGTGCTGAAACAGAAAGAATTATTGATCTGGGTTGTCTACGAAAAAAGTACTCATGTCGTTGTCAAATTTTGCGCTCAAAAGAGTTTAGGTATGCAGTTTCACGAAAAAGGTTTTTCAATCTAGTCAAGGACTTGTTCAAATGAGATGAGGGCTAGAGTAGGAGTGTAAACATTCTAGTAGGATCTGAATCAGCAGGAATTTTTGATCTGGGTGGTCTACAAAAAAGTACTCATGTCGTTGTCAAATTTTGCGCTCAAAAGAGTTTAGGTATGCAGTTTCACGAAAAGTGTTTTTCAATCTAGTCAAGGACTTGTTCAAATGAAATGAGGGCTAGAGTAGGAGTGTATGCATCCTATTAGGTTCTGAAGCAGGAGGAATTTTTGATCTGGGTTGTCTAAGAAAAAAGTACTCATGTCGTTGTCAAATTTCGCGCCTATAAAAGTCTCGGTATGCAGTTTCACGAAAAGTGTTTTTCAATCCAGTCAAGGACTTGTTCAAATGAAATGAGGGCTAAAGTAGGAGTGTATGCATCCTAGTAGTTGCTGAAACAGAAAGAATTATTGATCTGGGTTGCCTACGAAAAAAGTACTCATGTCGTTGTCAAATTTCGCGCCTATAAAAGTCTCGGTATGCAGTTTCACGAAAAGTGTTTTTCAATCTAGTCAAGGACTTATTCAAATGAAATGAGGGCTAGAGTAAGAATGTATGCATCCTAGTAGGTTCTGAAGCAGGAGGAATTTTTGATCTGGGTTGTCTAAGAAAAAAGTACTCATGTTGTCAAATTTCGCGCCTATAAAAGTCTCGGTATGCAGTTTCACGAAAAGTGTTTTTCAATCCAGTCAAGGACTTATTCAAATGAAATGAGGGCTAGAGTAGGAGTGTATGCATCCTAGTAGGTTCTAAAGCAGGAGGAATTTTTGATCTGGGGGTTGTCTACGAAAAAAGTACTCATGTCGTTGTCAAATTTCGCGCCTATAAAAGTCTCGGTATGCAGTTTCACGAAAAGTGTTTTTCAATCCAGTCAAGGACTTATTCAAATGAAATGAGGGCTAAGGTAGGAGTGTATGAATCCTAGTAGGTGCTGAAACAGAAAGAATTATTGATCTGGGTTGTCTACGAAAAAAGTACTCATGTCGTTGTCAAATTTTGCGCTCAAAAGAGTGTCGGTGTTGAGTTTCACGAAAAGTGTTTTTCAATCTAGTCAAGGACTTGTTCAAATGAGATGAGGGCTAGAGTAGGAGTGTAAACATTCTAGTAGGATCTGAATCAGCAGGAATTTTTGATCTGGGTGGTCTACAAAAAAGTACTCATGTCGTTGTCAAATTTTGCGCTCAAAAGAGTTTAGGTATGCAGTTTCACGAAAAGTGTTTTTCAATCTAGTCAAGGACTTGTTCAAATGAAATGAGGGCTAGAGTAGGAGTGTATGCATCCTATTAGGTTCTGAAGCAGGAGGAATTTTTGATCTGGGTTGTCTAAGAAAAAAGTACTCATGTCGTTGTCAAATTTCGCGCCTATAAAAGTCTCGGTATGCAGTTTCACGAAAAGTGTTTTTCAATCCAGTCAAGGACTTGTTCAAATGAAATGAGGGCTAAAGTAGGAGTGTATGCATCCTAGTAGTTGCTGAAACAGAAAGAATTATTGATCTGGGTTGCCTACGAAAAAAGTACTCATGTCGTTGTCAAATTTCGCGCCTATAAAAGTCTCGGTATGCAGTTTCACGAAAAGTGTTTTTCAATCTAGTCAAGGACTTATTCAAATGAAATGAGGGCTAGAGTAAGAATGTATGCATCCTAGTAGGTTCTGAAGCAGGAGGAATTTTTGATCTGGGTTGTCTAAGAAAAAAGTACTCATGTTGTCAAATTTCGCGCCTATAAAAGTCTCGGTATGCAGTTTCACGAAAAGTGTTTTTCAATCCAGTCAAGGACTTATTCAAATGAAATGAGGGCTAGAGTAGGAGTGTATGCATCCTAGTAGGTTCTAAAGCAGGAGGAATTTTTGATCTGGGGGTTGTCTACGAAAAAAGTACTCATGTCGTTGTCAAATTTCGCGCCTATAAAAGTCTCGGTATGCAGTTTCACGAAAAGTGTTTTTCAATCCAGTCAAGGACTTATTCAAATGAAATGAGGGCTAAGGTAGGAGTGTATGAATCCTAGTAGGTGCTGAAACAGAAAGAATTATTGATCTGGGTTGTCTACGAAAAAAGTACTCATGTCGTTGTCAAATTTTGCGCTCAAAAGAGTGTCGGTGTTGAGTTTCACGAAAAGTGTTTTTCAATCTAGTCAAGGACTTGTTCAAATGAAATGAGGGCTAGAGTAGGAGTGTATGCATCCTAGTAGGTTCTGAAGCAGGAGGAATTTTTAATCTGGGTTGTCTACGAAAAAAGTACTCATGTCGTTGTCAAATTTCGCGCCTATAAAAGTCTCGGTATGCAGTTTCACGAAAAGTGTTTTTCAATACAGTCAAGGACTTATTCAAATGAAATGAGGGCTTAAGTAGGAGTGTATGCATCCTAGTAGGTGCTGAAACAGAAAGAATTATTGATCTGGGTTGTCTACGAAAAAAGTACTCATGTCGTTGTCAAATTTTGCGCTCAAAAGAGTTTAGGTACGCAGTTTCACGAAAAAGGTTTTTCAATCTAGTCAAGGACTTGTTCAAATGAGATGAGGGCTAGAGTAGGAGTGTAAACTTTCTAGTAGGATCTGAATCAGCAGTAATATTTGATCTGGGCGGTGTACAAAAAAGTACTCATGTCGTTGTCAAATTTTGCGCTCAAAAGAGTTTAGGTATGCAGTTTCACGAAAAGTGTTTTTCAATCTAGTCAAGGACTTGTTCAAATGAAATGAGGGCTAGAGTAGGAGTGTATGCATCCTATTAGGTTCTGAAACAGAAAGAATTATTGATCTGGGTTGTGTAAGAAAAAAGTACTCATGTCGTTGTCAAATTTCGCGCCTATAAAAGTCTCGGTATGCAGTTTCACGAAAAGTGTTTTTCAATCCAGTCAAGGACTTGTTCAAATGAAATGAGGGCTAAAGTAGGAGTGTATGCATCCTAGTAGGTGCTGAAACAGAAAGAATTATTGATCTGGGTTGTCTACGAAAAAAGTACTCATGTCGTTGTCAAATTTCGCGCCTATAAAAGTCTCGGTATGCAGTTTCACGAAAAGTGTTTTTCAATCTAGTCAAGGACTTATTCAAATGAAGTGAGGGCTAGAGTAGGAGTGTATGCATCCTAGTAGGTTCTGATGCAGGAGGAATTTTTGATCTGGGTTGTCTAAGAAAAAAGTACTCATGTCGTTGTCAAATTTCGCGCCTATAAAAGTCTCGGTATGCAGTTTCACGAAAAGTGTTTTTCAATCCAGTCAAGGACTTGTTCAAATGAAATGAGGGCTAAAGTAGGAGTGTATGCATCCTAGTAGGTGCTGAAACAGAAAGAATTTTTGATCTGGGTTGTCTACGAAAAAAGTACTCATGTCGTTGTCAAATTTCGCGCCTATAAAAGTCTCGGTATGCAGTTTCACGAAAAGTGTTTTTCAATCCAGTCAAGGACTTGTTCAAATGAAATGAGGGCTAAAGTAGGAGTGTATGCATCCTAGTAGGTGCTGAAACAGAAAGAATTATTGATCTGGGTTGTCTACGAAAAAAGTACTCATGTCGTTGTCAAATTTCGCGCCTATAAAAGTCTCGGTATGCAGTTTCACGAAAAGTGTTTTTCAATCTAGTCAAGGACTTATTCAAATGAAGTGAGGGCTAGAGTAGGAATGTATGCATCCTAGTAGGTTCTGAATCAGGAGGAATTATTGATCTGGGTTGTCTACGAAAAAAGTACTCATGTCGTTGTCAAATTTCGCGCCTATAAAAGTCTTGGTATGCAGTTTCACGAAAAGTGTTTTTCAATCCAGTCAAGGACTTGTTCAAATGAAATAAGGGCTAAAGTAGGAGTGTATGCATCCTAGTAGGTGCTGAAACAGAAAGAATTTTTGATCTGGGTTGTCTACGAAAAAAGTACTCATGTCGTTGTCAAATTTCGCGCCTATAAAAGTCTCGGTATGCAGTTTCACGAAAAAGGTTTTTCAATCTAGACAAGGACTTGTTCAAATGAGATGAGGGCTAGAGAAGGAGTGCAAACATTCTAGTAGGATCTGAATCAGCAGTAATATTTGATCTGGGTGGTGTACAAAAAAGTACTCATGTCGTTGTCAAATTTTGCGCTCAAAAGAGTTTAGGTATGCAGTTTCACGAAAAGTGTTTTTCAATCTAGTCAAGGACTTGTTCAAATGAAATGAGGGCTAGAGTAGGAGTGTATGCATCCTATTAGGTTCTGAAGCAGGAGGAATTTTTGATCTGGGTTGTCTAAGAAAAAAGTACTCATGTCGTTATCAAATTTCGCGCCTATAAAAGTCTCGGTATGCAGTTTCACGAAAAGTGTTTTTCAATCCAGTCAAGGACTTGTTCAAATGAAATGAGGGCTAAAGTAGGAGTGTATGCATCCTAGTAGGTGCTGAAACAGAAAGAATTATTGATCTGGGTTGTCTACGAAAAAAGTACTCATGTCGTTGTCAAATTTCGCGCCTATAAAAGTCTCGGTATGCAGTTTCACGAAAAGTGTTTTTCAATCCAGTCAAGGACTTGTTCAAATGAAATGAGGGCTAAAGTAGGAGTGTATGCATCCTTGTAGGTGCTGAAACAGAAAGAATTATTGATCTGGGTTGTCTAAGAAAAAAGTACTCATGTCGTTGTCAAATTTCGCGCCTATAAAAGTCTCGGTATGCAGTTTCACGAAAAGTGTTTTTCAATCCCATCAAGGACTTATTCAAATGAAATGAGGGCTAAGGTAGGAGTGTATGAATCCTAGTAGGTGCTGAAACAGAAAGATTTATTGATCTGGGTTGTCTACGAAAAAAGTACTCATGTCGTTGTCAAATTTTGCGCTCAAAAGAGTGTCGGTGTTGAGTTTCACGAAAAGTGTTTTTCAATCCAGTCAAGGACTTGTTCAAATGAAATGAGGGCTAAAGTAGGAGTGTATGCATCCTAGTAGGTGCTGAAACAGAAAGAATTATTGATCTGGGTTGTCTACGAAAAAAGTACTCATGTCGTTGTCAAATTTCGCGCCTATAAAAGTCTCGGTATGCAGTTTCACGAAAAGTGTTTTTCAATCCAGTCAAGGACTTGTTCAAATGAAATGAGGGCTAAAGTAGGAGTGTATGCATCCTAGTAGGTGCTGAAACAGAAAGAATTATTGATCTGGGTTGTCTAAGAAAAAAGTACTCATGTCGTTGTCAAATTTCGCGCCTAAAAAAGTCTCGGTATGCAGTTTCACGAAAAGTGTTTTTCAATCCAGTCAAGGACTTATTCAAATGAAATGAGGGCTAGAGTAGGAGTGTATGCATCCTAGTAGGTTCTGAAGCAGGAAGAATTTTTGATCTGGGTTGTCTACGAAAAAAGTACTCATGTCGTTGTCAAATTTCGCGCCTATAAAAGTCTCGGTATGCAGTTTCACGAAAAGTGTTTTTCAATCCAGTCAAGGACTTATTCAAATGAAATGAGGGCTAAGGTAGGAGTGTATGAATCCTAGTAGGTGCTGAAACAGAAAGAATTATTGATCTGGGTTGTCTACGAAAAAAAGTACTCATGTCGTTGTCAAATTTTGCGCTCAAAAGAGTGTCGGTGTTGAGTTTCACGAAAAGTGTTTTTCAATCTAGTCAAGGACTTCTTCAAATGAAATGAGGGCTAGAGTAGGAGTGTATGCATCCTAGTAGGTTCTGAAGCAGGAGGAATTTTTGATCTGGGTTGTCTACGAAAAAAGTACTCATGTCGTTGTCAAATTTCGCTCCTATAAAAGTCTTGGTATGCAGTTTCACGAAAAGTGTTTTTCAATACAGTCAAGGACTTATTCAAATGAAATGAGGGCTTAAGTAGGAGTGTATGCATCCTAGTAGGTGCTGAAACAGAAAGAATTATTGATCTGGGTTGTCTACGAAAAAAGTACTCATGTCGTTGTCAAATTTTGCGCTCAAAAGAGTTTAGGTACGCAGTTTCACGAAAAGTGTTTTTCAATCTAGTCAAGGACTTCTTCAAATGAAATGAGGGCTAGAGTAGGAGTGTATGCATCCTAGTAGGTTCTGAAGCAGGAGGAATTTTTGATCTGGGTTGTCTACGAAAAAAGTACTCATGTCGTTGTCAAATTTCGCGCCTATAAAAGTCTCGGTATGCAGTTTCACGAAAAGTGTTTTTCAATACAGTCAAGGACTTATTCAAATGAAATGAGGGCTAAAGTAGGAATGTATGCATCCTAGTAGGTGCTGAAACAGAAAGAATTATTGATCTGGGTTGTCTACGAAAAAAGTACTCATGTCGTTGTCAAATTTTGCGCTCAAAAGAGTTTAGGTACGCAGTCTCACGAAAAAGGTTTTTCAATCTAGTCAAGGACTTGTTTAAATGAGATGAGGGCTAGAGTAGGAGTGTAAACATTCTAGTAGGACTTGAATCAGCAGTAATACTTGATCTGGGTGGTGTACAAAAAAGTACTCATGTCGTTGTCAAATTTTGCGCTCAAAAGAGTTTAGGTATGCAGTTTCACGAAGTGTTTTTCAATCTAGTCAAGGACTTGTTCAAATGAAATGAGGGCTAGAGTAGGAGTGTATGCATCCTATTAGGTTCTGAGGCAGGAGGAATTTTTTATCTGGGTTGTCTAAGAAAAAAGTACTCATGTCGTTGTCAAATTTCGCGCCTATAAAAGTCTCGGTATGCAGTTTCACGAAAAGTGTTTTTCAATCCAGTCAAGGACTTGTTCAAATGAAATGAGGGCTAAAGTAGGAGTGTATGCATCCTAGTAGGTGCTGAAACAGAAAGAATTATTGATCTGGGTTGTCTACGAAAAAAGTACTCATGTCGTTGTCAAATTTCGCGCCTATAAAAGTCTCGGTATGCAGTTTCACGAAAAGTGTTTTTCAATCTAGTCAAGGACTTATTCAAATGAAATGAGGGCTAGAGTAGGAGTGTATGCATCCTAGTAGGTTCTGAAGCAGGAGGAATTTTTGATCTGGGTTGTCTAAGAAAAAAGTACTCATGTCGTTGTCAAATTTTGCGCCTATAAAAGTCTCGGTATGCAGTTTCACGAAAAGTGTTTTTCAATCCAGTCAAGGACTTGTTCAAATGAAATGAGGTCTAAAGTAGGAGTGTATGCATCCTAGTAGGTGCTGAAACAGAAAGAATTATTGATCTGGGTTGTCTACGAAAAAAGTACTCATGTCGTTGTCAAATTTCGCGCCTATAAAAGTCTCGGTATGCAGTTTCACGAAAAGTGTTTTTCAATCCAGTCAAGGACTTGTTCAAATGAAATGAGGGCTAAAGTAGGAGTGTATGCATCCTAGTAGGTGCTGAAACAGAAAGAATTATTGATCTGGGTTGTCTAAGAAAAAAGTACTCATGTCGTTGTCAAATTTCGCGCCTATAAAAGTCTCGGTACGCAGTTTCACGAAAAGTGTTTTTCAATCCAGTCAAGGACTTGTTCAAATGAAATGAGGGCTAGAGTAGGACTGTATGCATCCTATTAGGTTCTGAAGCAGGAGGAATTTTTGATCTTGGTTGTCTACGAAAAAAGTACTCATGTCGTTGTCAAATTTCGCGCCTATAAAAGTCTCGGTATGCAGTTTCACGAAAAGTGTTTTTCAATCCAGTCAAGGACTTATTCAAATGAAATGAGGGCTAAGGTAGGAGTCTATGAATCCTAGTAGGTGCTGAAACAGAAAGAATCATTGATCTGGGTTGTCTACGAAAAAAGTACTCATGTCGTTGTCAAATTTTGCGCTCAAAAGAGTTTAGGTACGCAGTTTCACGAAAAGTGTTTTTCAATCTAGTCAAGGACTTGTTCAAATGAAATGAGGGCTAGAGTAGGAGTGTATGCATCCTATTAGGTGCTGAAACAGAAAGAATTATTGATCTGGGTTGTCTAAGAAAAAAGTACTCATGTCGTTGTCAAATTTCGCGCCTATAAAAGTCTCGGTATGCAGTTTCACGAAAAGTGTTTTTCAATTCAGTCAAGGACTTGTTCAAATGAAATGAGGGCTAAAGTAGGAGTGTATGCATCCTAGTAGGTGCTGAAACAGAAAGAATTATTGATCTGGGTTGTCTACGAAAAAAGTACTCATGTCGTCAAATTTCGCGCCTATAAAAGTCTCGGTATGCAGTTTCACGAAAAGTGTTTTTCAATCTAGTCAAGGACTCATTCAAATGAAATGAGGGCTAGAGTAGGAGTTTATGCATCCTATTAGGTTCTGAAGCAGGAGGAATTTTTGATCTGGGTTGTCTACGAAAAAGTACTCATGTCGTTGTCAAATTTCGCGCCTATAAAAGTCTCGGTATGCAGTTTCACGAAAAGTGTTTTTCAATCCAGTCAAGGACTTATTCAAATGAAATGAGGGCTAAGGTAGGAGTCTATGAATCCTAGTAGGTGCTGAAACAGAAAGAATTATTGATCTGGGTTGTCTACGAAAAAAGTACTCATGTCGTTGTCAAATTTTGCGCTCAAAAGAGTGTCGGTGCTGAGTTTCACGAAAAGTGTTTTTCAATCTAGTCAAGGACTTATTCAAATGAAATGAGGGCTAGAGTAGGAGTGTATGCATCCTAGTAGGTTCTGAAGCAGGAGGAATTTTTGATCTGGGTTGTCTAAGAAAAAAGTCTCATGTCGTTGTCAAATTTCGCGCCTATAAAAGTCTCGGTATGCAGTTTCACGAAAAGTGTTTTTCAATCCAGTCAAGGACTTGTTCAAATGAAATGAGGGCTAAAGTAGGAGTGTATGCATCCTAGTAGGTGCTGAAACAGAAAGAATTATTGATCTGGGTTGTCTACGAAAAAAGTACTCATGTCGTTGTCAAATTTCGCGCCTATAAAAGTCTCGGTATGCAGTTTCACGAAAAGTGTTTTTCAATCCAGTCAAGGACTTGTTCAAATGAAATGAGGGCTAAAGTAGGAGTGTATGCATCCTAGTAGGTGCTGAAACAGAAAGAATTATTGATCTGGGTTGTCTAAGAAAAAAGTACTCATGTCGTTGTCAAATTTCGCGCCTATAAAAGTCTCGGTATGCAGTTTCACGAAAAGTGTTTTTCAATCCAGTCAAGGACTTGTTCAAATGAAATGAGGGCTAAAGTAGGAGTGTATGCATCCTAGTAGGTGCTGAAACAGAAAGAATTATTGATCTGGATTGTCTACGAAAAAAGTACTCATGTCGTTGTCAAATTTCGCGCCTATAAAAGTCTCGGTATGCAGTTTCACGAAAAGTGTTTTTCAATCTAGTCAAGGACTTATTCAAATGAAATGAGGGCTAGAGTAGGAGTGCATGCATCCTAGTAGGTTCTGAAGCAGGAGGAATTTTTGATCTGGGTTGTCTACGAAAAAAGTACTCATGTCGTTGTCAAATTTCGCGCCTATAAAAGTCTCGGTATGCAGTTTCACGAAAAGTGTTTTTCAATCCAGTCAAGGACTTATTCAAATGAAATGAGGGCTAAGGTAGGAGTCTATGAATCCTAGTAGGTGCTGAAACAGAAAGAATCATTGATCTGGGTTGTCTACGAAAAAAGTACTCATGTCGTTGTCAAATTTCGCGCCTATAAAAGTCTCGGTATGCAGTTTCACGAAAAGTGTTTTTCAATCCAGTCAAGGACTTATTCAAATGAAATGAGGGCTAAGGTAGGAGTCTATGAATCCTAGTAGGTGCTGAAACAGAAAGAATCATTGATCTGGGTTGTCTACGAAAAAATTACTCATGTCGTTGTCAAATTTTGCGCTCAAAAGAGTTTAGGTACGCAGTTTCACGAAAAGTGTTTTTCAATCTAGTCAAGGACTTGTTCAAATGAAATGAGGGCTAGAGTAGGAGTGTATGCATCCTAGTAGGTGCTGAAACAGAAAGAATTATTGATCTGGGTTGTCTAAGAAAAAAGTACTCATGTCGTTGTCAAATTTCGCGCCTATAAAAGTCTCGGTATGCAGTTTCACGAAAAGTGTTTTTCAATCCAGTCAAGGACTTGTTCAAATGAAATGAGGGCTAAAGTAGGAGTGTATGCATCCTAGTAGGTGCTGAAACAGAAAGAATTATTGATCTGGGTTGTCTACGAAAAAAGTACTCATGTCGTTGTCAAATTTCGCGCCTATAAAAGTCTCGGTATGCAGTTTCACGAAAAGTGTTTTTCAATCTAGTCAAGGACTTATTCAAATGAAATGAGGGCTAGAGTAGGAGTGTATGCATCCTAGTAGGTTCTGAAGCAGGAGGAATTTTTGATCTGGGTTGTCTACGAAAAAAGTACTCATGTCGTTGTCAAATTTCGCGCCTATAAAAGTCTCGGTATGCAGTTTCACGAAAAGTGTTTTTCAATCCAGTCAAGGACTTATTCAAATGAAATGAGGGCTAAGGTAGGAGTCTATGAATCCTAGTAGGTGCTGAAACAGAAAGAATTATTGATCTGGGTTGTCTACGAAAAAAGTAATCATGTCGTTGTCAAATTTTGCGCTCAATAGAGTGTCGGTGTTGAGTTTCACGAAAAGTGTTTTTCAATCTAGTCAAGGATTGTTCAAATGAAATGAGGGCTAGAGTAGGAGTGTATGCATCCTAGTAGGTTCTGAAGCAGGAGGAATTTTTGATCTGAGTTGTCTACGAAAAAAGTACTCATGTCGTTGTCAAATTTCGCGCCTATAAAAGTCTCGGTGTGCAGTTTCACGAAAAGTGTTTTTCAATCCAGTCAAGGACTTATTCAAATGAAATGAGGGCTAAAATAGGAGTGTATGCATCCTAGTAGGTGCTGAAACAGAAAGATTTATTGATCTGAGTTGTCTACGAAAAAAGTACTCATGTCGTTGTCAAATTTCGCGCCTATAAAAGTCTCGGTATGCAGTTTCACGAAAAGTGTTTTTCAATCTAGTCAAGGACTTATTCAAATGAAATGAGGGCTAGAGTAGGAGTGTATGCATCCTAGTAGGTTCTGAAGCAGGAGGAATTTTTGATCTGGGTTGTCTACGAAAAAAGTACTCATGTCGTTGTCAAATTTCGCGCCTATAAAAGTCTCGGTATGCAGTTTCACGAAAAGTGTTTTTCAATCCAGTCAAGGACTTATTCAAATGAAATGAGGGCTAAGGTAGGAGTGTATGAATCCTAGTAGGTACTGAAACAGAAAGAATTATTGATCTGGGTTGTCTACGAAAAAAGTACTCATGTCGTTGTCAAATTTTGCGCTCAAAAGAGTGTCGGTGTTGAGTTTCACGAAAAGTGTTTTTCAATCTAGTCAAGGACTTGTTCAAATGAAATGAGGGCTAGAGTAGGAGTGTATGCATCCTAGTAGGTTCTGAAGCAGGAGGAATTTTTGATCTGGGTTGTCTACGAAAAAAGTACTCATGTCGTTGTCAAATTTCGCGCCTATAAAAGTCTCGGTATGCAGTTTCACGAAAAGTGTTTTTCAATCCAGTCAAGGACTTGTTCAAATAAAATGAGGGCTAAAGTAGGAGTGTATGCATCCTAGTAGGTGCTGAAACAGAAAGAATTATTGATCTGGGTTGTCTACGAAAAAAGTACTCATGTCGTTGTCAAATTTTGCGCTCAAAAGAGTTTAGGTATGCAGTTTCACGAAAAAGGTTTTTCAATCTAGTCAAGGACTTGTTCAAATGGAATGAAGGCTGGAGTAGGAGTGTAAGCATCCTAGTAGGTTCTGAATCAGAAAGAATATTTGATCTGGGTTGTCTAAGAAAAAATACTCATGTCGTTGTCAAATTTCGCGCCTATAAATGTCTCGGAATGCAGTTTCACGAAAAGTGTTTTTCAATCTAGTCAAGGACTTGTTCAAATTGAATGAGGACTGGAGTAGGAGTGTAAGCATCCTAGTAAGTTCTGAATCAGCAGGAATTTTTGATCTGGGTGGTCTAAGAAAAAAGTACTCATCTCGTTGTCAAATTTTGCGCTCAAAAGAGTTTTGGTATACAGTTTTACGAAAAGTGTTTTTCAATCTAGTCAAGGACTTGTTCAAATGAAATGAGAGCTAAAGTAGGAGTGTATGCATCCTAGTAGGTGCTGAAACAGAAAGAATTATTGATCTGGGTTGTCTACGAAAAAAGTACTCATGTCGTTGTCAAATTTCGCGCCAATAAAAGTCTCGGTATGCAGTTTCACGAAAAGTGTTTTTCAATCTAGTCAAGGACTTATTCAAATGAAATGAGGGCTAGAGTAGGAGTGTATGCATCCTAGTAGGTTCTGAAGCAGGAGGAATTTTTGATCTGGGTTGTCTAAGAAAAAAGTACTCATGTTGTCAAATTTCGCGCCTATGAAAGTCTCGGTATGCAGTTTCACGAAAAGTGTTTTTCAATCCAGTCAAGGACTTGTTCAAATGAAATGAGGGCTAAAGTAGGAGTGTATGCATCCTAGTAGGTGCTGAAACAGAAAGAATTTTTGATCTGGGTTGTCTACGAAAAAAGTACTCATGTTGTCAAATTTTGCGCTCAAAAGAGTGTCGGTGTGCAGTTTCACGAAAAGTGTTTTTCAATCTAGTCAAGGACTTGTTCAAACGAAATGAGTGTTAAAGCAGGAGTGTATGCATCCTAGTAGGTGCCGAAACAGCAAGATATATTCATCTGGGTTGTCTACGAAAAAAGTACTCCTGTCGTTGTCAAATTTTGCGCTCAAAAGAGTGTCGGTGTGCAGTTTCACGAAGTGTTTTTCAATCTAGTCAAGGACTTGTTCAAATGGAATGAGGGCTGGAGTAGGAGTGTATGCATCCTAGTAGGTTCTGAATCAGAAGGAATATTTGATCTGGGTTGTCTAAGAAAAAAGTACTCATGTCGTTGTCAAATTTTGCACTCAAAAGAGTGTCGGTGTGCAGTTTCACGAAAAGTGTTTTTCAATCTAGTCAAGGGCTTGTGCAAATTGATTGAGGGCTGGAGTAGGAGTGTAGGCATCCTTGTATGTTCTGAATCAGAAAGAATTTTCGATCTGGGTGGTCTACGAAAAAAGTACTCATGTCGTTGTCAAATTTTGCGCTCAAAAGAGTGTCGGTATGCAGTTTCACGAAAAATGTTTTTCAATCTAGTCAAGGATTTGCTCAAATGAAATGAGGGCTAAAGTAGGAGTGTATGCATCCTAGTAGGTGCCGAAGCAGAAAGAGTTTTTGATCTGGGTTGTCTACGAAAAAAGTACTCATGTCGTTGTCAAATTTTGCGCTCAAAAGAGTGTCGGTGTGCAGTTTCACGAAAAGTGTTTTTCAATCTAGTCAAGGACTTGTGCAAATTGAATGAGGGCTGGAGTAGGAGTGTAAGCATCCTAGTAGGTTCTGAATCAGAAGGAATTTTTAATCTGGATGGTCTACGGAAAAAGTACTCATGTCGTTGTCAATTTTTGCACTCAAAAGAGTGTCGGTGTGCAGTTTCACGAAAAGTGTTTTTCAATCTAGTCAAGGGCTTGTGCAATTTGAATGAGGGCTGGAGTAGGGGTGTAGGCATCCTAGTAGGTTCTGAATCAGAAAGAATATTTGATCTGGGTTGTCCAAGAAAAAAGAACTAGTGTCGTTGTCAAATTTTGCGCTCAAAAGAGTGTCGGTGTGCAGTTTCACGAAAAGTGTTTTTCAATCTAGTCAAGGACTTGTTCAAACGAAATGAGTGTTAAAGCAGGAGTGTATGCAACCTAGTAGGTGCCGAAACAGCAAGATATATTGATCTGGGTTGTCTACGAAAAAAGTACTCCTGTCGTTGTCAAATTTTGCGCTCAAAAGTGTGTCGGTGTGCAGTTTCACGAAAAGTGTTTTTCAATCTAGTCAAGGACTTGTTCAAACGAAATGAGTGTTAAAGCAGGAGTGTATGCATCCTAGTAGGTGCCGAAACAGCAAGATATATTGATCTGGGTCGTCTACGAAAAATGTACTCCTGTCGTTGTCAAATTTTGCGCTCAAAAGAGTGTCGGTGTGCAGTTTCACGAAAAGTGTTTTTCAATCTAGTCAAGGACTTGTTCAAATGGAATGAGGGCTGGAGTAGGAGTGTAAGCATCCTAGTAGGTTCTGAATCAGAAAGAATATTTGATCTGGGTTGTCTAAGAAAAAAGTACTCATGTCGTTGTCAAATTTTGCACTCAAAAGAGTGTCGGTGTGCAGTTTCACGAAAAGTGTTTTTCAATCTAGTCAAGGGCTTGTGCAAATTGAATGAGGGCTGGAGTAGGAGTGTAGGCATCCTTGTATGTTCTGAATCAGAAGGAATTTTTGATCTGGGTTGTCTACGAAAAAAGTACTCCTGTCGTTGTCAAATTTTGCGCTCAAAAGAGTGTCGGTGTGCAGTTTCACGAAAAGTGTTTTTCAATCTAGTCAAGGACTTGTTCAAACGAAATGAGTGTTAAAGCAGGAGTGTATGCATCCTAGTAGGTGCCGAAACAGCAAGATATATTGATCTGGGTTGTCTACGAAAAATGTACTCCTGTCGTTGTCAAATTTTGCGCTCAAAAGAGTGTCGGTGTGCAGTTTCACGAAAAGTGTTTTTCAATCTAGTCAAGGACTTGTTCAAATGGAATGAGGGCTGGAGTAGGAGTGTAAGCATCCTAGTAGGTTCTGAATCAGAAAGAATATTTGATCTGGGTTGTCTAAGAAAAAAGTACTCATGTCGTTGTCAAATTTTGCACTCAAAAGAGTGTCGGTGTGCAGTTTCACGAAAAGTGTTTTTCAATCTAGTCAAGGGCTTGTGCAAATTGAATGAGGGCTGGAGTAGGAGTCTAGGCATCCTTGTATGTTCTGAATCAGAAGGAATTTTTGATCTGGGTGGTCTACGAAAAAAGTACTCATGTCGTTGTCAAATTTTGCGCTCAAAAGAGTGTCGGTGTGCAGTTTCACGAAAAGTGTTTTTCAATCTAGTCAAGGACTTGTTCAAATGGAATGAGGGCTGGAGTAGGAGTGTAAGCATCCTAGTAGGTTCTGAATCAGAAAGAATATTTGATCTGGGTTGTCTAAGAAAAAAGTACTCATGTCGTTGTCAAATTTTGCACTCAAAAGAGTGTCGGTGTGCAGTTTCACGAAAAGTGTTTTTCAATCTAGTCAAGGGCTTGTGCAAATTGAATGAGGGCTGGAGTAGGAGTCTAGGCATCCTTGTATGTTCTGAATCAGAAGGAATTTTTGATCTGGGTGGTCTACGAAAAAAGTACTCATGTCGTTGTCAAATTTTGCGCTCAAAAGAGTGTCGGTATGCAGTTTCACAAAAAATGTTTTTCAATCTTGTCAAGGATTTGTTCAAATGAAATGAGGGCTAAAGTAGGAGTGTATGCATCCTAGTAGGTGCTGAAGCAGAAAAAGTTTTTGATCTGGGTTGTCTACGAAAAAAGTACTCATGTCGTTGTCAAATTTTGCGCTCAAAAGATTGTCGGTGTGCAGTTTCACGAAAAGTGTTTTTCAATCTAGTCAAGGACTTGTGCAAATTGAATGAGGGCTGGAGTAGGAGTGTAAGCATCCTAGTAGGTTCTGAATCAGAAGGAATTTTTGATCTGGATGGTCTACGGAAAAAGTACTCATGTCGTTGTCAAATTTTGCACTCAAAAGAGTGTCGGTGTGCAGTTTCACGAAAAGTGTTTTTCAATCTAGTCAAGGGCTTGTGCAATTTGAATGAGGGCTGGAGTAGGGGTGTAAGCATCCTAGTAGGTTCTGAATCAGAAAAAATATTTGATCTGGGTTGTCCAAGAAAAAAGAACTCATGTCGTTGTCAAATTTCGCGCCTATAAATGTCTCGGAATGTAGTTTCACGAAAAGTGTTTTTCAATCTAGTCAAGGACTTGTTCAAATTGAATGAGGGCTGGAGTAGGGGTGTAAGCATCCTTGTATGTTCTGAATCAGAAGGAATTTTTGATCTGGGTTGTCTACGAAAAAAGTACTCCTGTCGTTGTCAAATTTTGCGCTCAAAAGAGTGTCGGTGTGCAGTTTCACGAAAAGTGTTTTTCAATCTAGTCAAGGGCTTGTGCAAATTGAATGAGGGCTGGAGTAGGAGTGTAGGCATCCTTGTATGTTCTGAATCAGAAGGAATTTTTGATCTGGGTTGTCTACGAAAAAAGTACTCCTGTCGTTGTCAAATTTTGCGCTCAAAAGAGTGTCGGTGTGCAGTTTCACGAAAAGTGTTTTTCAATCTAGTCAAGGACTTGTTCAAACGAAATGAGTGTTAAAGCAGGAGTGTATGCATCCTAGTAGGTGCCGAAACAGCAAGATATATTGATCTGGGTTGTCTACGAAAAATGTACTCCTGTCGTTGTCAAATTTTGCGCTCAAAAGAGTGTCGGTGTGCAGTTTCACGAAAAGTGTTTTTCAATCTAGTCAAGGACTTGTTCAAATGGAATGAGGGCTGGAGTAGGAGTGTAAGCATCCTAGTAGGTTCTGAATCAGAAAGAATATTTGATCTGGGTTGTCTAAGAAAAAAAGTACTCATGTCGTTGTCAAATTTTGCACTCAAAAGAGTGTCGGTGTGCAGTTTCACGAAAAGTGTTTTTCAATCTAGTCAAGGGCTTGTGCAAATTGAATGAGGGCTGGAGTAGGAGTCTAGGCATCCTTGTATGTTCTGAATCAGAAGGAATTTTTGATCTGGGTGGTCTACGAAAAAAGTACTCATGTCGTTGTCAAATTTTGCGCTCAAAAGAGTGTCGGTATGCAGTTTCACAAAAAATGTTTTTCAATCTTGTCAAGGATTTGTTCAAATGAAATGAGGGCTAAAGTAGGAGTGTATGCATCCTAGTAGGTGCTGAAGCAGAAAGAGTTTTTGATCTGGGTTGTCTACGAAAAAAGTACTCATGTCGTTGTCAAATTTTGCGCTCAAAAGAGTGTCGGTGTGCAGTTTCACGAAAAGTGTTTTTCAATCTAGTCAAGGACTTGTGCAAATTGAATGAGGGCTGGAGTAGGAGTGTAAGCATCCTAGTAGGTTCTGAATCAGAAGGAATTTTTGATCTGGATGGTCTACGGAAAAATTACTCATGTCGTTGTCAAATTTTGCACTCAAAAGAGTGTCGGTGTGCAGTTTCACGAAAAGTGTTTTTCAATCTAGTCAAGGGCTTGTGCAATTTGAATGAGGGCTGGAGTAGGGGTGTAAGCATCCTAGTAGGTTCTGAATCAGAAAAAATATTTGATCTGGGTTGTCCAAGAAAAAAGAACTCCTGTCGTTGTCAAATTTTGCGCTCAAAAGAGTGTCGGTGTGCAGTTTCACGAAAAGTGTTTTTCAATCTAGTCAAGGACTTGTTCAAATGGAATGAGGGCTGGAGT
The DNA here is from genome assembly GCF_964194025.1 of Convolutriloba macropyga. NCBI lineage: Eukaryota > Metazoa > Xenacoelomorpha > Acoela > Convolutidae > Convolutriloba > Convolutriloba macropyga. The sequence goes on along the minus strand of NC_134476.1, from coordinate 22,962,388 downwards.
AGGAGTGTAAGCATCCTAGTAGGTTCTGAATCAGAAAGAATATTTGATCTGGGTTGTCTAAGAAAAAAGTACTCATGTCGTTGTCAAATTTTGCACTCAAAAGAGTGTCGGTGTGCAGTTTCACGAAAAGTGTTTTTCAATCTAGTCAAGGGCTTGTGCAAATTGAATGAGGGCTGGAGTAGGAGTCTAGGCATCCTTGTATGTTCTGAATCAGAAGGAATTTTTGATCTGGGTGGTCTACGAAAAAAGTACTCATGTAGTTGTCAAATTTTGCGCTCAAAAGAGTGTCGGTATGCAGTTTCACAAAAAATGTTTTTCAATCTTGTCAAGGATTTGTTCAAATGAAATGAGGGCTAAAGTAGGAGTGTATGCATCCTAGTAGGTGCTGAAGCAGAAAAAGTTTTTGATCTGGGTTGTCTACGAAAAAAGTACTCATGTCGTTGTCAAATTTTGCGCTCAAAAGAGTGTCGGTGTGCAGTTTCACGAAAAGTGTTTTTCAATCTAGTCAAGGACTTGTGCAAATTGAATGAGGGCTGGAGTAGGAGTGTAAGCATCCTAGTAGGCTCTGAATCAGAAGGAATTTTTGATCTGGATGGTCTACGGAAAAAGTACTCATGTCGTTGTCAAATTTTGCACTCAAAAGAGTGTCGGTGTGCAGTTTCACGAAAAGTGTTTTTCAATCTAGTCAAGGGCTTGTGCAATTTGAATGAGGGCTGGAGTAGGGGTGTAAGCATCCTAGTAGGTTCTGAATCAGAAAAAATATTTGATCTGGGTTGTCCAAGAAAAAAGAACTCATGTCGTTGTCAAATTTCGCGCCTATAAATGTCTCGGAATGTAGTTTCACGAAAAGTGTTTTTCAATCTAGTCAAGGACTTGTTCAAATTGAATGAGGGCTGGAGTAGGGGTGTAAGCATCCTAGTAAGTTCTGAATCAGCAGGAATTTTTGATCTGGGTGGTCTACGAAAAAAGTACTCATGTCGTTGTCAAATTTTGCGCTCAAAAGAGTGTCGGTATGCAGTTTCACGCAAACAAACGAAAAGGCCCCGCCTTTTCGTTTGTTTGCTTTTTCGCTTTCCTGTTTTTGTTTTGTTTAGATCCCGGCTTATCTGGGACTAGCCCCTTTAGATTTAGTGCTGGCTTAACCCTTTAGCTCTGGCTTAACCGGAGCTCCCCTTTCCTTTTCTGAGATGCACTATTTGAGTGTTTTTGGTGCCCCGGTAGCCAGCAGTTGCTACCGTTGCATCAAAATCACTCATGGAGTGCCTCTCATGTTCTCTCCTGCTTGTGTTCTTTAGGTGTCGGCTTATCTGGGACCCAGCCCTTTCTTTATTGGTGCTACCATTGCTTTCTTTCTTGTGCTGTTTAGATCCCGGCTTATCTGGGACAGCCCCGCCTTTTCGTTTGTTTGCTCTTTTTTGCTTTCCTGTTTTTGTTTTGTTTAGATCCCGGCTTATCTGGGACTAGCCCCTTTAGATTTAGTGCTCTGGCTTAACCGGAGCTCCCCTTTCCTTTTCTGAGATGCACTATTTGAGTGTTTTTGGTGCCCCGGTAGCCAGCAGTTGCTACCGTTGCATCAAAATCACTCATGGAGTGCCTCTCATGTTCTCTCCTGCTTGTGTTCTTTAGGTCCCGGCTTATCTGGGACCCAGCCCTTTCTTTATTGGTGCTACCATTGCTTTCTTTCTTGTGCTGTTTAGATCCCGGCTTATCTGGGACAGCCCCGCCTTTTCGTTTGTTTGCTCTTTTTCGCTTTCCTGTTTTTGTTTTGTTTAGATCCCGGCTTATCTGGGACTAGCCCCTTTAGATTTAGTGCTCTGGCTTAACCGGAGCTCCCCTTTCCTTTTCTGAGATGCACTATTTGAGTTTTTTTGGTGCCCCGGTAGCCAGCAGTTGCTACCGTTGCATCAAAATCACTCATGGAGTGCCTCTCATGTTCTCTCCTGCTTGTGTTCTTTAGGTCCCGGCTTATCTGGGACCCAGCCCTTTCTTTAATGGTGCTACCATTGCTTTCTTTCTTGTGCTGTTTAGATCCCGGCTTATCTGGGACAGCCCCGCCTTTTCGTTTGTTTGCTCTTTTTCGCTTTCCTGTTTTTGTTTTGTTTAGATCCCGGCTTATCTGGGACTAGCCCCTTTAGATTTAGTGCTCTGGCTTAACCGGAGCTCCCCTTTCCTTTTCTGAGATGCACTATTTGAGTGTTTTTGGTGCCCCGGTAGCCAGCAGTTGCTACCGTTGCATCGAAATCACTCATGGAGTGCCTCTCATGTTCTCGCCTGCTTGTGTTCTTTAGGTCCCGGCTTATCTGGGACCCAGCCCCTTCTTTATTGGTGCTACCATTGCTTTCTTTCTTGTGCTGTTTAGATCCCGGCTTATCTGGGACAGCCCCGCCTTTTCGTTTGTTTGCTCTTTTTTGCTTTCCTGTTTTTGTTTTGTTTAGATCCCGGCTTATCTGGGACTAGCCCCTTTAGATTTAGTGCTCTGGCTTAACCGGAGCTCCCCTTTCCTTTTCTGAGATGCACTATTTGAGTGTTTTTGGTGCCCCGGTAGCCAGCAGTTGCTACCGTTGCATCAAAATCACTCATGGAGTGCCTCTCATGTTCTCTCCTGCTTGTGTTCTTTAGGTCCCGGCTTATCTGGGACCCAGCCCTTTCTTTATTGGTGCTACCATTGCTTTCTTTCTTGTGCTGTTTAGGTCCCGGCTTATCTGGGACAGCCCCGCCTTTTCGTTTTTTTGCTCTTTTTCGCTTTCCTGTTTTTGTTTTGTTTAGATCCCGGCTTATCTGGGACTAGCCCCTTTAGATTTAGTGCTCTGGCTTAACCGGAGCTCCCCTTTCCTTTTCTGAGATGCACTATTTGAGTGTTTTTGGTGCCCCGGTAGCCAGCAGTTGCTACCGTTGCATCAAAATCACTCATGGAGTGCCTCTCATGTTCTCTCCTGCTTGTGTTCTTTAGGTCCCGGCTTATCTGGGACCCAGCCCTTTCTTTATTGGTGCTACCATTGCTTTCTTTCTTGTGCTGTTTAGGTCCCGGCTTATCTGGGACCTTGCCCTGTGCGTGATTTCTTAGTAGTATTTATGATCCTTGTATGACTACTAGGAAACCATATATGATCCTTGTATGACTACTAGGAAATCATATTTGATCCTTGTATGACTACTAAAAAATCATCTATGATCCTTGTATGTCTACTAAGAAATCATATATGATCCTTGTAGGATCATATATGATTTCCTAGTAGTCATACAAGGCTCATATATGATTTCCTAGTAGTCATACAAGGATCATATATGATTTCCTAGTAGTCATACAAGGATCATATATGGTTTCCTAGTAGTCATACAAGGATCATATATGATTTCCTAGTAGTCATACAAGGATCATAAAGGAATTCATAGGTCATAGGTCAGCTCGCAGTGGTTTCATTGGGTCGGCTATCGGTTTTCGAATGCTTGCGATCTACGAGCAGTATTAGTTAGCATTTATGATTTCCTTGATTTCATACAAGGATCATATATGATTTACTAGTAGTCATACAAGGATCGTACTAGGAAATACGTTATGATTTGTATGACATCATATATGATCCTTGTATGACTACTAGGAAGCGGCGACCCGGGGTTATACTTATGTTTCCGCGCGCAATTTTGGTCGGAAAAGCGTCACAACTTTCCAATTCTCTGATCTATAGTTCGATTGCAGGCTTCGACAGATTCGAAGATACTGGGAAAATCAGTGCACGTATGCAATCTTTTGGACTTGCTTCCGTTCACAGATTTACAAAATGGACAAATTTGCTGAGGATTTTTATCGATTTTGGGTGCTACTGGTCACAGGTAAGTCTTCCAGTTAAATAATTGTGCCATAGTTTAGACCTTGCTTTATGAAAAGACTCAAAAATAATGGGGTGAGTGTTGACTAGCACCCGGTTTAAAGTCGAGCAAACGCACTTTTTGCAACAACTTGAGTGGAGCAAAAACCTAGGCGATTCAGGTGAAGCATAGTCTTTAAATGGGGCCATCGTATGTATTTTCGAAATATTTTTCTTCTTCAGTTCAATAAAGTTTTTTCAATTCAAAGAATTTGAATGTATTGGAGCGTTGCCTTTTCTACGACTCGAAGAGGAGTTATAGTGATATATTTTTTAATCGTTCGAGTTAATCTGAAATAGGATCAAAAAGTCAAGGCCGCATGTGTTAAACTTTGATTTTGGCCTGCTGATGAACAGAATGGAAGAGCTGAGAGAACAGAGAGTGGTGGTTTTGTTCGTCCCAATTTTCAAAAGATAAGCGAGATCATTAAGTGTAAAAAAATTTGCTCTAAGCGAGCGAAACTTTTTGATAATGAGACGCATTGTCGAAGGAATATATTAATTTTAACTCCAACTTTTCCAAAGCTCTTTTTATCAATTACACTAACTAGTAATCGTATGTTTGGAAACGTTTTTGACAATAGGAAGCAAAAAATTTTGTTTAAGGTTCAACTTTGAGCTATTTTTGTCATTTTGCCATTTTAGACGCTTTCTTCGCAGTTTTTGCTGCGATCTAGCGGTTTTGGCGGCCTTCTCTTTTTATTGAATTTAATTGTGAAATGATTTTGATGAAGAACATTTACTAAGCTTAGTAAAATTTTAGCTGATTGTCGAATTTTTTTCCGAATTTGAAAATTTGAATGGCCAGTTTCACCTAAAATAATTTGAGTTGTTTTGAGTTGTTTTGAGCGAAAATATTTGAGATGCTTTGAGGAAATTTTCCTAGAACAAAATGTGGGATACCACTAACTTTAAGTGTTTTGTGCAAAACGTTGTATTTAGATTTCAAACTTATTTTGTTTTTCGTTTGCACATTTTTTACCCAATTTTATAGGTCATGTGGCCTTAATTCGTTTTCCTGTCACAGATCACAATATCACGTACAGATACATTATTAGAAGATCAGTTGAAAACAAATGGTTTGGGGTCGCGACTTGTGAACAACTTTCAGTTTATCTGTTTATCAGAAAAAAATTATGTTTCTTTTAAGATTTTATTATTTCTCAGGTTTTCTTTAAATAGTTGACTTGCAAAATAGACCGTTAAAATTCTGAAAAATAATTGTTTTTACGTTTTGATGTTTGAGATGGGTGTGTTTGACGTTTTAGTATGTTTGTTTGACGTTTTAATATGTGTGTTTGACATTTTAGTATGTTTTTTACGTTTTAGTATGTTTGAGATGGGTGTGTTTGACTTCGATCTACTCCGTAGTCTTGCGCCCGAGTTTTTTAAAGATCGGTTTACACAATTTTATGAATATTGAAGTGAAATTGGAAAATTTATTTTGGTGACTGCGAAACAAGTGGAACAAAAACGAGTTGTTTTGCGACGTGAACTTTTTTCCCCATCATTTGCGAACTATAGTCAGACAACGGTGTTTGAACAAAAATTCGTGTTGTTGCTAGTGGTTTTTGTTTATTTGCGGCAATTTACATTCTTTGTTGTTTTTCAATTTTTGATCAGATTTTTTTCTAAGTGATTTTTCAGTACATTTATTGTCCAATCGAGGTCGAAAATTTTGTTTAGTCAACGATCACTCCTTGAATTGTGTTAGGACTTTTCCTGCTATGGCTTCATTGTTTCTTTCTGATTCATTTTTTTAAAAATTTTCCGCGTAGGATCAAATTGTTTTCTTCTTGTGTGTACAAAAGTTGAGGGAGTTGAGAAGCAATGATATTTGACGTTGTACAAAAGCAACTACTGTAATATATTGTTGGAAAATGTCAGAAACTGAATAATTGGAGTGAAGTGTCGTATTATTTCAATGATTAAAAATAGATGCGTTAGCTGCAACAACCCTGACAATTATTTTTTTAAATGTTAACAAGTTATTTTTCATTGTTTTTAGATTTTATTTTGTTTTGTTTATTGTCTTCATGTTTCCACTTGTTTTTTCCCCGCGTTTACTGGTCATTTTGCGTCAAATTGTTTCCTATCATGCATCAACTTATGACGCACGAAAACTGTATTGGAAGATATGTTAAAAAGACGTGGTTTGGAACAGCAAATTGTGAAAAATTTTCAGAGAAACTTTATCAGGCTGTTTTTTTTCTTTTGAATATTTCTCTGGCTGACTAAAAATTGACTCGTAAATTAGATCAGCAAAAAGTGAGAATTTTGTTTTTTGTTTACATAGGGCTATTCGATTTTGTTTCTTGTTCTTTTCTCAATAAGTTGATCAAATTTTTTTGGTAGTGGTTTTTTCAATCCATTCGTTTTCAATTATAGGTCTACTACTTTGTTTTTTAAGTTACTTAATAAACTCAAAAATGCAAAATTTGTTATGGAAAAACACAAACTTTGGTGCTTTTTGCGAAGCAGAGGACGGCAAGGAACAGACACTGCAAGTTGTGGGTTAGCAGTAATGAAATTGAGCAAAGAGACAACATCAAGTTTTTCAGTCTTATATTAGACAAGAATTTAATTTTTGAACAAAAATAACAGGATTGTGCAGAAAATGGCTATTGCTGTTCAAGCAGTCAAGTCAATTTCTGATGCAATGCCAAACCGTACCAGATTGCTCCCATTTCGACTCTCACTCTTAGTAACATTCATTACTGAGCAATACAGATGAACGGTTGCAGAATTATAAATAAAACTCGATAGACAAATAGAAGTGAGCTTGTAGAGTTAGCTTGCTTGTGACCAAATGTGACTCCGTTAGCGAATATAGGAAGCACAATCAGATTCTCACAGTCCTGCAACTTTTAATATATGTAAATCTATCCAATGCTTTGCTTTTCGTTTTTTGTTTAATCATTAACATCAATGAAAACACCCAAGTTGAGGTCCAGACCCAAATTTGCTTCTGATCAGACTTTCCAGACCGAAATTATCTCTGATCAGAATTTCCAGACGGAAATTCACCCTGATCAGACTTCTTCAGACCCAAGTGACCTCTGATCAGACTTTCCAGACACAGAAGGTCTCTGACCAGACTTTTCAGACCGAAGGTGTTCTGATCAGACCATCTTCAGACCATGGTCCAGACTCATATTCAGACCATTGCCCAGACCTTAATCAGACTATGATCAGACTCAAATGCGCTCGAAGAGGTTATGATCAGACCCAGTTGCGCTCGAAGCAGTTATGATCAGACCCAGTTGCGCTTGCAGCTATTTATGATCAGACTGAAGTGCGCTCCAAACCGGTTCTGATTAGACTCAAGTGCGCTCGAAATAGTCCGATCAGAGACAGATTTTACTTATGAACATATCTCCGAATTTTGCTATAATATATTCATTTCATAAAAACTGATGTTTGCAGTATTTAATTCATCTATAGAAAAATCAATTTTAAAAGTATTGCTAAAGAAAACAAAACCCAACTGTTGAGAACAAAATTTATTTAGTGTACCGATTAGTTTATAATTCTGAATCAATGGATGAGTTAAGACAGCCTTCCATAAGAAACGTCGTGGTCTCCAGTTGATCAAAATTTCTTCTAAAGGGGACCGGCCTCAGCTATCTGCTGGACTCTTTTTTTTCTGATCAGAGCTATCGGACTTTAGATGAGTCTCTGATCAGAAAGCTGCTTTTTGGCTGCCTCTTGGTAGAGCCAACATCTTTCAGTAAAAAAACAAAAAAAATGAAAAAAATAATGCGCTCGAAATGGTCCCTGATCAGACCCAATTGCGTTTGAAGACATTTATGATCAGATCCAATTGCGCTCGAAATCGACTCTGATCAGACAAAAGTGCGCTCGAATCCGCCTATGATCAGACAAAATTGCGCTCGAAATTGCCTCTGATCAGACTCAAGTGCGTTCGAATCCGCCTATGATCAGACTTTTCAGACCAAAATGACCTCTGATCAGACCATCTCCAGACCATGATCAGACCGTAGTGCGCTCGAACTTCCGAAAAGACCCTGTAATTTCGGTCTGGGAACACACGGGTGTGCGCTCGACTGGGTCTGATCAGAAGTCAATTTGGGTCTGGACCTCAACCTGGGCATCAAAAGCTGACTGTTCGGTGAAAATTGAAACGATAATTAAAGGAAATGTACTAGGATAAATAAAGTGATTATTTTTGATGTCAAGGTTTAATAACAAGACAGTATATTCTGAGTACCAGAAATGCCAGTTTGTGTTCGTAGTTAAATTTAAACAGTTTGCGTTGTTATACGACACTATGTTCCTGTAAATCAGTTCAAATAACTGTCAAGTGCTCGAAGAAAATCAGCGTGATTTCTTCTTCGGGTTTGTTTAGTGAACAAAAATACCTCGAATTGTGTCAGGACGTGTCCTGCTATGGTTTCTGTTTTTTTTCAAATTAAATTTTAATACTATTCCGTGTATGATATATTGTCTTCCACTTGGATGTAAACCACTAGGGGCAGTTGAGAGAAGCTATGCTAGTGGGCATTGTACAAGGGCCACTCCTCTAATATATTGTTGGAACATGTCTAACACTGAATGATTGCAGTGAATCGCCATATTACTTCATTGATTAAGAATAGATGGTTTAGCTGCAGCGATCCTTGCCAAATCAATCAAAAAGTAATTTTGCAGCCTTTTTCTCCAATTTAATTTACAAAATTATATAATTTTATGTACCCAAGTTTTTTCATTGTGATCACCCTTTATATTTGTTTTGTTTTTTTATTTCCACTGGTTTTCTTTCATTAATTTTATAGGTCATTTTGCATCATTTTCTTTTTCTATCATGCATCACATTATCACGTACGACAACTGTATTAGAAGATCATTTGGGAACACGTTGTTTGGAGTCGCAACTTGTGAAGAATTTTCAGCAAAATTTATCGGATTGTTTTTCGTTTTATTATTTCTCATTTTTTTTTTAAAAAATTGATTCGTAAAATAGACCAGTAAAAGTCGGAAAAATTTTTTACGTTTACTTTGTAACTTTTAGATGGGTCTAAGTGCTTTATAACTTCAATCGATTTTTGAGTCTCGTTCCAACGTTATTTAAGATCTGTTTTTGAAGTCAAATTAGAGAGATGATTTCTGTCAGTCTGAAACTCTTTGATTCTTCTTTTTTCGTGCATGCAAATCCAGTGCATTTCTAAGTATTTGGGAAAAAATTGGGTTTTTCAAGCCATTCTGTCTCATCAAATAATTTGAATGATGATTTATTTACCTGTTGAATTTTCAGAAGGTGCTTAATTGCAGAGGCGAACTATTTCAATGGGCAGTTTTCTTTGTTTAGTGTCCCCAGCTTGCTCTGAGATTTTTTTGACCATCTATATTCAAGGCTTGTCATCAAAATAGTCTAGCAAAACCGTATATAGCTCTAATGGCAATTTCATGACTTATCGTCTTGTAAGGATGAATATTCAAGGAATAATACGAAAAGAGAATATGCTTCGAAATGTAGTTACTTTACTTAGGTGTCCAAAATCTTGATTATGTCAACTTCATACTTTTCGAAGTGATATCATTCACCCGTGTTGTTTATTTTCGCCTTTGGTAGGGGGTTGGTGCCCAGTTCGTCTTCCCGGATTTTAGTAGGGAATTAATATCTATAATCAGTGAAGACTGAACAAATTTTTTGAAACAAAAAATGACAAAAAGTCTAAATACAAAAAGCGAATTCAAAAGGATTTGATCATTATCTGAAAGAAAATTGCCATTTCAAGTACTGTAAATTGATGCAGTACAGCACTGAAGAACAAAGTGATCAAAAGAATTTTTTTTTAGTCTTAAGCAGTCTTTAGCGTAGAAGTTAGACATGACATGATTTTGTTTAGATCTATTTTTCAAATACCATCGAAGAGCTAGAGGTCTGTGAGGAAAGATTGAAAATTCTATTATATGGTAAAAATAAGTTTGTCTTGTCACTGTCTCTTTAGGTGATTGCAAGATAACTACGTACTTCTTTGATTTTGTTTGTACATGCAAATCTAGTTCTCTAACTAATACTTGATGTTTGTTCACAATAATGAAGTAAACAGAATTAATCATTCCATCCAATATGATAATGATATACAAAAATTTGATGCACAAACAGATTTGTTGCAACATACATTCTTTCCTAATTTTCAAAATGACACAATGGAAGATAATAGATACTAATGAAACAAAACAATTGAAAACATGAAATGTTTAGACTTCTAAAAGTTCAAATTCTTACTCTTCTTAAACTGTTCAAGAGAGAAAATGTAAAATTCGTTCATTCTAAATTTCTTCAGTGTAATTTCTTAAAAAATCTTCCCTTGCCACACGATTTTTCTGTGAAAAATGGACGCACGAGAAAACGTTTAATAACAAAAAAATTGGGTATTTTCACACAATTTTCTCGCCCCTAATCTCATGGTTTTTCAAGTGAGTTGCACGAAAAAATTCTTGTGAGAAATCTAAAACAAATTTTTAAGAAATCAATTTAATTTTTTGCACAAAAACCTCAAAAAATGGCATAAACATTACATTAATCCTCATGTTTTTTGAGAGGATTTTTGTGTGTTTTCAAATGAGGTCTTCGTATGATACTGATTTTGGTTTTAATACACAAAAAATTGCTTTTTTTGACACAACACGCATTTTTGTGACAAGATTTTTGTAATCACATGCCAGGGAGTTTTTCAGACAAGAAGTAATCTTTTAAAAATAAAAATGGCAGAACAACCCAATACACAAAAAGAATTCACAAGAGTTTGATCTCGATTTGGAACTAAAATGCCATTTCAGGTACTGTACTGTAATAGGACTTTGCTCAGCGCTGAAGAACAACTAGACCAAAAGAAATAAACTTTTTTAGTCTTTAGCAGTCTTTGGCGTACAAATTCGACGTGACCTGATTTTCTTCAGATCAATTTTTCAAATACCATTGAAGAGCTAGAAGTCTATTTGGAAAGATTAAAAGTTCTAAAAGTTCTATCATGTAGTACAAATGTACACAAGTTTCATATGGAAAATATGTTCGTCTTGTCACTGTCTCTATAAGTGATTGCAAGCTGGAAACGTACGTCTTTGTTTTTGTTATACCTGCAAATATAGTTCTCTAATTACTACTTGTTGTTTGTTCCTAATAACGAACTAAGCTGAATTGATAATTCCATTCCAAAATATATTGAAATTTGGACATTTTTGTTGCAACATAAACTCTCTACTTTTTTGCAAAACGGCACAATGGCAAATAATGAATATTGATGAAGCAATGCAATTAAAAAAGCAAGAAAAATTTAGACTTCTGAAAGTTCAAAATCTTACTCTTCTTAAACTGTTCAGAAACAAAGGAGAAAACATAAATTTCGTACACTCTACATTTTATTCATGTACATCCCACAGAATTCGTCCATTGCCAAACGATTTTTTGCGGGGAAAATTTGACGCACGCAAAAATGCCCAGTTTCAGGAAAAAATGCCCACTTTTGCACAATTTTCTCCACCCTAGCTCTTGGTTTTTCACGTGATTCGGACGAAAAATCTTGCTGAAAATCTAGACCAGTTTTTCATATAATAAATATATATTTTTTTCATGTAATAAATAAAATAAATAAAATAAAACAAAAAAATCCCAAGAATTATAATGTTTTTTACAATATTTTTCGATTTTTCAAATGAGATTTTTTTGATACTCTATTTGATTTATTACGCAAAAAATTGTGTTTTCTTACACGAGACGCATTTCACTCGAGAAGAAATTTTTCAGACTCCGGAAGAATTAAAAAAAAATAAAAATGGCACAACATCCAGATGCAAAAAGCGAATTCAGAAGTGTTTGATCTTTATCTGGAGGAAAAATGCAATTTCAAGTACTGTAATTTGATGTAGTACAGCACTGAAAAACAAAGTGACCAGAAGAATTGTTTTTTTAGTCTTAAGCAGTCTTTAGCTTAGAAGTTAGACTTGACCTGATTTTCTTCAGATTTTTTTTAAATACCATTGAAGAGCTAGAAGTCTGTGAGGAAAGATTAAAAATTCTATGATATGGTAAAATTGTGTTCTTCTTGTTACTGTCTCCTTAAGTGATTGCAAACTGGCTACGTACATCTTTGATTTTGTTGTACAAGCAAATCTAGTTCTCCAGCTACTACTTGATGTTTGTTCACAATAACCGTCGTAATATCAGCGGACACCAGTTTGTATCACTTTGTACATTGAAACGATAGACAAAACTCTATCTACCCTGAGAAGTTTCAAATTTTGGACCTAATCGATCCCTAGCCTCACTTTGCCAAAATCGGCCAGTATTAAATCTCTGAATCAGGCCTGAAGCTCTCTGAGAGTTTGTTACATGTATCTAAAACTCATATTTGTGAGATCGCTGGATGAACTGCTTATTACGAGCAGTATCTGTCTACCTGTTTTGATGGTCGTAATATTTACCACAGTTTGAAGTTTGATTTCAATATACTCAGAATACTCACAGATCCAAGAGACTAAAAAGCATTAATTGACTGTTTGCTTAGAGAATTTTTGAGTTTTATTTTTTTCTGCTAAAGAAAAGAATCCATTGGGCTCCCCCGGGTCGAGGTTTTGACAAAAATTAATGTAAGATTGGCGGTGACTAGCGGTGAAAAAAAACTTTTTTCACCGCAAAGCGCCCGCATCTTTTAGCGTTGAATGCGCTGAAAGCGGTGAATTTTTGTAAGAATTGCGTTGAATTTTGCGGTGAAAAAATTTTTTTTTCACCGCATTCTCCGGAATTCTTACAAAACAGAAGCTGCCGTACAAGGGTTCGAACCTCTGCCTTATGAGTGTCACCTTCGTAATCCACTGCGCCATCTATTACTTACTACAATGATATTTCCTGCGAATATGAGATAAGCGTTGAAATTAGCTTAAAAGTTTTTTATCACCGCATTCATCGCATTGAACGCATATCTTACACTTTTCTTCAAATTCACCCCAAATCTTACATCTTTTAGCGATTTTTAGCGGTGACACCTCGACCCGGGCCATCTTTTAATAGAATTTGCCCAAAAACACATTTTTTTGCACGAAATACAGGGAAATTTGCTGTCGAGATAATAAAGCTACGGTACAGCCCAAAAAGGGGGAGTTTTGGAATTTCTGAACATTCTTCCTGAATTCTTCTGAATTTCTGAACACTCTCCCATTCTTCCTTTATCTACTATTTTAAACGAACATAAATTTAAGTTGAAATTTCAGGTTGTGCTAACAATTGCAATTGCTTTCGAGCGGTACATTCTCATTGTTAGGGCACTCGACTCTGGTAGACTTCTGAGTAGCTTTCGAAGAAAAGTGTTATACAGCTTCATAGTCCTCCTGTGCTTCTTGGGTCCTGCACTTGTTACCCTCGATTTTCTGTGGAATTACGGCGAACCGGTTTTGGTAATGCTGTCATTTAATTTTGCTTTTTATATTATTATTATTTACAGCCTAGTCTGTTTGCTATTTAATTTAAATAAATCTACTGAAAAAAACCCCAAATTGTAAGAAAATATTTAACTTGTAAGAACCCTGCGAGATGAATGGTTAATTTTCAAGGGATTTTCAATTCGAATGGTTAACTTGTAAGAGCTTTGTAAGTCGAATGGTTAACTTGTAAGAACTTGCAAATTTTTGGAAGAAAAATTTGCAAGGCGATGCATCGCCTTTTAAGTTTCTGCCAGAAACTTGCAAATTCTTACAAGTTAAACATTCGGCCTCGACCCAGGATGATAAGTTTCGAGCAATAAATGTTAAAAAATATTATTAAACGAAAAAAGAAGAAGCTCAGTCTCATTCGTTTCTCAAATTGAGCAAGAGTGAAGTCTGTTATTTTGATTGAATTGAATAAAATTTGAATTTTATAATTTTTCCACTAGACCATAAAAACTAATAACCGACCTTTTCACAACTGACTGTTTGCTAGGTATTTTTTAATCAACATTTGTGTTAGTTCGTTTCAACCCTCCGACGAAAGATAAAATTTTGGAATAAAATGAGTTTACTTAGAGAAAAAATGATAAAAAATAAGATTCATAACATTTATCTCCCCTGAACAAACGGCAAAGCATACAAGAGTACTCGGAGTGAGACAAAATTACCTTACTTACGCATTTTGAGAAACTTTTTTTAAAAAAGAGGAATTTTTTTCAAGGGATTAGTTCCATTGAAAAACACATAAAAACATATCATTAACAAAAACACTTATAAATGGTTATAGAGTTTTCGAAAAATGGTTGTTTCAGTGAGAATTTTGCACTTCATCTAAATATTGTGAGAAGTGAAGTTTGTAAATAAACCTTATTGTTTTAATAAATATTATGTATTCAAATATTATATCAAGCAGAAGTTCTTGTGGCGGGTATCAAAATAGCGGATATTTATCAAATACTTGGGTTTCTAAGTCATTGGTATGATGGGAACCATAAACACACAAAATAATTTACTTTAATTAGTCCTGAGCCTTAAAGCGAAAATGAAAAATTTTTAAATGTTCTTGCTGATGAAAATCGTTATTGTTTCGACCACCTTGTGGGGGAGGAACTATAAACTCAAACGTTTTTTTTGCTCAGTCGATTTTAGCTAATGGATATATCATCCAGCGTTGAATATGGAATTAAAATGATTTTTCTAATTTTTGTTGTTTACATGGAGTTATCGACGTTTCAAGTTTTGTTAATAGTAGGCGGATTTCCGTTGTTTTCATTCACCTTTTCCAAGTTTTTTGTCCAAATTTTTGCCAATTTTGCTGATTAATGTTAAAACTTTCAAAAAAATGTTTCTGACTTTAACTTTAAGAATAGAGGCGTCTCGTCGGTTGGTTTAATCCGAGTCTTTTAGTAAATATTTTTGCTAAATTTTGCGAAATTCAGACTTTTTCAAATCAGAAATAGCTACAAATAACCTCTTTCATCCAACTTCGTTAAAAAATGCCGGCACTATAGACTAAACATCTGCTGTCATAATCATTGAAAACTGCAAAAAATTTAGCTGTATATTGGTTTCTTTTAGGAGTCTTCTGGAATTAAAATCTTGCCGGTTTTCCGAATATTAACTAAACAAATATAAAAACAAATCATTTATTTTTCGGTTTATTGAAATCCTTCATTTGCTAACTGATCTTTCTAGCAAACGCATGGTATAGTTTATGGTTTTCCTTGGACGCGTGGCAGAACTAGGGCTAGATTTGGACTCATCTCTTAGATTCTTATAATCAAAAACTTTTCGGATTATAATGGTGCGTTTTTTTTAAATATTTTGATTTTTTTGTCTTCTTTTATGATGAATATTGACGAGAATGATTTCAAAGCAAGGATCAATTTTTGACAAGTTCTCTTTATAGCAAAATTGAGTCCACATGAATATAAATATATATATATATATATATATATATATATATAAATATATATACATACATACATACATACACACACACACATATATATATATATATATATATATATATATATACAACGTCCTCAAGAAAAGCTCTTAGTGTTTATGGCTTCGAATATGTGCTTTTGTAAAACTTAATTGAATTCTTTCTTTTGCTTCCATTTGTCATTCTTTTTGTTGCTTTTTGACTTCGTCTTGTTCATTGGGGATCCAATTTAGTTCATTGGAACCATATATTAACCTATACAACGTTAACTAATGGTTTCTTACTACGAAATTTTATCAATTGTTTGTTATTTTTTGCGTTTTCTTCTATTTGAGGTTGTAATTCGTTCTCTTTTTTCGATTATAGCTTCATAAAATTAGCCCCAAAATGTTATAGCTTCCAAAAAATAGCTTCAAGAAAGGCATTGAATATTGGGGCAAAAGAACATTTGAAATGATTTCAGTGAATAGTTTACATATTTAACGGCTGCCAAGGCGTTCCCTCGCGAAAGTCGTTAGATTTTTTTTTGTTTTTTCCTCTGACTTGTTCTTCTTGTTGTCATACAGCATATTTCTGACAATCAGAAGCCTAAATTGTTTCCATGGGTGTTTAATTGTACCTATTTTATGATTTAAGTTTCTAGCTAACAGTTTAATGACTTTTTTAAAAAATTATTTTTTAAATGACACTTTTTCAAACAATTATTTGTCTTTCCCAGTTTTTGTCCTCATTGTCGTCTACAAGTGACTCATTCTCATTATTGACAAAGCGCAGCACTGTTCTAGTGCTCCAAACCAAAATTTGAGTTGATCATTACGTTTTGACTGACGTCTACAAATCAAAGAAATGTGTTTTCACAATTTCGTGAGTTTTCGACAATGGTCAGTATTTTGTGGTTCTTTTGTTCTCTTTTTCAAAGAGAACTTCTCAAAGAAGAACCATTTAAAATCAAAGCAGACACCAGCAAAAAATAAAATCTTTTTTGTCAACTTAAAACTTTTATTGTTTTCCATAGTCTTAGAGTTTTAATGGCTTCAACGATGTGGTTTCGATAATTTTTAATTGATACTTTGATTGCTGTCCATTTTTGATGTTTTTCTGTCGTCCTAGTATTCACTCTTCCTAATAACAAGCACCTTTGGCTTCCTATTCAGTTGCAAGTTAGTCTGTTTTTGCTTTAAGTTTGAAGCTTATGGTTTCAGTTTATGTTTTGAGAAAAGCATTGGATTTTTGAGCTTTGTTATTTTTCTTATTCCTGTCAACTTCGTAGCTTGATCTTTTTAAGGACAAGTTGCGTCCACTTCATAGTGAACCGGTGTCCAGTTTTTTAGTGGTCTCAATATCAATCAATAGTTTCTTGGCTTTGGTACTATAGTTTTTCATAAAAAATGTGTGTTTTCTAGATGTTTGCCCATTATCACTCTAATGAGGTAACGCAATTGGCTTTGAAAGACTGCAATTGATGATATTTAAAGTTTTATATGAAAAGTGTACTATTTTAATGGCTGTGACACCACTTTCTTTTTAATTTTATTTTTTTTTCGTTTTTCCGTTTTTTTGCTGTCATCTGACATATTATGGATAATGAAAAGTCTTGATTGCATCCTCTAAACTGGGAGAAATAAATTAACCTTCTTATTGAGCCCATTTGATACGTATTGGTTTTATTAAATTTGAATTAGGATAACTTGTTTAATTCAGATTTTATCTGATACCATTTTTTTGTTGTGTTTTTTAAATATAGGCATCGAGTTTTGGTCGTAGTTAATGTTTGCTATTATAGGCCTGTACGGGGCCATATATGGTTCTTGGATATTATTGCCGAGAAGGGTCAACCCGGGTATTTGATTGGGGCAAAAAGTTTTCATTCTCTTCATCATTTGTTCGATAATTATATCGAAACGTGGATGAGCGGGGTCGGAACATTTTGTGCGAAGGCACATTAGCGAGCCTCCTTGTTATTTGTGTATTTTCACTGATAAATTGTAGTTCCAAATATTTTGTTTCCGGTGCATTTGTAGAAGAAAATTTTCTCAAAAGCAATTGTATCGCGGCCAAACTTTTCAGCGGCCCATTATGACAGCTATGTGTTACAATTCACTATACATCAATTCTTGCAAGGAGGTTGAAAAGTTATCTGTAATTACACTAATTGATTAATTACACTTTAATGTAAATCCTAAATTGGAGAAAATTAACGACAGTGATAAAAGAATTCGTTCAGTTCATTATTTTCCGTACGCAACAGCAAAATAAACCCTTTCTTGTAATAGTTGCACTAAAAGTTTTTGATTTCTGTTTTTTCCGTTTCTCTTCTGGGAAAAGCTGGTTTCAAAATCTTTCGTCATTCTCTCTTTATCTTTTAATGGCTGCAAATGAACTACTCTATATTACTTCCTTAGAGATTTTGTGTGCTTACGCTGAGTACCACAGATTAATAAAGAAGTTTTTCGGCCATGAGAAAATTGACAAACTAAAGTTCTCTATGTAGAGATACATTTTTCACACGTTTTGAGGCGAAGAAATTGTTGTTTAGTATTATGTTAGACAAAATATTTTCAAAAAACTTTATAATTAATGTTGAAAACAGCAAAGAGTGTAAAATGAGATCTTAAAAAAAAATAAGCAAAATATTTAATCAAATGTTGAGAAAATGACTGCCCAAGTCGAGACTTTGTCGAAAAAATAATGTAAAAAATGCGGTGAATAGTGGTGAAAAAAAATCACCGCAAAGCGCCCGCATCTTTTTGCGATGAATTTCATGAAAACGGTGAATTTTCGTAAAATTTGCGGTTTTTAGCGCTGAAATCTTTTTTCACCTCATTCACGGAATTTCTTACAAAAAAGCAACTCAATTACACGGGTCCGAACCCCTCACCTCCTCATGACAAGAACTTTTTATACCACAAAGCCATCTGTCACTAACTTCAATGATATTCCTTGTGAATGCGAATCAGTTTCAATAATCGTTATTGAAAACAAATGCCTCAAATTTTTGTAAGATTTGTGGTTTATAGCGATGAATTTTTGTAAGATTTGTAGTTTTTAGCGGTGAACTTTTTAATTTCACCACTTAAGCGGAGAAAAAAATATTTCACCACCACCAACGGCAAGTGGTGAAAATTTCAACGTCAAAAACCGCGAAACTTACGAAAATTCACGGCAAACTTCGTTACAGTAACTTTAATGATGATATTACGTAAGATTTGGATTCTTAGCGTTGAATTGACCACACTCACCGTTCTTCAACACATTCACTGCAATCAACGCTAAGAATCGCAATTCTAACATATTTTCACAGCATTCACGGCAAACTATACATTTTCTAGTGATTTTGAGCGTTGAAGCCTCGACTCCGGTGGATTGTTAGA
The DNA here is from genome assembly GCF_964194025.1 of Convolutriloba macropyga. Taxonomy (NCBI): domain Eukaryota; kingdom Metazoa; phylum Xenacoelomorpha; order Acoela; family Convolutidae; genus Convolutriloba; species Convolutriloba macropyga. The sequence goes on along the minus strand of NC_134476.1, from coordinate 22,943,756 downwards.
GAATTAAGAATTGAATTGTCACCATTCGCAGCAAAATCGCCAAAATAGTGTGCTCTACTTTTTAGTTTATCTTATTTAATTATATTTGACATTGGCGGTCAAAAAGGTCATTTTATGGGATAAAGACATTGCGTCCTTAAGTTTCTTTTTACTTCAGTTGCTTTACACCAATTCTTAACTGGTTTTCATTAAGTTGCTAATGACGTGTGATAACTTTTCGAAAATTTTCTTCTAAATATGATCTTACATAATTCAGAAAGACCAAGAGGTAAGCTTATGATAGTTCCGAAGAAACATCCAGAAACTTAGAAGTTATCTTTAAAAAAGTTTCAAAGAAGGAAAGAAGAATTTACCTGACGAACTTTGCTGCTGTGTCGATAAGTAAATGCCACAAAACAAAACTCGATTATTTTTTTGTCTTGGCACTATCATTATTTTTTTGACCTATCAACCAGATATCAGAAATATATTCTCCCACCCATAGAAACCTGATTCTAACATCCACTGACCTTCAACTAATGAACTCGAGTGCATCTAGGCCATATGATACTCATGAAATGTTGATGAAAAAAGAATATCACATCCGGAAATTTGAACTAAGATCTACTCAAACTAAATCAAGTTAAATAATTTTCAGCAGATGCAAATTCTCTCTGTTTATTTTTGCACAGATAAGTACTACAGATACGAGCTAAGTTTTGTATATTTTCAGTTCCAATTTTAAATTAAAATTCACTTTATTGAATTCTTTTGACTCATGTCTTTGACCATGACAATAGTCTCCAGACCACCAGCAGACAGACAAGTTCTGGATATACAGAATGCAGAATCAGCTATTGTGTAGATTATGTCTTTTGTGGCGAAATTTCACGCAGCGAAGAGAAGGGCAAAATCAACTCCGATGGTACTATATTGGACCTACAGTTAACCAATCTCATTTTTAGTATGTGCAGTCAAGATGCAATTTTTGCACTTAGGAGCCTAATGAGGCATTTGACAGACACTCCGTGCAAAGAAATCAGATTGGCGATTCAAAATTACATTTCATCTGTCACTAACTTCAATGATATTCCTTGTGAATACGAATCAGATTCAATAATCGTTATTGAAAACAAATGCCTCAAATTTTTGTAAGATTTGTGGTTTATAGCGATGAATTTTTGTAAGATTTGTAGTTTTTAGCGGTGAACTTTTTGATTTCACCACTTAAGCGGAGAAAAAAATATTTCACCACCACCAACGGCAAGTGGTGAAAATTTCAACGTCAAAAACCTCGAAACTTACGAAAATTCACGGCAAACTTCCTTACAGTAACTTTTATTGATGATATTACGTAATATTTGGATTCTTAGCGTTGAATTGACCACGATCACCGTTTTTCAACACATTCACTGCAATCAACGCTAAGAATTGCAATTCTAACATATTTTCACAGCATTCACGGCAAACTATACATTTTCTAGTGATTTTGAGCGTTGAAGCCTCGACTCCGGTGGATTGTTGAGAATTAAGAATTGAATTGTCACCATTCGCAGCAAAATCGCCAAAATAGTGTGCTCTACTTTTTAGTTTATCTTATTTAAATATATTTGACATTGGCGGTCAAAAAGTGCATTTTATGGGATAAAGACATTGCGTCCTTAAGTTTCTTTTTACTTCAGTTGCTTTACACCAATTCTTACCTGGTTTTCATTAAGTTGCTAATGACGTGCGATAACTTTTTGAAAACTTTCTTCTAAATATGATCTTACATAATTCAGAAAGACCAAGAGGTAAGCTTATGATAGTTCCGAAGAAACATCCAGAAACTTAGAAGTTATCTTTATAAAAGTTTCAAAGAACGAAAGAAGAACTTACCTGACGAACTTTGCTGCTGTGTCGATAAGTAAATGCCACAAAACAAAACTCGATTATTTTTTGTCTTGGCACTATCATTATTTTTTTGACCTATCAACCAGATATCAGAAATATATTCTCCCACCCATAGAAACCTGATTCTAACATCCACTAACCTTCAACTAATGAACTCGAGTGCATCTAGGCCATATGATACTCATGAAATGTTGATGAAAAAAGAATATCACATCCGGAAATTTGAACTAAGATCTACTCAAACTAAATCAAGTTAAAAATTTTTTAGAAGATGCAAATTCTCTCTGTTTATTTTCGCACAGATAAGTACTACAGATACGAGCTAAGTTTTGTATATTTTCAGTTCCAATTTTAAATTAAAATTCACTTTATTGAATTCTTTTGACACATGTCTTTGACCATGACAATAGTCTCCAGACCACCAGCAGACAGACAAGTTCTGGATATACAGAATGCAGAATCAGCTATTGCGTAGATTATGTCTTTTGTAGCGAAATTTCCCGCAGCGAAGAGAAGGGAAAAATCAACTCCGATGGTACTATATTGGACCTACAGTTAACCAATCTCATTTTTAGTATGTGCAGTCAAGATGCAATTTTTGCACTTAGGAGCCTAATGAGGCATTTGACAGACACTCCGTGCAAAGACATCAGGTTGGCGATTCAAAATTACATTTCATCTGTCACTAACTTCAATGATATTCCTTGTGAATACGAATCAGATTCAATAATCGTTATTGAAAACAAATGCCTCAAATTTTTGTAAGATTTTTGGTTTATAGCGATGAATTTTTGTAAGATTTGTAGTTTTTAGCGGTGAACTTTTTGATTTCACCACTTAAGCGGAGAAAAAAATATTTCACCACCACCAACGGCAAGTGGTGAAAATTTCAACGTCAAAAACCTCGAAACTTACGAAAATTCACGGCAAACTTCCTTACAGTAACTTTTATTGATGATATTACGTAATATTTGGATTCTTAGCGTTGAATTGACCACGATCACCGTTTTTCAACACATTCACTGCAATCAACGCTAAGAATTGCAATTCTAACATATTCTCACAGCATTCACGGCAAACTATACATTTTCTAGTGATTTTGAGCGTTGAAGCCTCGACTCCGGTGGATTGTTGAGAATTAAGAATTGAATTGTCATCATTCGCAGCAAAATCGCCAAAATAGTGTGCTCTACTTTTTAGTTTATCTTATTTAAATATATTTGACATTGGCGGTCAAAAAGTGCATTTTATGGGATAAAGACATTGCGTCCTTAAGTTTCTTTTTACTTCAGTTGCTTTACACCAATTCTTAACTGGTTTTCATTAAGTTGCTAATGACGTGTGATAACTTTTTGAAAATTTTCTTCTAAATATGATCTTACATAATTCAGAAAGACCAAGAGGTAAGCTTATGATAGTTCCGAAGAAACATCCAGAAACTTAGAAGTTGTCTTTATAAAAGTTTCAAAGAACGAAAGAAGAACTTACCTGACGAACTTTGCTGCTGTGTCGATAAGTAAATGCCACAAAACAAAACTCGATTATTTTTTTGTCTTGGCACTATCATTATTTTTTTGACCTATCAACCAGATATCAGAAATATATTCTCCCACCCATAGAAACCTGATTCTAACATCCACTGACCTTCAACTAATGAACTTGAGTGCATCTAGGCCATATGATACTCAAGAAATGTTGATGAAAAAAGAATATCACATCCGGAAATTTGAACTAAGATCTACTCAAACTAAATCAAGTTAAATATTTTTTAGCAGATGCAAATTCTCTCTGTTTATTTTCGCACAGATAAGTACTACAGATACGAGCTAAGTTTTGTTTATTTTCAGTTCCAATTTTAAAATAAAATTCACTTTATTGAATTCTTTTGACTCATGTCTTTGACCATGACAATAGTCTCCAGACCACCAGCAGACAGACAAGTTCTGGATATACAGAATGCAGAATCAGCTATTGCGTAGATTATGTCTTTTGTAGCGAAATTTCACGCAGCGAAGAGAAGGGCAAAATCAACTCCGATGGTACTATATTGGACCTACAGTTAACCAATCTCATTTTTAGTATGTGCAGTCAAGATGCAATTTTTGCACTTAGGAGCCTAATGAGGCATTTGACAGACAGTCCGTGCAAAGACATCAGATTGGCGATTCAAAATTACATTTCTCCTAAAGAGAGAGTAATAACGGTAGAAACGGCTAACTTTCTGTCCAATATACATTGTGTAGGGAGTCAGAAGACAACTTCCTAGCACGTCTCAGAGTAGAAGCACGCTATTGCGACTGCGAAAAACTCTAATCTGCGGCCAACCCCGAATAGGAGTTGGTAAGGATTAAGTTTATCTCAGGATTGAAGGACCTTGAAGCAAAACTTAGACTACTAAAAGGTATTGAAGCAAAACCAGCAATGTGGATAGTAAAATGACTGAGCTTCAATTTCAGAAGTTAACCAATGGCTTATTGCAAGCTGTTTATCAGGTAATAAACCCTTTAAGGCGAAAGAAGAAGTTTGGTACAACTTCAAAAGACTTATTGGATATCAAACAAAAAGTTTACAGTTAATAAAAGCAACAATTTTTGCGATAATTTTGGATGTTAGCCACAATCTAGTAAGCCCTGTGCAGCGTTAAGTAAAAAATGCACGACCTGTGAAATAGAATACTTCTCAAAAATGAGTAGAAGCAAACCCAAACAATATTCAGGTAAGTACAGTAAACGGAATCTCTTTTGTGGAGAAGAAAACATTTCTTCAGAGCTGGCATCTCCAGCATCGGGAAAGTTTTATGCTAAAGAACAAATATCTGCATATCCCATTTCTACATCCCCATTTTTGCAACATGGTTAATATCTTAAAAAAAACTTGCAAATTACAATTGCAGATAGGCACAGGTGCATATAGCACAGTGATATAATCAAAAATATGGACCAAGAGTGGTAAACTTTGGTTACATGGTGAGATAAAACGTCTCGAAGCTTATGATGGTAATCAAATAACGCTTCTGGGATCATTTACTTGTGAAATTGAGTGTAATGGAAGCGAAGCAGGCTTACACAGATCACAATAACAACTAGCAGGTGTGCAGTGTGATAAAGAATTTGGACTACTTAATAGAGACATTCTAGCTAAGCATGGAGTGAACAACATCACAACTGTACACATAGTTGCCTGCTGTGAAAAATTAAAAAGCTCATGTGACGCTGATACCGGGATCACAGCCAGAAAAATACCTATAACTCTTCATGACAAGGTCAGAGAGAAGATGGAACAGATGGCCCTTAAACTGGTACAGCCAGGATGAGTCACTAATGCATCTCCATTGGTATGGCAGAGAAAGAGGATTGGAGAAATGAGAATTTGTGTGGACTTGAAAATGCATATCATGGCAGTCATGGATGAGGACTACCCAACACCAGTTATGGAGATTATCTTCCGCAACCTATATGGGGCCTCATGCTTTGGCAAAATTGATCTCTCAGATGTCTACGGTCAAATTGAAGTTGACTATGAGGCGGAAAACATATGTACAATCCACACATCTCAGGAACTTTCAATGATGAGCCGACTACCTCCTCAGGGTTTGAAATACTGATCCTCAATTTTTCAGAATGGCGTCGAACGTACACTCAAAGGAATCAAAGGTGTTTTGACAATTCAAGATGAACTGTTGATCTATGGAACTACCAAGGAGCAGTTTGAAAAGAATGCATGCAGTAGAGACTCGACTACTTGAGAAAAACTTTTATTGAAAAAAGTCTAACTTAAAACCAATCAAAGTCGTTAGTTTTTGGGATACTGCATCTCAAAGGAGGGATTAGCACCAGAACCTAAACATGTCGAAACAATAAAAAATGTAAAAAACACCACTTAACAACAAAGCTTTTCAATTCTCTGTCTTAAATTCGTTGTTTGTCACAAAACTTCAAAATACATCTTTTGCGTTGAAAAGGATATTGAAACTTTCATGAGTGGAAGGACTTTTTTGAATAAAAACTAGGAAAATGTAACCATTTTAGCCAGAAACCAAATTGAAATAAATAAGATACGACAAACTGCGGAACACTGATGCAACTTTGAAATGAATCTTTTCTAAAAGAAAAACCACTTCTGCCAAAGTCAACACGAGACCATTCAAATTGAGTTATATCTATAGAACTAATTCGAAATTTGAACTTTATAATTGAAAAAATTCATATTTCTAAATTAGAAATTTCCAAGACAGTTTCTTAAAACTTCCTCGACGGTGTGGGGAGTTGGTTTATTTATTATATTTGGCTTCCCTGGATGACCTCATAATCCAAGAACTTTAGTTGAAATTCAACTTCCACATTGCCAAAAATTTCAGTCGTCGAACATTCATAAAGGGCGAGCTAAACCAATTTTATATTCTTGTATTGTTCTGAACCACCAATTTACGATAAAATCTGCCGTTTTCGCATGTATTTTTATCACAGCTGAATTTTTGTCGTCCCTGTTTACCGGAAATTTCGTCTCTGTTTCAGGAAAATGGAAATCAAGTATGCGGTAGTTGCATTCGATATAGTGCGTTATCAAGATATGAGCCATTTCTACGTCTAGATGTGAGTTTGATCACATTATTTATAGCTGGCTTTCTGTATTACAAATGTGGTAAAGTTATTCGAGCCTCGCAACGGATAACCAGAAAAGGAAATTTTCAGCAAATTTTATTTGAGTACATAGGACCTTACCAGCAATATTAGAAATAAAAAATTAAATTAAATTATGCTGATTTTTGTGAGAGAAAGTAAAAAATTAAGACAATAGATATAACACTAAGTCAAGAAAATAAACTTAAAAACTGGTTCCACCTTCATTCAAATCTCCCGTTCTACGTCTCCAGAACTGATCAAAATCCTGGAGTTTTTGTTCAGCTTCAAAACTTTTCGTCAATTTTAAACGTATTAATCTGCGGTTTTCGTTCTTATTAGAATTCAAGATGTTTCCTTGTTCATTTACTGAAGTTACAGAACCGTCGTTTAGCGAAGGAGTAAAAATTTAACCCCAATGATTCAGGAATTTTTATCACGTAAGATCTGATAATTTTCCTATGAGATCTGGCGGTGAGACGATTTTCAGATCTTACCAAAAGAAAGTTTTTATCATCGCAAATTGCAACAAAAATTCTTCTTATCAGACTCTTCCGCATCAAGTGTAAACTCTGTCCCCTGTACCTTGGTCTACGACTAATCCAGCGCTGTAACATTAAATTTTTCATTCTGATTTTTTGCCTGACACTTGTTCTGTTCATGTCAGTTTTGGGAATTTATAGTCTGTTTTAAAAGATGACTCATTAGGGCATGATTTTGTTTATATGAATTTTATCTGAGCAGCAATAAAGAGCGGCTGAATTTTATCGGGGCATTATTATAAGGTGGCTGAAATTTAGCGGCACATGAATAAAAAGCGGCTGACTTTCATCTAGGCATGAACCGAAGGCGACGGATTTGCATCTGTGCAGCATAATTATAATTGCTCGCCCGTATTATTTACTTAAGTGTTCTCTCAAGTGGCAATTAAAACGCGCTCTACTCTATACTCATGACTACAGTTTGTTACTCAAAACTGCGTTTACATGCGCTATGATGACTCTGACTCTAGTAAAAAGCATCAACGGAAAATATCTAGTTAAGAATATAAAATGAAAAAAATGTGGAAAAAAGTGAAAAATATGAATTAAAGTGAATTGAAAGTGAATTAAATGAATTGAATGAATGAATGAATTGAAGAGTTTCACTTTGAAGTGAATGAATTGAAGTTTGAGTTCACTTTCACTTCATTAGAAATTTTCAAAATTTGCTATGTACAGTCTGTTAAATCTTCGTCTGTACAGTCTGAACTGAGACATTTGTGCAGTGTTACCCAATAATGTAAATGATGCTGCGAAGAAAAAAACAGACTGGGATTTTTCTTAATCGACTCTGGGCAGACTAGCAAATTTATTTACACTGCTATTTGTCTGGTACAGTACTGGTTACAATTGAAAGTCAATGGTACAGCGCTGAAACTCACTGCGACCTAGGTACGGGCGGTAAACTGCCCAATTTAAAAGCTGGGCAATTAATTAAAAATCTTTTTTAAAAAAAATTGATAAATATTCCAATTTTCTTCAAACTTGCCGCCGGTTGAATGCACAAAAAAGTCTGATGACTAGAATTATGGAAATTTGAGCTCTCAAAATAGATCCTAGAAAAAATAAAATTCTCTGATTAAACTTTTTACCCAGTGAGATCTGATAAGAAGTCTGAGATTAATAGAATAAAATCACTTTAATGAGCAAACTCGTAGCCAACATTAAGAATGTCTTTTTAGATCAACCCACATACAAACACCCTTCAAATTACTTAAGAAACTTCTCTTATTTTCTAATGAAATATTGTGCACAATTATTACTGGTTAATACAGACCCTATAATTAAATTCAAATTCGCCCCTTTTTAGAACGCTGGAATTCATTTAAGGAAACTTGAGTTAAATTTACTCTAATTCGTCAATGTTTTAAAAATAACGCTTTTAGAGCGGTTTTGTGGAGAACACTGAGGATACAAAATGGCATACACTTACAAAATTTTGTCAGTGGATTTTGAAATGTATGAAAATGTGGTTTTACATTCTTTAATTCTAATGTCCCATTTTTAATCGATGATTAAATGCATAAATATCCTCTCTCCTATAATTGAGGTTAGTTTATGCAATCACGGGCGATTAACTTACTTCAATCGTAAATCCTATTTACATTTGCCTGTGAGATACACTTACAGTAATCCATCAGCATATTCCACAAAACGCTTTCATGAAAAACACTGACTTAATCCCCTCAAAACATTACAATCATTGACAATTTAGCGAATGTAAGTGTGTTCTGCAGAACGAATGTATTAAGATTGCGCGTGGAATCTACTTCTAGAACTCGGTCAATTATGCCTGATTTGGGGTTCTGCACACACCACTAATGTATTTGTGTACTCGAGCTTGCAATAATATACTCTCTTTAAGGGGGCAAAGTAAATGATCCCAAATATGTGCGAAGACAAATTCCTTCATTAATTATTAGATCAAAGTACTTTGAAAAACAATCTTAGCTCATAGGTCGAAACGTTCTTCTATAAACTTTGAAATGAAGAGATTTTTTGCACAATTTCACTATCGACAAAAGAGATCTTTCAAGTTTCAAGAAAAGTTGTTGTGAAAAGATAGCTTGAGATTCGTTAAAGGAACTGTTTAAAGAAATGTATCTACTTTTGAAATTTACTAATTTTTGATCTAGTGACAGAAAACAGGGGCAAATAAGGTTAACTATGATGTTGTTCTATAAATGCCAGAAAATTTTAAGTTTACCTTATAAGGCTGCTGGAAATTTTATGAATCCAGGGCTCCTTACGAAAGCATTTGCTTGTATTCTGCTTCTCTGGATGGTTTTGGTTTTACCTCATGTCTGCTTTATAGATTTCAAACAAAAAGGAAACTTTGCGAACATTGGACACTTATTCAAAAACTCTAATAAAGTGTCTTATTTCACAAATCAATACATGGAATTCTTTCAACAAGATGATCCACACGGTATTCAAGATTCAAAATCGCGAATTAGACTCATCATATTTGATGCGATTCTTCGAATAATGAGGTTCAGTTACGGATTTGTCAATACACTAATTGTAATGGTTCTTACAAAACCGTTCCACAAGCCCCTGCAAAAAATTACAAAAAACATGAGAAAATTTATTTGCCGAAATTAATTCTAATAATTGATTTTACCCCTCATATCCATGAGAAACGGATTCTTCTTAGCCAGTCCACTCAAAAGTCATTTTTGTAAAAATCTTATACTAGTTCGCACAAACTGGCCTTCAAAAATTCTATGTAATTAGTAAAAGTTAGGATCCTCTCAAGTCTTGAGCCAGCGGGTTAATACTGACAGCTAATCCACTTACAAGTTTTCTCAGATGTAATATTTGCCTCCCATTTTGGTGTAATATTCCACTGTCAAAATTAGGCCAGGTACAAGCTTTGCAACAGTTTAGCAGAATGTTCCTTGAAACGATTCTTCATAAAATTTGCATGGAAGAACAAAGTTCTGCATTCAGTAGAAAAGGTATCAATAGCATAGTGTTGTATCGAGGAAAAATCATTTCAGTGAAGGCACATTTTTTAAATAAAAAACTTGAACATGGCGATGAAAAGGAGCATTGTTGGTGCCATTACAACTTCAATAGAGGAAAAATCATCAAATCTTGACAACAGCAGCAATATAACAAAATGCACTTTCCTATACCTAAAGAAAGCATTCGATACTGTTGATCACAATGTATTATTGCGAAAAAAGATATAGATACGGACTTCGAGATCCCTTAAAAAACTTAAAACACTTATTTGTCCAATAGAAATCAATATACATTAATTGGTGATAAAAATGTCTAAAATAAAACTAGGCATGACAGAAGGTTCCATTCGTGCACTGCAAATTTTTTATTATCTACATGAATGACTTGAGCGTGATCCGTAAAAAATCCGGTGTAATTTTACATGCCGATGACACTGTTGTAAAGAGCAGAAGCTCCGCATCTGAAATCGATGAAGATCACGACAAAAGTTAGAAATTGTTAACGAATGGCTCTGTGGTACACGCGACACATATCAGTTACGTCTATTAACCGATAATCACGTTACCAAATTGTTTTTCTGATGCTCCCGCCTATCGGGTTTACACTTATATTACCACTCTGTGTTCGATAAGATTTATTCATTTTCTATATGACCTTCATGATTGGTCAATCTTGCCCTCTTTACTTATTGCCATTTGACGCTCTATGCAAACTAACGTCTGAATAAGTTCAGTCTATTCTTAAGTTCTCAAAGTTGAACGGCTGCAAATAACATTTTGTAATTTTTTCGTCTTTTTCTAGTCTTTTTCTTCTTATCTGTAATTTATTACATTTAGATGAAAACGCCCCTTGCGTATTCGTTTTGGATAAGCTTATGACATGGCGCAGTCAGCTAAAGAAAACACAGAAGCCGTCATCTCAAGAACCCCCCACATCTTGATAAAATGGCGTTCATACGCAAAAATCAGGTTAAAAGCAAAAGCAAATATTGATTTAAGGAATAATTATGGGCCCAGTACATAAAAACGTAGTAGTTCCTTACGAACAACCTACAACGAACGGATTCTAGACCCATCTCCAACATCAGAGCGCAAAAAACAAACTCAAAACAAACAACAAAGAAAAAACAGAGATATAGATGTCGAAACCAAGTGAACATCGAAAACATACAAATATTAGCTCTCTCGGACTAAAGGGAAAGAACATTTATTAGGCAAAGAATTATTACATTTGATCGATTTAAAATGTGAAGCTGCAAACAAGGAAAAGACGAGTCAATGAAAAACTTTGTTGGTCATACTACAGAAATAGCAGAAACATGTAAACCAGATAAATTTTAACATGAATTAGTTAGAAATGTATTAATATTTAAAATGGAGAATCGCGATAGTCAAAGAGAACTCCTAAAAGTTCTTAAGAGAACAATTTTACCTAAACGTGTATTAAAAATCATTAGAAATCTTGAAAGAAATTACACTTAACCAAAACGCGACAGCAATAACCCGAGCAATCTGATTCTATCACATTCATTATAAATAGATCCAATCTCAAACATCAAAATCCGAAAATGGGGTACCAATATAACATTTAGTCGAGGCACAAAAAAGTTTGGAAAAGATCAATCCAGAGCTAATCAGAATAACTGTAAAAATTTTGGATTTTTATATGACAAAGGTCACAAAATCACGTTGTCCGGCGAATAATCAAATTTGTTAAAAGTGTAACGGAAAATCTTGTCGCAAGAGTATGTAGAAAAAGCCTCAAGCAGCGCTCAAATCAAAACACCAACAAAAGAGTCAACGAGCTTCTCGATACAGCTTCGGTGCCTCCAGCCGTTAACTCGCCAAGCGAATCTAATCTCAAGGAACAATGCTGGTCTGATACATCTGAAACATGCCACTACAATATATTATGTATTCACGATAGTCTGGAAATTGAACCGAGAAGACTAAAGATCAAGTTGGGAAGCATTGAAATAGAGATTGTGGCCGAGTCGAGTAGCCCCCCAACAATCTTCATTAAAAGTTTAATGAATAACTTTTTACAATCTTGCAATAAAAGTATCTGGAACGACAAAGACAAAACAGAGCTCAAAACGTTCTCAAATGGCCCTATTAACATCAGTGGATCATTAAACTTCACAGTCGATTCGAATGGGTGAAAAGTAGACAATTGGAAAATTTTTGTGGTACCCGATGGGCAGAGACCACTAATTGAAAGAGATTTGTTCTAGGAAATTGGACTCAAGTTATCTCAGAAACGAAGTAACTAAATTTTCTCTATTGAAAAGTTATGCCCTCCAAAAATAGACATAAGCGAAACATTTGCTATTCTAACCAAACGAATACAAATAACCTTTTTAAGTCAAGACTCAGACATTGTTTCAGTGTATCTTATCAGAAAGGCAGACGTGCTCCGGTTCATCTCGACAAAGGCTACTATCAGAAAGGCGTATCCAAAAAATTTAACAATTGCTCAGATGATTTTTTATTTCGCCTATCGTAGTACCAGTAAAAAAGGAACAATCAATAAAACTGGCATTGGATTCAAAAGTCCACGATAAAGCAATTAATAAAATTAAACATCCTATGCCGAATATTGAGGTCCAAACGGATAACAATGGAAGCGCGATCAGCAAACTCAATGAAGAAGAAGTATAGTTTAGTACCATCGATTTAAAATACCCTTGCAGTCAACTTGACGTAGATCCAGAACTTTCTAATCATTGTTACATTAACATAGTTGGAGGTGATTGCACATACAGATTTAGCACAGGTTTTTTTGGCCTCAGGGACATGCAAGCCTGCCGAAATTCAAAAAGCAATGGACTGCACCTTATCTTCTTTAAGAAATGCATACCGGTTTCTAGATGACAGTACTATTTTCACGCCAGTCGGTAAAACATAACACATTAATGGATGTGTAAACGTGCCTCAAAGTGCTGAATGACGAAATTTTTCGAATTAACTTACCAGAGTGTCATTTCGCACAGCAAGAGATAATTTGTTTGGCATTTAATACATCAAAGTTAAGCATAAGTCAATTAATTTCAAAAATTAAAGGCTTCAAGAGAAAGTTTAGGATGTGTTCTCGAACAGCAGACACAGGTAGGCTAGAAGCCTATATCCTACTCTTTTATAATAAGCGAACTATATTCATTGTGAATCATGTGTTCAATTGAACACATTAAACACTACTTTTACGAAAATCTTTTCACAGTGGTAACTGATCATTGGGAATTACTTACAAAATTGAAGCCGAATAGAGATAATAAAACAAATCAAGGTCGTCTAACACGCTGGAAAAACAGGCTTATCCCATTCAACTTTTACATCCAACACATTGATTCTGAAATCGTTTTATTTCGTTAATTACATGTCAAAATACCCCTCCGGAGAAGCACATAAAGTTTTATTGTACGTCAAAGAATTTGTTGTAGCAAAAATTAAAATAATAAAAAAATCGGTCATTAACAGCATTCGGCGAAGCGGACTTTCGAAAGCATTTATCAAAACGCTTGCAAAACTGCAATTAAATTTAGAAGAAAACGAACTCGATCGACAAATAACAAATCCATTTAGAGAAAGTCACAAGCAAAATTGCTTACACAATTTGGAACGAAATTCAAATTCGTTTTTTGCTTTTAGTAAAGAATGAAAACAGCGACACTCTAATGATTCTTCAAATTTCAATTCTAGTACTCAAAATTTTAGTCAGGTTCAAATTCATATTTTCTCAAAACTTACTTCTAATTTTCATAAATTTACACCTAAGCATAATTTTTCAACAGTTAATTTAGTTCACAAACTTTTTCCTATCAAAGATAATAATTTTTTACAAGCGTATCGGTTCCGTCAAAAAACCTCCCATTAGACGGCAGATACCTACTCGGAAGCAGTGAATCAAGAAACTGCAGAGCAACACACGATTTCAACCCCCAAAAAATCGACAGTACACTTGACCCAAATGTATCAATTGGAAGCACACATTCAACCAAATTGTGTGACATGGCCAATGCGTGTGTAAATACATCCACAGAAGTTGATTTCCTTGGCATGTTAGATTAGCTACTCAATGAAACTTTTTTTTGCTGCAATGACTTCGAAAGACGCCGTTTATAAAGAGATACGCGATTGTGTGATAGCTGGGGATGACAATAGTTGCAAAAAATTGTCTAAATAAATCCATTCGTTTCGGAAAGACTTTATCAACACAAACATCAATAACAAAGCGTCTATCCCTCATGCAATGAAAAGCGCGACAATCAAGTCATCCCACAAGTTGCACCCAGGTAGATGGGGGATGTTTGATCTGTCCGTGAACACATGGTGTCCATACATCAATCGTAATTTTGAAGCTAAAGAGCGGCCAAAGCGCTCCTTGCACTCTGATAGGTATAAAAACAATAATACCTAAATACGACAGTAAGCCACAAAAAAGGTAAAGTGCCAAATGAAGCAGTAAAATTGGAAATCGCCGGACCAATACTTGATGATCAAAGCCAAGAATGCTATATACTAGTAGCAGTAGACCTTTTCAGAAATTTCCCTAATGCAAAGATATACTCTGCTACATCAAATGAATATTTATAGCATATTTCGTTCAAGAATTTATATACAAATATGGCGTACCCAGAAATATCAGAGTCGACCAAGCACTTACTTATGTTGGTTGAAATTTCTGCGAAAATCAAAGAAAATTAAACAGAAGCTACGGCAGACGACAACAGGGCAATCGGTTTGGTTGACAGGTCAATTCAGACAAAAAACGCAGACTGTCTTGTATAAAACGCCAAAACGTGATAAAAAATTGTAATAAAAATTTCCCGAGGGCAGTTTGAGATATCATATATCAATTACGTATTTGGTCAAAAAGGTTTTACATTCTCGCCGTTCAATGCTCATTATTTGAAACCACCGAATGCTCCATTCAAAAACATTATTAAGTCCAAACTCGTACACACCAAATTTGAGTATCGTTAAAAAATGTTGTTTAGATGCGGAAATCGTGACAAATAACGAACTCTTACCTATTGATCACTGGGCCACCACCGACGACAGAAATGATGAGGAGATCAAGTTCTGTAAATCAAAGTTAATCAAGGAGGCTAATGCAAGGTACAATGAGAATCCAGAACGCGGAAGCCCTTATCTTTACCATAGCGATAAAAACAACCCGATTCCCTCAACAGATGAATCAGCTCGTCTTGCTATAGCCCTTATGGTGGACCCCAAAAAGCAAGCCAAAAAGCATTTAGATGGAATATCTGATCTCTTAGGCCCAAGAACGGTAATTGAAACGATGAGATAAGCTTCCATCGTTTTGGATTACGGTCGTCTGGCATAATTCGGGACAAAGGAAGAGCGATCGATTTCATTGCCATGTAAGCATATATACCACAGGGACATCAAATAAGAAGTCCACAGAGGAAAAAAACAAATGCTTCGGAGTTAAGACGAAGAATTGATGTTGATATTCACCTTAAGCGAAAAAAGCACGGCCAATTGCGAGGAAAGGAAGAATGCATCATCAAACGTGCAAGGGGCCCTTCAAATAGGGGCTCCGAAAATGGGACGCCCAGATTGGCATCACGAAGAAGTCCCGATATCTATCAAAAATTCAAAAAGGTGGAAACAAGTAAATAGGACGAAAAAGACCTTCAGGTGACGAAAATTCATCCAAAATTGCCAACAAAGAGTACAAGCACAAGTGGCAGTCAAATACGGAAGCCAAAATTCTTTGCTTTTGGGGAATCCAGTCTGAAAGACATTCGTCACAACGCAGATAAGAACGGAAAAAAAGTATGCTACTGTTAACAAGATATTTGGAAGACGGATATATCCTACCACCCCGACAAAAAACTCGAAGAAGACTTAAACAAGACTATCGTGTCACCAATGCTGACCCGAAGTCATCCATGTAGCCAACTGAGCCCGTTCAGCATATCGTCAACATCAGCACTTGATAACACAGTTTCCTATCGAAAGAAAAACCTACTGGATATGTCCAAGACAAAACCATTTGAAAAATCCACCCCGGAAATAGAGTAAGAGTATACCGTAAAGCAAACATTTTACTTAAGAGCAATTGAAAGAAAAGAAAACCTAAAGTGACGATGCCGACAACCGAAAACTCCTGCTCTCATTAAAAATGAAAACTGATTGATTGATTCTCCAAGCGGATCACTTATGCCATTAGTTAAAGTGTAGTAAGCAATCAACAATTCTTTTAAACGTAAAACTTAATTATTACACATTAACTAATAAAATTTATAATTAAACTCATTTAATTTGATGTCGTATCACTCAAAAACTTTTATTCAATTGTACCAACCATTCTTTCTATTAAGGGGTAAATGTGTTACACGCGCCTCATATCAGTTACTACCAGTATCCGATAATCACGGTAGCAAATAGTTTCTCTGTTGCTCCCGCCTATTGGGTTTAAACTTATATGTTCACTCTTTGTTTGTTGACCTTTTTTCATTTTCTAGATAACCTTCATGATTTTGCAACCTTGCTATTTATTTTTTGCAAACTGTCTGTATCAGCAAAGTAACGTCTGAATATGTTCAGTCTTTTTTAAGTTCTCAACTTGAAAGGTTGCATTAAAAGTTTTGTAAATTTTAGTCTTTTTCTTTCTATCTGTAATTTATAAAACTTAGATGAAAACGGCACTCGGGTATCAGTTTGGGATTAATTTATATCTGGCTCATTTAACAAGCAAACTCTGAGTACTGAAAAAACAATAAGCATGTTTTTTAATAAAAAAAATTGTGTCAACACCTTACGTAAAAAATAAAGAAAAATTGAGGAAAAACAAATACCTGCGTATCAAAATAAACAATGAACTTCGTTTCAGAAGCGACTCAACAAACGTTGAGAAAAAACATTTGCCGTGAAATTTTTTTTGATCTAATTCTAAAATAATGCGAGAAAACGGCATTGAACAAAAATTTGCTTTCCCGCTAGTGATTTTTGTTCACATGCGGCAATTTCACTTCATTTTTCACTGTTTTTCGATTTTTTCGGATCGGATTTTTCTAAATGGTTTCCCCGATCTATTCATAGTTAATTCTAGGACCAAATTTTTTGTTTGAACCAAATTTTCATTTCTCGCTTGTGTTTTTTTTCGCAAATGCGGTATTTCAACATTGATTTTCTTTTTTTAAAAAACTTTTCGATATGTTTGCTTTAGAAATGGTTTTCCGAATTAACTCATAGTTCATTCTAGGTCTGGTTTTTTGTTTCAGTCAATGAAAATTCTTTGAATTGTTAAGCAGGACTTGTCCAGCTATGTTTTTAGTTTCTTTTCAATTTCTTTTCGATTTCTTTTCAATTTTTGTTCTTTTCCAATGGTACTTAGATAAACTAAGACGTTTTTTTTTTCATTTTGATTCGTTTTTGTCAAGTTGAACTGGACCAGACATTTGAGATAAAGTTTTTAATTGTAGGTACAGTCATGAACATGACAGATTATCTTTAAAAAACATTAAGCAAAAATTTTATATAAATATGCCCTACTTGTTGCCATTCGCGTTTGATGCGGTACAATTTGAACAAAGTTTATCTTCTGGGACGACCAAGAGGACGCAATTGGATATCAGATTGAAAAACTATTTGAAATGTAACCCACGAGTTTATGAAAGCTCCAACTATATGTGGGAAATATGGAATAATGATAAAACTATTAATGCGGACATTATAAAGTATGTCCGCATTAATACTAAACGATACTAAACGATACTAAACGATAAAATTTGTTTTTAAACGTTTCAATAACAAAACAATTTTTTTGTAGTATCAATTAGCTCCGCATTAAATTAATAACAGGAGGCTTTTTGTTTGTTTGAGTACAGCTTTTCAAAATCAATTTTCATATCTGGTTCCATGCATGAAATATTTTTTGTAAGATTTTTCTGATTAAAGAAATGGATTGACAAATATACAAAGATAAGCAGGGAATTGATCATTTAGAGACAAACAAAAAACAATAGACATTGCAGATTTGTTAGGTCGCAAAACGCGAAAACATATTTCTTCTTTAAAGCTAAAAATTTCTCACCAGAAAAGCTGCGGAGTGTTTCCTCTGAAAAAATAAAAAAATTTCAGATTAGGGTAGCATCATTAATAATTTTATCAAATAGAATTCAAATATTTTTAAATTGATTTTATTTGCAATTTCTTTGTCCTAAAATTTTGCCCTACAAATTTTTTGAGAGCATTATAAAGTAATCGAATTTTTGAAAATCTGTTTTATCTTCCCTTTATTAATTGTTTCTCTGTAAAGGGTAATGTTTTTATTCGTCTACCTGTGTGAAGAGAAAGGTCACTTCATTTTTCTAAAGGGGGAGGAGCCATTAGGGGTTTCGCTGGCGTTTTTTTTTTGTATAAGTGCTGACCAGCAACATATGTAATTGCAAAATATATGCAGATTTGTTTTCCGAGTGAGGAAATATTTCGCCTTTGAGGAAATCAAAACTTCTTCAGTAAAATATTTGTAGACACTATCTTATTACCGTCTTTTTTTACTGATCCATGGATAAGGTTTCTATATTTCTATTGCTGATGAACACAGAGCTCCTAAAATCTAAAACGGCAATTGTCTGCTGAGTCGATTCAACTTCGAAAAAAGAAAAACATATTACGATCTATTATGAAAACCAAAAATATATCCACTTTTTAACAATCATCAGGCGACAGTTGCTGCATCAGAAAAAAATTTTGACAGCTTTTGTTTTGCTTCGTATATGATTTAAAAATAGTTTAATGGGCTTTTTTTTTACTTTCGAGTAGTGTTCTCAACTAAATAGTGTTCTTGTTTTTTATTTCGGTATTAGACCATTGACGGAACATTAATCACCTGCGAAAGATTTTGTCTCTTAAGTGAGTTTTCTCATTGAAAGCAAATAGAATGGTCTCTGTAATTGAGCGTTGAGTCTTGGAGGCCTGTTATCGCATCTTGCTCATTAATCAATATCTAGAGCCTTTTTCTGTCAACAGGCCGTGTCAATAATGTTAAAGCTTTGTAAACTAGCAACTAAAAGAGACACAATTGTCTTTGTCCATATTAATTTGCTTAATTACCTCATATTTTCAATTTTCGTTTTTACAATTTAAATCGTGTTCAATTAAATTTTTTCCAACTAAAGTAGCCGTGAAAACCCGTGAACGTCATGAACAAATTGTGTCTTGCGTACTCGCCTCAGAAATGCTCACATGTTGGAGCGGTACACCAATAAATTTTTTCAAAAAATTCAGAATTATACAAAGAGTTTTAACAATAAAGTTCCAAGAAAATTTATATACCTAAACATTTATCACAAATGAAATATTAATGCGTTTTGGAGTAAAAAACAACGGGTTTTCATATGAAACAATAAAGAAAGTAAGAACCAACTGAAAGTCCCCAGTGCGAAAAAGGCATGAAAAATGCCCGACAATAAAGGCGACGGTTGATTGACTACCCGTACCTTACATTCGGTCAGCATCAGAACTGACTCAGAACATTATCAGAATTATATTATATTTCAGTACTGATTCAAAAAGTTTTCAGAAAGTTTCCATAGTGATTCTGAAACCTCTCTGAATCAGAGCAAAAAAATCTCTCAATCGGTTATTTAACCGTTAATTAAACGCTTTTTTTGCAAATGATTGAATTTGAACAATTTTTTGTGGAAACATATTCAAACTCAAAAAACTGTTGGGAGTCAGAATGGCTTTCAATGTATCACCTTAAACTCAAAGTTGGAAGAGCTGCAATGTACACAGCTAGTTCTCAGAAAAACGTTAGAAGACATTCTATTCAGAAACTTGAAATGTAATTGATGATAACTGAGGGAAAAACAACCTAGTTATTTTGCACCAAAGTTTTGATCAAGTCATATTGTCATATCTGTGGGTGCTATCGGCATTTTCCATCCAGCTGCAAAGACTTTTATTGGTAATGAACCACTGATTTTTTTTAAAGAAAACAGACAACTCGTCATTTCTCATGAAACCATGCAAGTTGCGCTGACAGCGTGTTTGTGTAAACTTGTAAAACTTAAACAGCCTTTACCGCTAGGTGGCAATTTTTTTCCCAGCTAGATATAAAGGTTCTGGTGATCTAAATATAATCCTAATGGCCATATATGTTTCCCAGAACAAAGTAAGAAGACGTTCCCGAGCTTTTTCCGAGCAATTTCTCGAGAACTGAATCAACGCTCGTATGCAAGAAATGGGGTGAACTTCAAACTTTTGTTTATATCTCAAAAAGTATTTCATCAATAATAACGGCCGCCGTTGCGTTTGGCTTATACTAAACACTTCATGCTTTGGCTTTTCAACTCGTACATTAAATCTACCTGATCATACATTTATTCAAAGGCAAATTTCACAAAAATAGCATTCTTGGGTCGAACTGGTGTCATCCAAAACTCGGTGACGCAAAACACCTAAATAACCCGACAAACATGGGCTCCTTGAATTCCTCAGACAGTGGGTGGTATATCCATATATATTTTTAACGTGGTTTTATTGACTTTAGGGCGTCATTTTTTGCTCTGTTTGGGCCGATTTCAGGCTATATAGGCGGTGACAGGGTTGAGAGAAAAGGTTATTGCTATAGATTTTGTCTATTTGAAAAAAAGTTGACATTATTTAAAGAAGTTGCAATTTTGTCTATAATCATATTTTAAAATTGGTTTTGTTGGTACAGTTATATAATGCAATTTTGGAATTTCGGTTTAGAGGTAGTTTTATGGGCTATTTTGGACAATCTTTGAGCTATCTGATATTTTTAACCTAGTTCGGTCTCGTTCTGACGTTTAATTTTGTCTTTTTTTTGGAAAACTTTACAAGCTTGGTTTTTTACCATGCTATACCAGTTTTCCTAGAAATTATTTCAGTAACTGTGGCACTGGCGGTCTCCAGCCGGGAAAGAAAAAGGAGAAGGTTTAAACCACACAGAGCATACTGGAAAATTTCAAAAAGTCAGTTTTAACTTGCCATGAGGAAATTAACGACAACCTATTATATAAATTTCTTCAATTTCTACAGTTATTGTACGAATTTGTATTTTTTAAGGACTTGAGGGCAAAAACAATGGTAAAACCTGGCTAGGCTCACGAACATAGTTATGAATTTACCCTAATTCAGAGAAGAATCAGAATCTGAATCAGAGTCTGAATCTGAATAATTCAGAGTCTGATTCAGAGTCTGAATCAGAGAAATGTCAGAGTCTGATTCAGAGTCTGATTCAGAGTCTGAATAAGAGTATAGTATGAATCAGAGAATTTCAGAGCAAAACGTGACATGAACAAACTCTGAATCAGTACTGAACTGTTTCTGAAAAACATTCTGATTCGGTATTGAATTAATCTGAAAGTAAAAGTAAGGTACGGGTATCAACAATGTTAAAGCTGAGTTCAAAGACATATCCCATCTGCTCTGTGATAATTACATGTTTAGAGTACCAAGGAGTCTTATAATTGACAGCTTTTGTTTGTTTTCATTCTGTTCTCATTTTTTAGACTATTTGATAGTAAGTGGAATTTTTTTCTGCTTAATAACATACGACCCCGTTTCCTCTTCAAGCTAATGCCAATATATTATTTTTAAATGACAATTGAACTGTACCCAGGTTGAGCTCCCATCCGGAAGAGACCTCAACACAATCGCACAATCGTCTGGACGATGGTCTGATCAGAGACAGTCTCGAGCACACTTCGAGCGCACACGGTGTTTCGCGTGCACTATAGTCTGATCAGAGGATGCTTTGGTCTGGGATGGTCTGATCAGAGGTCACTTCCGGTTCGCCCCTCAGCCTGGGTAGGCTTTCAGGATTTCGCTTCTTTGCGAAACATAAAAAGAAGAGCCAAAGGTTCTGCCCATTTAATGTCCCAAAACAAATTTTATATTTTGGATTATTAAAATGAAACGGTACAAAAACGTTTTAACTTATATTATTTATTAGAACTTATATTGAAATCGGATAGTAAGTATTTGAAATTCTGGTTTATTTATAACTGTTATCATTTTTAAAGATAGATCCTGAGAAAGTTCTGGTTTTTGTGCCAGCAGTAGTTTCGGTCTGTGGTTGTTGGTGCCCCTCAAAGGCAGTCTTGGTAGTTTCTCCAAAGTATTGACCTAATTGATTGGAAGGGCTCTCTGAGATGTCTGCGCCGTGAACTGGGCTCATAAAGTTGTTCTATTAAGGCTTCTGGTTGAAGTTGGAACAATCTCTAAAATTAACCTGATGTGCTTGTTATCGTTTCTAACTGGTATTTTGTCTATAACATAGGCACCATACAAAACCTATGCAATTTTTCTTCAACAGAGTTAACGTAAACTCATTTTAGGGTATACATAAGGGAAAAACTGTCCTAGCGTTGCCTTAAATAGAAATAAGGTTAAAATTATCTTTGTCGTTGTTATAGTAAACTACCTTACCACTCTTTTCTTTGAAGCGTATCGAGTAGAAAAATGCATTTTCTATCCAAATTGTATCCTTAAATGAGCGCCCAAGTAATTAATTTTTTGGATCAGAGAAAGATTCAACGGCAACGAATCCAAAAAGCAAACAAAACATACAAAGTAGGGGTAAAGTGGATTTATTTCAAACTACTAAGAATTGCAAATTAACTCTTTATTTTTTTTGTTTCTTGAGGTATAAGTTTCTTTTTCCTTCACAAGATTAAAATATCCAATCCTATGCCAACTTTAGTAACAAAACACCGCGTCTAAATGGTCATTTTTTTTATTCGATTAGACTTCTTGTTTAATTTGGCGTAAGAAAGGCAAACAAAATCAACGTCTTCGGTTGACACTAGACAAAGTAAGATTAAAATGGATCCTGACCAGTTTTCGATATCTGATGACTGCTTAATTTATCTGTAGAATGCAAACAATTACAATTAATATCAGGATTCAATTGTTTTGACTACAAGAATCGTAATTGATTGATTTGGAGCACAAAGATTGATGAAAAATGACTAAGTTCAATTGATGTTGCCTATTAAATTAATAACAGATCTGAGCGCATAAGATACTTGCCTAATTTATTTTCACATAGAGAAAGCTAAGGCAGATCCGAGGTTTCACTTTTGTTGAAAATAACAGAAACTACATGTGATTGATTTGCAGCACATATATGTTTCTGTTTCGATCAAGTTTTCTTTTTCTTTTTAAACAATAAAAATTAAGACATATAGTGTGTTCCAACCAGCAATGAAATCCCCTCTAATCGACTTTCCTCGACGTCTGCTAATGTCAACTGATCCTATCTTTTGAATGATTTGGAGATCTGAGCACTATGGTGCTTCAAGTTAAAAGAATTTAAAGTTTTAAGCGTCTAGAGTTTTATTATATGCGCGGACTTTTTCTTCATCTTTTAGCCAATAGATTGTGAGGGCCTAAAAATCACATATTTACTCAATTCCGGGTTGATAAACATTAAGTTCTCATATACTTTAATCTGTTTGATGCGTTTCTATCTCAAAAGTGTGTTTGTAAGAGTTTACTGTTTTAAGAAAACCCACCTGCTGTGGAAAAGTATCCTGATTATTAATTTAATTGTAGTTATGCGACGCAAAAACATCGGTAACGAAAAAATTACACTTGCAAAAGTTTTTTTATTAGTCTTAAAATGCATTAGGAAACTGTCACCTATTATTTTGATTATTATTTCTTAAAAAAATGATTGTGACCAATTTATCATTAGTTTTTACTAAAGAAGAGTAAAAACTTCAGTTTGGCAAAATATGGTGTAGTTGAACAAAACATAGAATCTTTGTTTCCAGCTTTACATTACCTATTTTACAGTAAAGTTGTTGTTACTGCTTTGTCGTTTTTGTGTTGCTTGATTAATGCAATCCTGAGCCAATCTCATGAATAAAATGAATAAAATATTTTAAGTGCAGATGTCAAATGAGAAAAAGATCTAAACACACTCCAGAGACCTAAGGGCCAAGCATTTATGGTGCCAGTAGAGCAACCATTCGATCCAAGACGAAGCAGAACACACTTTATAACGAAGAAATTGGATGTCAAAATTGCATTATAAATTCACAAGCCCGTGAAACGAAACCAAGGAGAGCAAAGAAATTTTTCAGTTTCTCATTTCAAAAAAGGACGAGATGTTCACAATTCAAATTTGCCGGTTTTGGTCAAGGGAGCGGGAGCCGTCATATCACCAGGATGGCACAGAAGACACGGAGGAAAAAAGAGACATTGACGACAAAATTCTAAAGTACCCGATATACAATATAGAATATCAATATCAATATATAGAATACAATATACAATAGCTACATCCCACCCCCAACTTCAAAGATGTCGATTGAAGAACACAATTTCTGATCTAAAAGCGACCATCGCGTCACAACCCGAACGGCAAAATCGTTTTAATTATGACTGTCCCTACAGCCCCTCCTCGGTTTCGGCCAAATTTCGGACGCATGAATAGCATACGAAGTAACTAACTTGATTTTGCAAAGTTGTCCATCAAAGAGGTAATTTAATGATGAGCGCTAGAAGTAGAGTAGGAAATTAGCCTGTAAGGACTATTCAAGAAACTTTGAATCTTTCTTTAGTAACAGTTTTCATTTCAAAATTTTCGATTTTCTATCTATATCTTTACTGACCTGTTAAAACTTGCTCAATTCAAATTGATTTTGACTATTTGTAGGCGCGAATATTTTTTCTTTCACCGGAAGAAATGTGGTAAACGCACCATATATCAAATACTGTATTGTATTTGATGCTCGCGAAACCCTTTATTTACTTTTTATTTTTACGATGTTCGAGTAAATCCTGTAAATACAAACCAGTGATTTTGGACCATGACCTTCCTGTTTATGAAACCTCTATGTAAATCAGTCTAAATTATATTTTCTTTGACAAGTTAACAGGTGAATTAACCGTCTTTATTTTTGCACTTAAAATAATGGCGCAGTTGTGCGTTAAGTTTGTTTTCCTGAATATGTTATAATTTTACTGCAAAATTAATTTTTCACCGCAATTCAACAAAGCTCTTACATTAGTTTTTGCTAAAGCCAGGATCTCGGGTCTGGAACAGGGCTGCATTTGTTTTAAGGCTTTACATTTGAAATTAAAGCTTGCTATATTTATATTAAAGCTTGAAATTTCACTGAGAATCAAACTTTGGTAATCTTTAAGTGAATCTCTGGTAGAGCTGGTAGTCGAACCAACATTTGTCAGCATCCTTCAACGATCGCGCCAGGGATAAACATGTGTGATAGGACTTGAGCAAACTTAGGCCAGGCGCCATTTCAAACTCTTTCAAGTTTCGCCCGTGTCCTTCTGGATAGTGTCTTTTACGTTCTGCTTTGTTGGCCTCTGACATCCGCTGGCTGTTAAATGACTCGTTTGATTCTGTTATGTCAATTGAGCAGTCATTCTGTGCAATTTCACGAAGAGGAATTTGGATGTTGTGCGAATTCAGTCTCGCTTTGACTTCGGATAAAGGTTCCTCAAGAATTGTGCGTTGTCGTGAAAGTACAATCACTATAAGATTGTGGTTTTTATGTGGTGTTCGTAATTGCATTCGGTTCCGTTTTGTGTGAGTATTTCGATGGTATATCAGTACAACCACATTCTCTTGGAAATAGTGGGAGACATAATTATCAGAATCGATCAGCCATGTTTTCTCTTGAAAATGTGATAAACTTTCTGTTGTCGAATTAGAACTGTTGACTAGCCAACGAGAGTTGAAAAGAAGTGATCTAGAACCTGAAATATACGAAATTTTAGTGACTATTCCTGGATACTGCTGATGCTACAGTAATGGTAGCACACAAGTTGCTTCAAAAATTTTATAATGGCGGAATTTCATCCCGGGTCCAGGAAAAATAGGAAAAGTATGTAAGTTAAGCGGTGAAAAGTTGCTTTTTCTTCAACGCAAATTTCGTACATAATTTTGCGGTGAAATATTTATTTTCACCGCATTCAACGGTAATATTACAAACAGCAAACTTCCGGACATTGATTCGAACCTCTCGACTACTGCATGTCTACAAATTCTCATTGCACTGCGCCATCTGTCACCTACTTTTATGACAACTCTTGTGAATTTAAAGCAGATTCAATACACGTTGGCAAACAAATGCGGCAAATATTTTTAAGAAATGCGGTGAATTTCGTGGTGAATTTTTTTAAAGAATTTAAGAATTGCGGTGAAATGCGGTGAATTATATTTTTCACCACATTCACGACATTTCTTAAAATAATTTGCCTCAAATGAACATCTGAATACCAATAGCTTTTTTAGCTAACCTGAGTAAAATTCAAGAATTTGCCTACCAAAATAAAGAATGAAGTGAGCCTCTAAATAGCTAAGACTTTTATTTGAAAATTCATTCAAAGGTTCTGGAATCAACAGAAACATATAACATCAGTTCAAACACATGAATAGACTCAAAACGAAGGCGGCAGAGTGAGAGAACCAAGAGACGAACGATGTTATATCATCGCATTCACTGCTTATCTCACATATTTTTGACACTTTTTTCTAAGCGGTGAGTTTATGTAATGTCACGACTAAGTTAAGAGGTGAAATTCATCACAATCACCGCTTATCTCACATAATTTGGACCCTTTTTGAAGTTGTGAACTTTTGTACTTTCACCACTACCAAGCGACAAATTTTTTAAACCGAATTCACTGCGTGATTTAGAAAACTTCACCGCATTCAGTGCTTATCTTACAAAGTTTTCCGCATTCACCGCCGCATATCATGCATATTTTTTGCGTTGAATGATGGTGAACCTCAACCCGGGACCTCGACTCCTCAAAATTATAGTGTTGATGAGCTAAAATTTCTATACAAATTGTTTATTATTGTATTTTTTTGACGGAGACGAAGTATCAACAGCACAAAAAACCCGCGTATTAGAAGCCTACTGATAAGTTTGATTTGAGTGGGAACTCGTTTTTACCATGTATGTATTTACGTATGTGGTTTCAGAGAGAAAAAGGAGAGAAATTTTAGGAAGCATCTTTTGTAGATTTTAGGAACAGGCTTTATAGGCGCCATTGGTCGGTTGATACTGAAAAAACTGTTCTCAAAAATGTTTCTTTTCTGAGCTTAACTGTTGTGAAATGGCGACTCAAAAAATCTCAAATTACTTGAAAGTCTAACCAATTCATTTTGCTCCGGAAAATTTCTAAGAATAAGAAAATGGCCCACTTGAGGGCGGGATTTAACATCCTCGCAATGTCTTATCTAGAATTTTACATTCTTTTTCCATTTTCCAAAGCAATTGATAGATAGCTGAATTACAAAAAGTAATTATAAGCTTTGTGTCTATTCAAGGTGTTTCTCTTAATGTATTCAATAGTAAGTTTACCAAATAGTAACAAGTGGACTCATGCGAGTTAGTGCGTAGCATATAATGTTCCAACATACCTCTCAAGTTCTGTTAGTGAAATGATTGGGTGAATCCGAAGACGATTTTTATCAATTGGAGCAAAAACCTTGTAATGTTTGAAATAAAACATTCTTCGTCAGGCAACAAAAACCTCACAGAAAAACTATACAAACACACACACACACACACACACACACACACACACACACACACACACACACACACACACACACACACAAACTCAAATACACAAATATAAATCTCGACACAATGTAAAAATTCTTTTTGCGAATTTCACTTATCTCAAGATTCGTCATCATCCAATCAGGTCTTTGATGTCTTTTTTAAAACCAAATTCTGAAATTTTTAAGGCAAGTGTATGACTAATCGTAATTTTGACACTAGACTTTGAAAAGAATTTATCAAAAAATCTTTCCGTATTTGATTTTTCATGATTTAAATTGGCCTGTTAAATTCTCAAAATGTCGTATATGGATAATTTGATTCTTTTATTGAAAACAAATTTTTACTAATAAATTTTTAGCAAAGGTTAGGTATTTTCTTCTAATAATTAAAGATTTTTGACAGTTTTTACTCTCTGATTCTAATTGTGTCTAACATTTAAAGGAATAGTTCTGTTGGCTACGAATGCAGATATGTAGTAGCTTTGAAGGAAATTTGTTTTTTTAGTAAATTTTGCACTATGACATTTCACTATTTGTGTTAAACTTTATATGAAAGAGAACATTTTAAAAACTTTTAAAAGAATGAGAAATAACGAAAGTTTTTCAGCCTGGCAATCAGTAATCCCTTTTTCTCTCAAAAGTTTTTGGTTTTGCATGATCCTACAGCAGATTAGTTAGAACGATCTCTCTGAAAAGATAAAGAATACAAAAAAAACCGTCTTGCCACTTTTTCTCTTCTACAATAAAGTTTTTTTCATGGAATCTATGTTTCTATGGTTTGCAACCTGAGTGAATGCTTATATCTTATCAAATGTGAAGAATTGATCTCAATAATATCTAGAAGATAGACAGGAAATAAGTTCGGCCTTCAATTTTATACCTAAAATTTGTTTTTTTCTTTTTGTTTTTTTTTAGTTGCGATCACCCTGAACGTTTTCGGTTCTCAAAAAATGTTTTTGATACTGAAAGAAATTGGTCCGTGTGACAGTTTCTAATCAGTAGAAAACTGAGAGAACGGATTAAGCTGAATTTACGTTACGAAAGTTTATTTTTATTAAAAAAAACACAAATTGATTTATTTTCACGTTTTTGGTCAAATAGTTTAAATCTTTATTTCTTTTACTTGAAACTGTAAAGAGAAAGTTGTGAAAATCTAAACCCAATTTTAACTAACTAACTTTACTAAAATTTTCTCCATTTCTTTTTAGCCATGTTTTAGCGATGAATTTTTTGGAGAGTGGAAGACGTTTTGAGGAAAAATTTTATTTTAGTCTTCACAGAGAAGCTAAAATGATATTTGTCTGCTCTTTTCACGGATTATGGAAGCAGCAGTGCACAAGAAAATAAAGTTCGACAACCAAAATGTTGCAAGAAGGGGCAACATATGTATCTTATTCAATGTGAAGTTTCCGAAATATTTAATATAGTTTTCACGATATTCCTCAACCCGGATACTTTTCTGATGCATTTTAAAAATCTCGGGGACATCTAGTTAAGGCCATACTGTTAACACTGTCTACAGGGCAAACGTCCCGTTTTTTAGCAAGGTTCTCGAAAGAAGCAAGCCGTGTTTTTACTATATTTGTTTAAGAGCTTATTCTTCTCAGGTCCAGCCAAAGTGTGAGGCAGCAATTTCAACTTATTCAGATACAAAAAATGAAGACCATAGCTTGCAGAATGAAAAAGATTACTCAAACGAAATCGGTACCATTAGACACTAATTAAGGTTAATGTGAAAGTATGAGCAAAAGTGAAACCTGATCTGGTAGTTGCAGCTGTTATTCTGTGTGATATACAGCGCTTGTTCGAATCCAATACAGAACAGAACAATTCATACCAATTCCCCTCCAAACTTGTCAGGTCAGAGTCCCGGCCTAATTCGTCCCATGTTTGACTAAATATTGGTGAAAATAGCTGCAAGAGGGAAACACAAAAGAAGTAGAAGTAAAGCATTTCGAAAACTTTTATAATGATAATAAATTTGTGATAGGTATCCTAACAAAATTTCTACGAAGAAGTCAGAGAAATTACGCCCAGCGTCTGAACAAACCAAAGTAGAAACTGGAATATTCGTCATGCAATGTTTACAATTAAGGCAATTGAAGTTCATGCTCATATTAGTTAATTAACTTTAATAACAACAAATGAACTTTACTTGGCATTATCGAGGTAAAATATCAGAGTTTTAAATTATGGAATGCAAATGTGGCAAGCATGCATTTTAAATGTCTATTCTCAAAGTTTCGCGGTTGCTTTTTGTATTTCCATTTGTATTTCTCTTTATCGGAAAAAAAGTAAATAGGACGGATATTATGAAGAAGAAACGGAAAAACTTTCAGTTGTTTTTAGACGATGACAGAGATCCGGAAGGACAGAGGCAATATAATTGTCCATTCGGTTTCAATTTTCTGTACATTCTTTTCAATATCTCTTCAAACATTGTAAACCTCTATTCCAATCTTCCCCCCTTTTTGCATATCTTGTGATTTTGATTTTATTGCAGATAAAATATATTTTGAAGAAGTCAAATCCAAAAAAAAAAACATAAAAAGACCATAAATGTTTTTGGAAACCATACGTAAGACATGGTTGTATGGCTTCTTTAATACGATACATAAGACCATACAAAAAATTAACGTTGATCTCAAATGTCTTTTTTTGTATCAAGGAGTACAACGAAAATATCGTAGTTTCAATTGATCATCAACAATTTTTTTCTATTGTGTTTTGCGTACCATATCCTTGACCATAGATTTTTTTGGCCCCTACAAGATCATAATTTGTTGTGCAACCTCATTTTTGACTCAAAACAACGGCTTTCCACAAGAGCGTAGAGAAGTTTTCAGACAAAAAGAAGTAGATCTAAATATTTGTCACAAAAAACCTTTGTCGTGTCTTGGATACAATATCTAATATCATAGATAGACTTTTAAGGCCCATACATTATCATTAAAATTTTTTGTGCAACTTATTTTTCTGACTAAAAAAATTCTTCGCAACATGCTCGGCAGGTTTCAGAAAAAAAACTAAAAAAGTTTCAGAAATTTTGACAAGAGAAAATTATTGCGGCTGAGCTTAACAACTCAGAAATCAAATTGAATAGCGCTTCAAGGCCATTTCAAGCCTTAAAGCTAGAATAGTGTGACAAGCGAAATTTAATGCTACATTCTATCGAAGCCAAACGGATTTGTTCATTTTGTTCAACATTTATATTTAGCAACTATTATTAGTACACAATCGTCATTCATGAAGTCAAACTATAACTCAAACTCGAACTACCTCAACCACCAGCAAAACAATACTACGACTTAACAGTATTGCATCAGATTCTTTGCGATTGGATTGCGAATCAACCTGTATTGATACAGAATATTCGACAAAACTTCTACATGGTTAACAAATTTCCCATGACATCAAATTTACACTGAAAAAGTGACGTTATGGAAAAATGTTCACATTCTGTCGACATCATTATCTACAACCAATCAACAGTTGAATTTGACATGTAAATCCACGTGACTAGCAGCATAAAAGGAGCTTGAAAAACTACCAAAAATCAGTTGAAACTTGCAATTTTGGTTATATTAAACTGACATACAGTGCGTATTGGAGCACACTTTCTTGAGCGGTAAATTACTTGTTATCGTGTTTTGTTTCTGTAGATCATATTAGTGATTGTACAGTTTTGACTTTACTTTGACTTGTGAAAAGAGAATTAACTTTGATATTCTCAAAACTTTCTTTCTGAGGAACGAAGTTCCTAAGTAAGAGAAACTTTGTGCAAAGCATGAAGTCAGTTTCTCTTACTGGCTTTAACGAAGCCTACTCTAGTTCAACATTGGTGTTACTGAAACCAATAGAGAGACCTGCTAACATTAAAGTTAGAAAAATAATTATTCTTGTTCACCTATAGTTACAGTAATTGAGCCCCTTTCTGTAATCTTTGTAGCAGAAAGCTGAGACTTTGTAGAAGTATAGCCAATTTACAAGGCTACAATTGGTTGGAAATAGAATTCCTAAATTCGGTTTATAAGTTAAGTTATTAACAAAAACTCAACAAATTATCGATTGTTTCAATTTGAATTATTTTGTTATTCTGAGAGAAACAAGCTTGGTATTCAGCAAATCTGAGCAATTAGTTAGCAGGAGTAATTGAGCAACAAGTAATGCAACGGTAATCTACAGTATAGCGGATAATACAGTTCACAAAAGTTAACTGCAAAAACACAATATCCGGACAGATTTGAAACCGCTGAAACGAACTGGGCGGTGTAAAGATTTCCTTGACTTTGATAGGAGAGCAGCCGTTACATTTGGTCCGCCGACCCGGACAGTGGAAGGCAAACTGCTGTCCAATCTGATGAAGAGAGTGCCGAAGGCACCCCTCAAAGAGAATCAAACAAATCAACAACGCAACGCCAGTGAGGCAGAGCGAAAGTTGCGAGTGCACTTCACAAATTACGTTGAAGAACTAACCTCGCTTAAAAGGAGCAAGCAAAGCAAAAGGCAATCAGGCAATCCAAACACAATCAGCAGAGAGGAGCTTCAATCAACAGCTCAAAGGTACGACAAGAAGCTCCAAGATTTACGGGAAGAAGTCAACACCAAAACAGGGATTGGCTACAAAATAATTGAAGATTCAGATCGACCCAACAAACTAAAGGTCCTCTACCAACAGACTGTTCACCTTCTAGAGGAAGAAATACCCAAGCAACTGCAGCGTCGAAACAAGTTTGTGCCCTATCAAGCTAATTTCGTTGAAGAACATCTGAAAGAAGCAAGGAAGTGCAAAGCAAGTTTGGACTATCATTGGCTTTCATATATAAGCAAAGGCACGCAACCAGCAATGAATGCAGAGCAAAGCAACGCAACCCAAGCAGTGAACGACAGCGAGAGCAATAACAACTACCCAACGGACAGCCCAGCTGCTCAAAATGGAGCAACAGCAAGTGGCCAAGAGACGGAGAATGTTTCGGAAACATCTTCGGCAAAGCAAAGGCGAGAGGAAAGGATGAAGAAATTCGATATCGAATTCGAAACCAAGATGCGACTGGAGCAGGCACGGTTCGAGCGGAGGAAGCTAGAGCTAGAAATGCAAATGAAGGAACTGGAAACCAAGCATCAACTGCTGGAGGAAGAGCGTGAGCTAGAGCGCAAAGTGAAGAGAACAGCATTAGAGAACGATGATGCTCGTTCCCAATCAACTGGTGCTCGCGACAAATCACCCTTTAACTGGACCCCCAAGAAAAGAGATGTCTCTGACTGGGCCAGCAGAATCGACAACCTTCTAACACCAGATCGATCAACAGCTCGCTTCGAAGTGACCCCTGAAGTAAACCGGCATAGTCACTTCTCACAATATCGCAGTTCACGAGACCGATCCTCAAGTGTTGAAGACCGGGACGTTTCCCCCAGAGCTGGTCTACTACGATACAACAGTGGGTATGCAGGTAGCAATAACCTACCAAAGCTGAAGTTGAACAACTTCGACGGAAACCCTCTCGAATGGCCGGAGTGGTCTAGTATGTTCATTGCTACAGTGGATCAACGACCAATACCAGACTCAGAGAAGATGAGCCATCTGAAGACTCTACTGACAGGCAAGGCAAGGTCAGCAATCTCTGGAATGGGCTATTCTGGACAGTTCTATGGTGCTGCATGGAGCATTCTGGAGAGGAAATTTGGAAGGCCTCATGTGATAATTGATGCACAACTGGAGAGTCTCCGCAAAGCCAGTCAGGTGAAACCTCACGACTCAACAGGTCTGATCAGTTTCTCAGTTATTGTTTCGAACTTTGTGAATGTGCTCAAAGAGTACAAGCAGATTGGTGACCTGCAATCAAGCTCGACACTCTATATGGCAGTAGATAAACTACCCCAAGTTCTCAAAGAGAAGTGGTGGTTCTATGTTGATGATAAAGATGAAGATTGTCCTGATCTGATTATGTTTGAAAAGTGGCTATCTAGGATAGCATTCGTGCACGAAGGGTTTTCAGCTTTCAAGGGAGAGCGAAGAGAAGAAGACCGAAGAAGCACAACTAGAGACAAACGGTTCTCGAAAACGTCGAACTTCAGTGCAAGTTCCAACGTGAAAGAAACGAAGCAAACGCAAAGTGATCACTGTCCGCTAGCCGATGGCACTCATAAAATATGGAAATGTCCATTATTCAGAAACATGAGTGTGAATGATCGGTACCCAGCAGTGAGGAAGCAACGCTTATGTTATGGATGTCTAGGCAAAGGACATGCAATCAAAGATTGTAAAGTCAATGCGTGCGGCATCAATGGATGCATCAAGAAGCACAACCGATTGCTACACTCAGAAAGCCAAATGGACGAGGGCAATCACGCAGTCAACGTAGGCGCAGCAACAATCAACCAGAGTAACGAAGTTACTAGCTTTCTTCAGATAGTTCCTGTCTCAATACAGAGCGGTGGCAACAGGCTGAACACATATGCTTTCCTCGATAGTGGATCAACGGTTTCATTCATCGATCAAAGTGTGCAAGAGAAGTTACGAGCCCAAGGCACCGATGCGACGCTCAACATAGCTGGCATACACGGAACGAAGGACCTGAAGACAGAAAGGGTTCCTCTCAAAATAAAGGGACTACATTCAAAGGTGCATTCAATCGAAGCGTTTGCACACCCGTCAATCTCCTTGGGAAACACAAACTACAACTACAACAAGCTGAAGCAAAGCTTCAACCACTTGAGTGTTTTACCCAACAAAAGCTTCAACTTGATGGAAGTTGGCATCATCCTTGGTCAAGATGCTTATGAGCTACAACGACCATTGGACTACAAGATAGGAAAACGAAGTGAACCTTTCGCCGTTCTAACAGAGCTAGGATGGGTAGTCAGTGGACCCATGACGGGCAAAAGAAGACAAAATGTTTGTCATTTCGCCTTCACAGAAGATGTGAAAGTGGCTGAAAATATTCAAACCTGGTGGGACATAGAAACCTATGCTTCCAAAATCAACGTCGTCAGTCAGTCAAAACGGGAACTGCAGGCACAAAAGATGCCAGAGATTACGACAAAGTTCACAGGCGAGCGGTACGAAGTGGGAATGCTGTGGAGTGAACCAGAGCCAAACCTACCGAACAACTACAGCTCAGCCCTGGGTCAGCTTTACTCACTGGAGCGAAGATTCCAAAGGGACCCAAACCTGAAGAGTTTGTATCAACAGTCAATAGATACAGATGTAGAAAAAGAATTCGTAAAGATTTTGGACGAGTCCGAAGTGAAAGGCACATTCGGGAAAGAATGGTATTTGCCACACCATCCAGTGCTAAACCCGAACAAGCCTGGCAAAGTAAGACGTGTTTGCAATGCCGCATCAAAATACAAAGACATATGCCTAAATGATAAGCTACTAGCAGGACCTGATCTGCTACACGGCTTGATTGGAACAATATTCAGATTCCGTGAAGGACCAATAGCCCTAACAGCCGACATCGAACCGATGTTTCTACAAGTGCAAGTTCCCGAACAGGATAGAAGCTGCTTGCGGTTTTTATGGCGTCCAAGAACTAACGAACCTGTTCAAATATACGAATATCAGCGTCACGTATTTGGAGCTAAAAGTTCTCCAACTTGTGCAAACTATGCTCTCAAGCGAGTGGGACTGGACAACGAAGAAGAGTATCCAATAGCAACCAAGGCAATACAAAACAACTTCTACATGGACGATTTCATCATATCAGTAGAAACCCCGGAAGAAGCAATTGAAGTCTTCAACCAACTACAACCTCTTCTCTCACAACATGGATTTGAATTGAAGAAGTGGATAAGCAACAACGATGCAGTTACCAAAGCAATCCCAGAAGACTTGAAGTCAATCAGCAACACAAAGCAAGTCGAAGTGGAACCCCATACGGAGGGATCCTCAGTGCTAGGACTACAATGGACCGTTACTGATGACAGTCTTCAAGTATGCAGAGGTACAAACAAGGAAGTTGAAGCACCTATAACCCAGAGGAAGATTCTATCACTTGTATCTTCAGTATTCGGCCCGATCGGATTGTTTGCTCCGTTCAGTGTTCATATGAGAAGACTTCTGAAAGGCATCTGGACTAAGAATGGACAACATTGGGACAACGAAGTGGAGCCCAGTGAAGAGGAAGAATTCCTGAGATGGAAAGAACAACTTCCAATAGTGGCTGAGACAAGCATCGATAGAAGGTACTTCAACAGAGAGAGGGATAAAGCCGAACTTCATGTGTTTGCTGACGCATCTAAAGACACGATGTGTGCAGTGGCTTATCTACGCTCACAACCAAAAGAATACTCAGCTGACTTAGCATTTGTCATTGGAAAATGCAGAGTAGCACCGATGAGGCATCTTTCAATACCGCAATTGGAATTGCAAGCGGCAGTCATGGCAGTGAGGTTGAAAGAACAGATAGTCAAGGAACATGAAATGAAGATAAATAGTTGCAGTTTTTGGTCAGACTCAACTACGGTATTGCAGTGGATACACAGTTCCCATCGCAAACAACAAGTGTTTGTGGCCAATCGAGTAGCTGAGATACTAGATACAACTGATGTTTCACAGTGGAAACATGTGAGCGGTATCAACAACCCAGCGGACATTGGCACCAGAGCAATCAACATTGAGGAACTCAAGAGGAGTGAGTGGCTCACTGGGCCGGCCTGGTTAAAATGACCAGAAAGCGAGTGGCCAGAGCAAGTGAACCTAATCTTTGCATCAGATGAAGAGAATATACCCTCATCAGTATTCATGATACAGGCTGAAGAGAAGAAAGCTGTTATCCAGTGGGAACGATTCAGTAACTTCAACAGACTAGTAAATACAGTGGTATACGTACAGCGAGCATTGAACAAACACAGACCAGCAACACTCATAGTTAGCATCGAAGAAAGAGCAAAAGCAAAAGCAACAATCTTCAAGCTACTACAACAAGAACAGTTTGGTGAAGAGATGAAATCTCTCAAAGCTGAAAAGGAAATTCCAAAAGTCAGCAAAATCCTACAATTCTCACCATTCCTAGATGAAGAAGGACTTATTCGAGCCAAAGGCAGAATAGGCAAAAGTCAGTTGGACTTCAATGCAAAGCATCCAATTCTGTTACATTGGAAACATCATGCGGTTGAATTATTCTTGCGAAACGAGCACAAGGACAATCAACACGAAGGCACTGAGCATGTCAAAAACATTGTTCAGCAGAAGATGTGGATCCTAGGCATACGGAACGCCTTAAGATCAATCAAGAACAAGTGCGTTACCTGCAGAAAGGGCAGAGCACAGACGATAGCACCAGTAATGGCAGATCTACCCGAAGAGCGGTTAGATGCTTCAACAGCCTTTACAAATGTTGGAATTGACTACTTTGGCCCTTTCATTGTGAAGATTGGGCGAAGAAACGAAAAGCGATGGTGTTGTCTCTTTACTTGTCTAACTATGAGAGCGGTGCATATAGAAGTGGTACCTAAGTTGGACACTGATAGTTGTCTCAATGCAATAATGAGATTTATTGCTCGAAGAGGCAAACCGAATACGATCATCAGCGACAATGGGACAAATTTTGTTGGAGCTGAAAGAGAGTTTGCAGAGTACGTTGCGGCATGGAACAAAGAAGGGATCGAAGAACATCTAATTCAACGAGGGATCAGATGGATGTTCAACCCACCCGCAGCACCTCACTTTGGAGGAGTATGGGAGCGGTTGTTGAGAAGTTGCAAGAAAGCAATGTATGCAGTGTTGGGGAACAGATCAGTCACCGAGGACGTTCTTTCAACAACTATGTGTATTGTCGAACAGACTTTGAACTCAAGACCGTTAACTCCAGTCAGTTCAGATGTTAATGACTTAGAAGCATTGACACCCAATCACTTCTTGCTTGGCAACAAGAACGTTTGCTTACCCTACCTACCATGCGCGGAAGAATTTGTTGATCATCGAAAGCTCTTTCGACAAACTCAAGCTTATGCAAATCTCATATGGGAGAGATTTCGTAAAGAATATCTGCCAACTCTGAATAATCGGCAAAAATGGCGATCTACGGCGAACGAAACCCTTAAAGAAGGCGATCTCGTTTGGTTGATCGAAGACAGCGATAAGCATGGATATTACAATCTAGGTCGAGTTGCGGAGACCATCGATGGGTCTGACGGTGTGATTCGATCAGCGATAGTTCGAACGAACGACGGGGTGTACAAGAGACCAGTAGTGAAGCTCGCCCCAGTACTACCTGGAAAAGATGTTTTCGCGATGGAAAACAGGGCCGGCGATATTGCGGCTGAGCTTAACAACTCAGAAATCAAATTGAATAGCGCTTCAAGGCCATTTCAAGCCTTAAAGCTAGAATAGTGTGACAAGCGAAATTTAATGCTACATTCTATCGAAGCCAAACGGATTTGTTCATTTTGTTCAACATTTATATTTAGCAACTATTATTAGTACACAATCGTCATTCATGAAGTCAAACTATAACTCAAACTCGA
The DNA here is from genome assembly GCF_964194025.1 of Convolutriloba macropyga. Taxonomy (NCBI): domain Eukaryota; kingdom Metazoa; phylum Xenacoelomorpha; order Acoela; family Convolutidae; genus Convolutriloba; species Convolutriloba macropyga. Next base: position 22,905,730 of record NC_134476.1, on the reverse strand, counting down.
ACTACCTCAACCACCAGCAAAACAATACTACGACTTAACAGTATTGCATCAGATTCTTTGCGATTGGATTGCGAATCAACCTGTTATTGATACAGAATATTCGACAAAACTTCTACATGGTTAACAAATTTCCCATGACATCAAATTTACACTGAAAAAGTGACGTTATGGAAAAATGTTCACATTCTGTCGACATCATTATCTACAACCAATCAACAGTTGAATTTGACATGTATATCCACGTGACTAGCAGCATAAAAGGAGCTTGAAAAACTACCAAAAATCAGTTGAAACTTGCAATTTTGGTTATATTAAACTGACATACAGTGCGTATTGGAGCACACTTTCTTGAGCGGTAAATTACTTGTTATCGTGTCTTGTTTCTGTAGATCATATTAGTGATTGTACAGTTTTAACTTTACTTTGACTTGTGAAAAGAGAATTAACTTTGATATTCTCAAAACTTTCTTTCTGAGGAACGAAGTTCCTAAGTAAGAGAAACTTTGTGCAAAGCATAAAGTCAGTTTCTCTTACTGGCTTTAACGAAGCCTACTCTAGTTCAACATTGGTGTTACTGAAACCAATAGAGAGACTTGCTAACATTAAAGTTAGAAAAATTATTATTCTTGTTCACCTATAGTTACAGTAATTGAGCCCCTTTCTGTAATCTTTGTAGCAGAAAGCTGAGACTTTGTAGAAGTATAGCCAATTTACAAGGCTACAATTTGTTGGTAATAGAATTCCTAAATTCGGTTTATAACTTGAGTTATTAACAAAAACTCAACAAAATATCGATTGTTTCAATTTGAATTATTTTGTTATTCTGAGAGAAACAAGCTTGGTATTCAGCAAATCTGAGCAATTAGTTAGCAGGAGTAATTGAGCAACAAGTAATGCAACTGTAATCTACAGTATAGCGGATAATACAGTTCACAAAAGTTAACTGCAAAAACACAATATCCGGACAGATTTGAAACCGCTGAAACGAACTGGGCGGTGTAAAGTTTTCCTTGACTTTGATAGGAGAGCAGCCGTTACAAAAATATTGGCTGGAAAACGTCATTGCTTCTTTCTTCTATATCTCGAGTCTGCCCAGCCAAAGATTGCTCAAAAATGTTGTGAATAAAAAGTAAACTAATTTTCTGTTTAGTTAAAATTTAAAACTGCTCCTATTGACTAGATGCAAAATTTAGACAATAGTGACACGGATGTTGTATGGCCCCCTTGTACTTCCTTGGTCCCTGCAGATCTTTCTTGCCGTTGTTAACCGTTAAATAGTTCTTGCTTACCATGCATAAGACCATAAATGTTTCTTTAAGCTATTTGTAGGACCGTAAATGGATCTTGGAAACAATACTTAAGACTATAATTGGTTCTTGGAAATCATAAGTAGCACCATAAATGAAATTAATGGTTTCATCTGTTCGCTTTTCACTCCCTATCAATCTTGTATGAAATCTCTGGAATTATTAAAAAAACAATTTGTGGTTCTTAGAAACCATAGCAAGAACATATAAGAAATATTAGCTCTTCCTGAATGGAACCGTTTATGGTCTTACGTAGGGTTCTCAATAACCATTCATGGTCTTTTTGTGATTTCAAAGAAAGGCCAACCCGGGAGCGAACCAGTATGTACAAAAGCAATGTTTCTGCAATAAAAATAAACGATCTCAACAACAAAGGAAATTGTTCAATTCAAGAGCGTTACCAATAAAATCAAACACTAAACTATCAACTTCACATTATCCATAAGCAAAAAATATTATGATATTCATAATACACGCCGATCAATAAAAAAAATGATCGACGGTTTGTTGTTTTTTGGTAACGAGAACTTGCTTGCAAAAACGATAATAATCAGAAATGAACATTGAGGAATTTTAAAAGATACAAGAAAAAAGTTTTTCAGAACCATGAAAAAATTTCAAGCAGCATACCATACAAACAATATGTATGGTATCTCAAAACTATGATATATTTGGAGTAAAACAATATATAAAGCTCATTTCTTCTAATTCTATTTTCTAAATTTTGGAGATCTTGATGAAAAGTTTACTGAATATTTTGCTTGTCTAATAAGGTTATATGATGTTGAGTTAATCCGAAGACCACAATATGAAATACAACTTTCCAAAAATATCATTTAAGAAAAAATAAAGAAATTTCCGTTCGTACATCAGACAGTAGAAAACATTTTCGAAAAGCTAGGCATCTTATTAAGATCACCATAGTTTGTCTGAAACAGTCCTGGCAAAAGATCTTGAAGTACCTTCGGAATAATTTCAATAGAATGTAAATGTTTACAACGCTTGACGCTATCAAATTAAATTAATTGTTTTTTCAATAGAAAGGGATTCTTTTTGATAGGTGGGGCACAACATCTAGGAATTTATCACAAGTTTTAGTAAGAAAAGAACAAAAAAAACAATCATCAATACCCTGAAGACTGTTCCTTATTTTTTTTTAGAAAATATGGAAAAAAGAGAAAAAGAAGTTGTGCTGCATTTACGTTATCCAAAATATTTTTCTTGAAGATTTATAGATGTGTGGCATTTTTAAACTTTTAATTAAAGCGAAATTAGGTGCAAACCTCGGCACTCAAGTCATTTTCAACTCCACACACACACACACACACACACACACACACACACACACACACACACACACACACACACACACACAAACACACACACACACACACACACACACACACACACACAAAGGTTGTTTTTATGGCAAGTGATTCATTTAAACGAGAAAGACCGTCTTCGACCGACACTCGCTCTGAAAATAATTGGGACAGTGCTACCTCTCTGTGCCGTTGGATGGAACAAACAATGCTGTCATCATTCTTGTCCAACTGTAATTCGGTCTCCTTGATTTGCGTTCGGTTTATAATTTTTGCCTAAATTTTGGCCCAGAGACAAGTACAACAAAGATTTTAATTGATTCTTATTAAAATTACTGAGAATAATCTAATTGTCTGAATAAAATAAAGTCAATGGTTCTTCTATTTTTCATATTTATTTTGTACAAGAGACATAGGATCTTTTCCGTTTGTTCGGGGGGGGGGGCACAAACTGAAAAGATCCGGAACATATGCCACAAATTGCATTTCTCAAAATTGAGCAAAACAAGCACGTGCAAAACTAAAATGACAGAACTCTACAATGCCAGAGTACACAATGCCAAATATTGACATATGAGGCCAGAATCTAAATAAGTAAGTTCGTGTTTCGATAAATTCAGGATTGCGTCTCGAACCGCCGCGAGAATTAAAGCCAGATTGTTCCAGCAACTTCATGAATGTCGCGTAATTTTTATTTGAAACACGCAAAGCAAATATTTAAAATACTAGATCTGTGCAGGGCCAGTTTCTAAAGTGCTAAATTTTTCCAAATATAATGTCAGTTTTTGATGCGATATGTCTCTTTCAGGCGAAGATACGTGCTTCTTTTAAAATGGCTTCCAAATGACCGGTTAATGCCGAAATTGGTCACTGACTCCATCAGGGTCACATGACGGATACTTTAGCCAAATCAATAAAAAGAGTTTAAACAAAAGAATTAACAGGCAACATTTCTCTTTATCTGGTGTCAGATGATCAACTGAAGACATCTTATAATCCCCTTCATGCAGCGTCTTTATAGAAAGTTAATACTTCAACTTTTTTTTAAATCCGAGAAAATAATTTCCTTCGACCCAAAATTTTTTTTTCAAGAACGAATTAACCGCGACTAATTCGGATGTTCAAAAAACAGTTTGATTAATGAAAAGGCTACCATTTTTAATGAACAATGAAACAAAATAAGCTCGACCCATGACAAAAAATTTCTAAACTTGAACCAGGGTCTTACGCAATATAACTAATGTCAATGTCGACCCTCTGAAATCTTAAGTCACCAGATAAGATGAAACAATTTAGAGTTCAGATCAGTTGCTTCAAAGTTCCTGCATATATACTCTTCAGGAGTCAAGGCCAAATTGGAGGTCATTTCTTTGATGACGTCATGGAGTTCAATGATTTTCGTGCCGCTTTGACTGATCATCGATTCACGCAAGCAGTCTATAAGTGTCTTTTTTGAGGATAGGTCGTATGTTCCCTTAATACTCGAACTCGTAGATACCAAAACAGAATCTAACAACTGATGATTATATACGTCAATTCGCTCGTCTTCAACATTTTCATCAGTGTGATGATATTCTGTCGAAGCATCTGAAAAGGATGAAAGCATTATTAGAATTGTTGTCTTTTTATCGTGGTAAAATATCACAATAGATATATCGAAAATTTCACGATGCTACATTTTAATTGAAATGCTTCAGAGCTCAGCCTTCTATTAGGCAAGACAAATGTTCACTTGATTATCTTTGGTTTGCAACTCTATATCTACACTGATTATCTCAAAATATAAATAATAGAAAGAGGAGTAACAGCTTTGAACAAACAAGGAAGCTCGGTAATCTGCGTTCGCACATAATGTTGTGACCGCGCTCATCCAACTTTTTGACTTAATAGTCTAATAAAACTCAATAGCTAATTTCAAAGGTGCATAGTAGCAAAACTTAAAATACCACTAGATAGATCCTAAACTACAAAAAGTACTTGTCTTCAACTAAAAACCAAATGAGACTTGTCATAAAGGAACTAGATAACCGGCCTAATGAAGGATAAAAACGGGCGCAAATCAAAATTCACATTTTTTTAAATCGAATTACTTCTTAAGTCATAAAAATCATTAGCTTCTAATTAAAAATTCCTAATTTAGTTATTTATAAGTCATCATGTGATCTGACTGTAATGAGGTTAGGTTAGAGGACAGGAAAACACAGCAATTACAGGTACTAAAATACAAAAAAAATCAAAGATTTCAAGAAAACACAAAATATTGAGTCCACTAAGGTCATCAGTTATCGTAATTTTAGATATTATTCTCACAAATTCCTTTTATATTATTTTAATTAACATGTAAATGAAAAGATTTATATGTTTATTTGGCTCTCATTTGCAAACCAATGGGACATTAAAAAATACCACTCACAAAAATTTAGGAAAACGCATAGTGTCCAAGATATAAAATATCGGCTGCAACATAAAACTAGAAAGAGGTTGAAGTTTAGGCTCCAAGAAAGTACATGGAACCTCTCATTGATGACGCTAAGCTTCATATTGACAAAAAGAACAAATTGAAAATTTTATAAATATTGGAAGTGAATAAAATTTAAATTATCAAAACCATCAGCCATTAACTTGCCGAGTTGAATAGATTCCTTAACCCCATCCATTAAAAGGAATCAATAGGTATCTGTCATAAATCTTACCTCTAGATAAAAACAATTACAGGCAAAAACCAAAATGAAAAATGCGAGAGAAAAGTTTCGAAGATTTAAAAAAGTATTCAGTGAGACAAATGGATATTTAAAATTGATTCTCGGTTCAATAACAAGGGGACTTCTCAGCAATTTGATAACTTGACTTCAAAAATGTCAATTATTTTTAACTGACAAACAAAAATTAGTAAATTTAAATGAGAACTCGTAGTATCAGAGCCTTTAAAACAAGTAGCTTTAACGGAAAGCATTAAGCACATTAATTTATACCTCCAGTTGGAGCCATTGAAAATCATTCATTAACAATATTAAGTCTTATGACTACATAGAGACAACAAATAGACGCATAATTACATAGAGACAACAAATAGACGCATAATAAAAATATCAATAGAAAAGTGCCAGAAAATTGCCGACGCCACAAAAACTATACGTACAGGATGAACAACTGCATAAGTGGTATTTTAAACAGCAACAACGATTTTATAACCATTTCATTGACTGTTTCGAGCCTGTAAACTTTCACATTTTGAGATTCAATATATCATGTTGAAAATTGCGGTAGCTATTTTTCTGTAAAAAAGGAACGATATGTACAGAAAATATCTAGGAAAGATTGCCAGTTTTCATCTGGCATTGCAACACAAAGTTCCAGGGTGGAAGTTTCTTTGATTTCATAAAATGATCATATGTGATTTCATCCTGTCCATACTGGATTTTCTCAGTGTATATCCAAGGAAACCAAAGAAGTCTTGTATGATCTTTGTGGGATTGACAAGAAATCATCTTTGATACTAGTATTAATACAAAGATTCATCTATCTATTTTCCATAAATCTTGTACCATATATGTGTTTTTTAATTTTTTTTAATATCTATTCGTGTCGCATCACCTATGTGATTCCCCGGCATCACTCTGTGATCCGCCAAAAAGCCCAATGTAAAATATCGTTTGCAGAGTTGGGGATTATTTGATAGCGTAAGTCCAAATTGATAATTAAAGTTTTGATATTCTCTGAAGCAAGTTTATACCTATAAATACAGATTTTTTAAAGAAATATTTAAATTTTTTTTTTTTCAAATAACCTCAAATTCGTTCTCTGAATATGTTTAATTTGCAAAGATATTCTATGCAATATATTATTTAATATGTCCTCTGACTCCGTTATACGAGATTTTGTGGCACCAGTTAATGTTTTTGTGTTATATATGACCCTGCATTATTTCCAAGATTTTTTTTTTACTTCAAAAGAAAACAAAAATTATGCAGTATTTAGGCCTTGAAAGTTTAAGTACGATCCCTGTATGACTTCTAGGAAATCTATATAGATCCTTGCATGACTACCAAGAATTCTTTCAAATCATTTATGACCTAGAATGGTTAATAAGAATCATATACGACCTAGTACGAAACCAAAGAACGTTTTATGATAGGTGAACCGGGTTTAGTTGCACGCAAAGGCTGATCATTATGCTTCTATTGAGAGTAACAAAAGATTTTTCAAGAACTTAAACATCATAAAACTGATTTCTTGCGCCTTTCAGTTGCTCGGGCATTCTTTTTTTTAAAAAATGATATCATTGTCTTTAGTATGTATTTGTACTTGGGTCACTTGTTCTGGAAGTTAGATAAGTCCAGTTTCTGTTAATTATGTGTCGATTCGAAGGACAATTGAACAAACAAATGGATGAACCTTAATGAAAATTTCTTTCGACCGCATGCAGCGTTTTTGTACAATTTCGATTAGAATATTTACTTTTCCTTTTCAAGCGAAGAGAGCTAGAATTTAAAATATGTTATTGATGGTTTCATCTGGAATCTGTATGGCTATGTGATTTGGTCCTCGTGGGTCAAGCCAACAGTGAAGTGATAGCGAAAAGAGTGGACTGCAGTTACGGGGACTACACGAAAGTTAATTTGCGATTTATTGATCAAACAATTAAAAACAAATAAAGAATGGTTTTGCGTGTTCTCATCACTGTACGAGCGCAGTAGTCAAAATGTGTCAAAAAGCTGTATATTTTTTAAACATATATTAGGTGATTATAATAAGGTGCTCAAATTAGCGAGTAATTATTCGCAGCGGTAAAATGTCTCGCAATTTGAGAAAAATATTTAATAATTTGTACACCGGAGCGGCTCCCATGAAAAGGCCTATACATAAATAAGTTAAATTTGATTGTAAGAATCACTAAAAATAGCTGCAGATAAAGCACGACATTAAATTGATACACATGTTTGATTTAAGCATAAGAAAAAAAACAGCAGGACAAGTCCTGACGTACAATTCAAAGAATTTTCATTGACTAAACAGAAAACTAGACCCAGAACGGACTATGAAAGGATTGGTAAAACCATTTAGAAAAAAATCCGATCAAAAAAAACGAAAAAATAGTAAAAATCAAAGTCAAATTGCCGCATGTGAACAAAAAACACAAGCGAGAAACCGAATTTTTGTTCAACCACCGTTTTCTCACTGTACTTTAAATTTAGAGCGAAAAAAATTCACGCCGCAAAACCACTGCTTTTCTCGCCCCACTTCCTGTTTCGGCGTGACCAAAATCACTACACCAATTTGACTTCAAAAATCATGAAAATGTGTGAACAGATCTTTAAAAAAAAGACAGCGCCCCAATACAATTCAAATTCTTTGAAATGTAACTAAAAGCAAAAAAGTTTCAATTAACAATTCGTGCGTTGAAACGTTAAACTGAATGAAAAGAAAAAACAACAATGAATGATGAACAAAAGATTTGCTCTTGCTGTGATGGGTGATCAAAACCTGAAACAGAAACACGGGTTGAACAAATGGTCGTAACAAAAATCATGACGACGAAATAAAAAACATAGCCGGAAGAATTCCGGAAGCAACTCAAAGAGTCAGAAATTCACAAACAAAACCGTAATTGCAGCGAAAGCCATTACCAATTGTATTAAACCATTAACTCATTACCTCCTCAGGTCTGATCTAAAATTTGGTGACTTAAACCACTGTCACCAATAGAAACAAAACAGCAAATTTTTATATTATTAAAAATGTTTGGTAACGTTAAAAAATTCCGAAAAAATTAACACGGTCAAAAAACTGCTAGGCTGAAAAAACTGATAGAGCTAGCAATTGCCCCCAAATAATTAATTCATGATTCTAATCTCAAAGATCGCGAAAGCAAACGGCAGATAATACAGATAATAATCTTAGCAACTAAGTTAAATCTTTTCAAAAAAAGAATGCTCAAAGTTAAGAATCTGAAAACCACTACAATTACACTTCTAATCACTGCAATTAAGAAAAAAAGAGCATATACTTCTTCCTTGTACATACGCTAGACAACATGATTTCATACTAATTCAAAAATTAAATTGATCATAGAAAAGACATAAGCAGCAGAGGAATATTCAAAGGCAAATAATCGTTTAAATTAAAACCAAGGCCGGAAGAAGGTTGCAGTAACCATTATTAAGTGGACGTTTTGGAAAGGTCTCGCTAGCAGACTCTCAGTGTTGCCTTATGTTGAATGAAATCAATTGCAAATCAGGGAAAGGACGAAAATCTTAGAAAAAGCTGAAATCATTTAAATTTTAACAAATGACAAAATCAATATACCGAAAATAAATGTAGGTGCCAGCTCGAATCTAGAATGATACTAACTAGAATGTGAAGAAAAGGGACACAATGTAAGGAACACCGTAACAAAATGACATTCTTGATTTTTGAATTTAAAAAAATCAAGAAAAACAAATACATTTCATTATTAAGCATTCGAGACATAGAAAAGATAACGAGCCAATGAATAGAAAGATCTATCTTCTTGAAGGGAACTCAAAAAATGAAAAGTAGAAAAAAAATACGAAACATCGGAACATTTTGCAGAAAAAATGGTCAAAAAAACTTTTAAAACTGCATTTGTGAAAAAGTTTTAACTATTTTTCAAAAACCTAACGCCAAAAAACGATTGATTTTTTATTGAAACGAAATTAAAGTCAATCATGTTGCACAAAAAGACTATTTCTAGTAATTAAAACCGAAATACAAACAAAAAAACTTAAAAATCGGAAAAAATCAACCAAAATTGGATTCTCATATGTAAAATTTTATAAAACCAAATTGCATCGAGGTAGAAAGAGGCGTTGAGTATATGAATTATCAAAAAGAAGTTGCCATACTAACGGATTTCTGACAAAAAGACGGTTAAAAGATCCAAAAATGAAGAACTTAATAGAAAAAAGCCAAAAAAATAACTAAAAAATCAAGAACTATTTGCCAACTTTGAACTTGAAACGGATCTTCAGGCTCTGCAAAACACTGTGGTATCAATTTCCGAGGTTTACATTTCATTATTTTAAATTATTTCTACAAAAAAACCAAATTACAAGCAAAAAAACTGGGCCACTTAGACGAAAAAGCGGCTAAAAACGGTTATTTATATGTGCCAATCAGTCAAAAACTACTTTTCACAGTCAAAAAGTCATTCACTAAACGCGGCACATGATCAAAAAACTTCTCTCGCTCAGAAAAAATTAGTTCACACGGCAATTTTACTCACTTTCACTTTTAAGTCAAAACAGCGTCTGAACGAATAGTACTTCCGGTAAAAAAAACCTTAAGAAAACCAATACTCCTCTTCGAGTCGTAAAAAAACCAAAGAAGGCCAATAATAGCCCCAGCTATCGCTGTGCGGCTATTAATAAGATTTTTTCTTTCTGCAGTTAGCGTTTGTCATGGCTGTTCCGACTTAAAGGAATATGAACTCTGAAAATAAAAGTTCAATTGTTCTTGAAAATTTAAGGAAATTACATATATCATTCAATTAAAGTGCACTCATCAGAAAAACTCCCGAAGTTATCTGAACTTTAAAGGAAATATTTCTGGAAAATTCAGGCCTGCAATTTTACCTGATATTGTCTGAAAAATGCCAGAAATAATTTATCTGAACCACTCCTTTGATTTAATCAATTTCAGGTTTTCTTACCTGAAAATTTGTGATTGTCAATTCAACGTGACAAAAACTGAATCCCTACTTCAGAAACTGTTGTTTTTAGACGTACTCAATTGCCCGTATGTTCACTTTTGCTTAGACAAAATAACAAAAACCCTTTTGAAATTGTTCTTCGGTATTTTTCAGTATGTTCTGTTTATAAAATTTAAATTGGTCAGTATGTTCAGTTTCTTAGATTCGGTATGTTTGGTCTTCAAAGTATGTTATTTAACTATATGTCCAGTTTCTTCGATTCCACATGTTCGCTTTGAAACGGAAGAAATTGTTGTTGTAGTCGGATGATCATTTCAAGAGTCAGTGAACGCCATTTATTGAACTTTATTCCCATCATTGTTTTTCAGTTTTTCTTAGAATATATTGTATTCAAGAGGTACGTTTGAAAGTCCTGCGATTGAATATTATCATAACATTTGACTACATTATATGCAAAAAAAACTAATTTTTGTATGAAACGAACCCATGATTTTTTACCTTAAAAAACAAAAATACCAAAACAAATGAACTGAACATACCGAATCTGAGAGTTCAAACTTACAAAGTATTCTTTCGTTTGAAGCCAAAACATCTGTCATCAACATTGATGCCCAGTGGATTATTTGCCATATGTGCATTATTGCCCGATACTGATTCGACATGGTTAAGAAAAGTCATGCAAGTAATCAGCCATAACAACATCAGAAATCATGAAGAACAGTATATTTAACGAAAAATGAAATCTCAAAACTCTAAACCAGTGTATTTCTTTATTAATTCAAAAATCAAATCAATCTCACAAAGTTTCTAAGGCGGCCAATGTAACATTCTGGCGACCAACGAAAGAACGGACAACTAAAATTTCCTTCTCGAGTTTTTTTCTCGTGATCAGTGTAGAGAAAGAAATTTTAGACAAAGACCCATTCCAACCAACCCAACCCGAGGCAACCCATCTGGTACTGGTAGTTGATGATATTCGTTGATGTTCGGTAAGTTTTGGTAAGGCTCGGTAAGGCTTGGTAAGGTTCGGTAAGGCTTGATAATGTTCGGTAATTGTTGGTGAGGTTCAGTAAGGCTTGGTAAAGTTCGGTAAGGTTCGGTAAGTATTGGTAAGGTTTGGTAAGCTTGGTAAGGTTCGATCAGGTTCGGTAAATTTTGGTTTTCTTCAGTAGATTTGGTAAGGTACTCTAACGTTTTGGTAGGGTTTGGCAAACATAGGAAAGATAATGAGCCAACGAATAGAAAGATGTATCCTCTTGAAGAGAACTCATAAAAATGGAAAGTAGAAAAAATACGAAACATAGGAACATTTTGCAAAAAAAAATAGTCAAAAAAACTTTTAAGACTGCATTTGTGAAAAAGTTTTAAATATTTTTCAAAAACCTAACGCCAAAAAATGATTGATTTTTTATTGGAACGAAATTAAAGTCAATCATGTTGCACAAAAAGACTATTTCTAGTAATTAAAACCAAAATACAAACAAAAAAACTGCAAAATTGGAAAAAATCAACCAAAATTGTTTTCTCATATGTAAAATTTTATAAAACAACATTACATCGAGGCAGAAAGAGGCGTTGAGTATATGAATTATCAAAAGGAAGTTGCCATGCTAACGGATTTTTGACAAAAAGTTGGTTAAAAAATCCAAAAATGAAGAAATTAATAGAAAAAAGCCAAAAAAGTAACTAAAAATCAAGAATTATTTGCCAATTTTGAACTTGAAACGCATCTTCAGGCTCTGCAAAACACTGTGGTATCAATTTCCGAGGCTTACATTTCATTATAGCATCGAATAAAAATTATTTCTACAAAAAAACCAAATTACAAGCAAAAAAAAACTGGGCCACTTAGACAAAAAAGCGGCTAAAAACGGTTATCTATATGTGCCATTCAGTCAAAAACTATTTTTCAAAGTCGAAAAGTTATTCACTGAACGCGGCGCATGATCAAAAACGTTCTCTCGCTCAGAAAAATTGAGTTCACACGGCAATTTTACTCACTTTCACTTTTAAGTCAAAACAGCGTCTGAACGAATAGTACTTTACGTACTTTCTGAACGAATAGAACGAAACCAAGAGACAGCCAATAATAGACCCAGCTATCGCTGTGCGGCTATTAATAAGATTTTTTCTTTCTGCAGTTAGCGTTTGTCATGGCTGTTCCGACTTAAAGGAATATGAACTCTGAAAATAAAAGTTCAATTGTTCTTGAAAATTTAAGGAAATTACGTATATCATTCAATTAAAGTGCACTCATCAGAAAAACTCCCGAAGTTATCTGAACTTTAAAGGAAATATTTCTGGAAAATTCAGGCCTGCAATTTTACCTGATATTGTCTGAAAAATGCCAGAAATAATTTATCTGAACCACTCCTTTGATTTAATCAATTTCAGGTTTTCTTACCTGAAAATTTGTGATTGTCAATTCAACGTGACGAAAACTGAATCCCTACTTCAGAAACTGTTGTTTTTAGACGTACTCAATTGCCCGTATGTTCAATTTTGCTTAGACAAAATAACAAAAACCCTTTTGAAATTGTTCTTCGGTATTTTTTAGTATGTTCTGTTTATAAAATTTAAATTGGTCAGTATGTTCAGTTTCTTAGATTCGGTATGTTTGGTCTTCAAAGTATGTTATTTAACTATATGTCCAGTTTCTTCGATTCCACATGTTCGCTTTGAAACGTAAGAAATTGTTGTTGTAGTCGGATGATCATTTCAAGAGTCAGTGAACGCCATTTATTGAACTTTATTCCCATCATTGTTTTTCAGTTTTTCTTAGAATATATTGTCTTCAAGAGGTACGTTTGAAAGTCCTGCGATTGAATGTTATCATAACATTTGACTACATTATATGCAAAAAAAATAATTTTTTTATGAAACGAACCCATGATTTTTTACCTTAAAAAACAAAAATACCAAAACAAATGAACTGAACATACTGAATCTGAGAGGTCAAACTTACAAAGTATTCTTTCGTTTGAAGCCAAAACATCTGTCATCAACATTGATGCCCAGTGGATTATTTGCCATATGTGCATTATTTACCATCTGTGCCCGATACTGATTCGACATGGTTAAGAAAAGTCATGCAAGTAATCAGCCATAACACCATCAGAAATCATGAAGAACAGTATATTTAACGAAAAATGAAAACTCAAAACTCTAAACCATTGTACTTCTTTATTAATTCAAAAATCAAATCAATCTCACAAAGTTCCTAAGGCGGCCAATGTAACATTCTGGCGACCAACGAAAGAACGGACAACTAAAATTTCCTTCTCGAGTTTTTTTCTCGTGATCAGTGTAGAGAAAGAAATTTTAGACAAAGACCCATTCCAACCAACACAACCCGAGGCAACCCATCTGGTACTGGTAGTTGATGATATTCGTTGATGTTCGGTAAGTTTTGGTAAGACTCGGTAAGGCTTGGTAAGGTTCGGTAAGGCTTGATAAGCTTCGGTAATTGTTGGTGAGGTTCGGTAAGGCTTGGTAAGGTTCAGTAAGGCTTAGTAAAGTTCGGTAAGGTTCGGTAAGTATTGATAAGGTTTGGTAAGCTTGGTAAGGTTCGATCAGGTTCGGTAAATTTTGATATTGTTCAGTAGATTTGGTAAGGTACTCTAACGTTTTGGTAGGGTTTGGCAAACTTTGGTTGGGCTCGGTAAAGCCCGGTAAGGTTTGAAGGACCTGGTAGGGTTTTGTAATGTGCCATGAACTTTGGCAAGATTCGTTAAATTTGGTTAAATTTTGATTCATTAGTTTTGGAAGGTAATTGTTAACCGGTAGCTACATAAACATGTTTTGGCCTTGAGTTTTGGTAAGTTAAAAACGATACTAACAGAAACTAAAATAATTTCAAAGCTCTAGCTCACATCGATAAATCAGAGTGAATGGTTCTTACTCGAACCGGAGAATCAACAAGAGTTAAACATCAGGTAAAGTCTACAAGATAACAAATACTAGTAATGGGTGAAAACGAAGAATCCTCTGTTGATCCTCATTTGAAACACATTAAAAAGCAAAAGCTAATGTTTGAAAGCGAAATTGAATCTTGCATCGAAATTTTTGTATCAAGAATCGATTCAGGGGAAGACACTGAAACTCTAGAAGAAACAATGAGCGAAACTAAAGAGCTGCAAGAGAAAATTGACAACTCTGTTCAAGAGCTTTTGGACATCTCGCCATCAGAAGACGCAGATGCGCTCTGTTCTCAACTTAGCAAACTAATATTCAAGATTCGAATGACAATCGCTGCTCTCCACAAACAAATTAAAGAAACTCAAAGCGCAGAAATAAGCAATGTTTCATCAGGATATTTAAGGGTAACATTTGATAGTAGCAGCAATAACCCAAAAATTCTTAACACTAACAGGACCTCTACATTTTTCTCAGCATCCGCAGGGAGTGTAGCGTCGGGTCAACTTGTTTCGTCGGACTCTGCAGCGCCCATTAGCTCATTTCAATCCAATTCCATTTCGCCACGTCTAATATGGAATCCAGTATTGGTTTCTCATCGGCTAATTCATCTGGAAGTCCTAATCACAGCGCCTGCCTTGTCTTCGGAACCGTTTCTCGCTTTTTCAAACAATAGTTCAGTCAACCAGGACACCTCATATCATATTTCGAACAACAATTCATCATGGATATTCCTTCCAAATCAACAATTCTCAGATCCGTCGGCGTCCGCTACACTTGGCTCTGCTTCATATCAGAACCCCATCTCCATGTCCACTTGTTTCCAAAAATCTGTGCCTAAGTTGCAGGCAACAAAATTTGATGGCAGTTCGCTTGACTGGATGAACTGGTTCGACATTTTTCAAGCCACAGTAGACCGTTCGCCTATGTCATTATCAGAAAAGATGATACATCTTCAATTGCTATAAACTGGAGAGGCAAAGTCTTTAATAGATGGATACGGCTGCAACAGTAGTCTGTATGTCCCAGCGTTGAACAGTCTTGAGGAACACTTCGGATATCCAAACCCGATAGTACGTGCCTTTCTTGATAAACTCTCACAGTTCAAACCACCTAATCCAATTGTCCCTGAAAGTTATACCCAATTTTCAGCCTTTCTCCTGACCCTAATTGATACATTTCAACAACTTGGATTAAAACACGACATCCATTCTACTACAAGTCTCAATCAGGCATTAAATAAATTTCCGACACCAGTCCGTCTGGACTGGAACAAGAATTTACTCAAAAGTTTTCTCTCCAACCGTCTCTTAAAGACCTTTTTGATTGGTTATCAATCTACGCAAAGGCTTGTAGAAGTTTGCCAGCGCCAATATCTGTAACACGACTCAGCCATGGAAAATCAACCTTTGCACTGAAGTATTGTTTGTATAACAACAACTCGGCATTTCAGAATCCAATAGTATTCCATTAGAAAGGAGCGTGTTTGTTTAACACCAGAGTGACTATTAAATACACGAGTATTTTCGAACAGCAGCTTAACGATTGGGTTAACCCCGTCAAAAATTAACGGATGGCGAGCAGTTTCTAAGACCATTTCCTTAGAAAACCGACCTTTGGCGCGGAGTTCATTCCTCCCATTAACAAAAGGACAGAGTGTCTTTAGAGGGCTTGACGGAAGTATCTGCTTGCTTTTTGTAAGCCAGTGTGTGATGTGCGAGCGATTAGCAATTGCTCTGTTTTTTCAAACGATCGAGGAAGAAGAAACAGTATGCTGCAATTCTAAGCGGACGATTCCAATTGCTGAAGCGTGCAATGTCGACGGGACATTTAATTGCCGAGTGCAGATTGGTTTGCAGCGCATGAACAATGAAAACGTTTGAGTGTTGTGCTTTCAAGGTGTCCTGATATGGCCCGTCACTTTTTTGTAAATGAACAAAGGAAAGACCGTTGAACCATCAAAAACTGTAGTTCACATGTTTAACTTCATAGCCTCTTGAGACATCATCGGCTGGATTTTCAGCTGAGGTGATGTAATTCCGGTCATGTGCTGTTGATACATCAAGTACCTCCGCCAACCTGTTAGCAACAAATATACGATGACTTATCTCTGGGGTTCTGAACCAATAAAGAACTGTTGTACTATCAGACAAGAAAACTTTTTCCTTTAAGTGAATGTCGTGCTCTTCTCTCAAGAATTGTGCGAGCTGAGCTGCGTAGGTGGCGGCTTGCAACTCGAGATTTGGAAATGTCATTCTTCTGATTTGAGCTACGCGGGATTTTTCCCATGATGAATTTCACTGGAACAGTTTCATTCAAGTATTCAATCCTAAGATACAAAACTGCTGAGAGTGCATAATCCGACGCGTCTGAGAACATATGGATATCTTTTTCTTTTATTGCTTTGTTAATGAATAAACAGTGAGGTAATGAAACTTCGCGGAAGTCTAGTATTTCATTTTGCAGTTGAGTTAGATCTGCAAATTCATTTAGATTCATTGGTTTGTCCCACTTTGGTCCATGATTCCAGGCGGCCTGTAGACTTTTGCGAACTCGGATGGTGAGTTGTGCCATGAAACCTAGAGGATCAAAAATGGATGCATTAAACCGCAGAAATTTTCTTAGTGTTACCACAGTGTTATACAAGGGAAACTTTTTGAACAGTCTTTTCTCGATTACATAAATGTCTGTTTATAAATTTCACGGTAATCCGAGGACCATTTGAATTTGAGCTGAAGCTTCGTTTGCGTTTAAAAGTTAATCCCTACTGACTTGTTGCAAAAGTGCTGTCGAATTACTGACTTGTTTCAAAAGTGCTGACCTGTTGGTGAGAATAAAACCCCTGAGGGACAGGCAAGCTTTAGTGCTGCTCATTATGTTTACAGCTTTTTCAACGTCGTCGGTGGAAATATACAAATCGTTCATGTATATATTGCGTTCAACAATATGGAAAACTTCGGGAAAATGTTTCTGTTTATCTTTCGCAGAACGACGTATAACGTTCGATGCAATGCAAGGCGATGACGTTGCACCAAATATGTGGCTAGTGTATTCTTATTCTTCTTTTTCGCCGTTGTGATCCCACAAGAAACGAAGACATGAACGGTCTGAGGGAGCAACTTTGACTTTCATAAACATTTACTCAATGTCGGCGGTTATTTTGATACGATTTTTTCGGGTGTTTCCCATTATAGCCCCTCATGAAAAAATATCCCCACATTATTGTATAATTACCATGTTTGGGGGAAGGGGGCTAATGTTTATCTGACAACTAAGCTGGGATGGCTATAATGGGAAAGACTCACTTTCTATGAAACGCAATACAATCCCAACAAAATTGCTGAGCAAGTTTGAACCTTTCAACAGATTTGATTGGAGAGATTGGCCTGGAAAGATGCTGGATGCGTTAGTCACCCGTCAAATTTTTTCGGGCTTACTTTCATTTGAGACCGGATGATGAGGTATAAAAGAAGCGAACTTTTTGTCGTCGGTACCAGGATCAATTTTTACAACATATCCGTTTTGCAAGTCTTTTCGCAAAGTCTCTTCATATGTTTTTAATACGGCTTCATGGGAAATTCTGAATTCTGCTTTTAGCTGCTTGATTTGTTTCTGAGCAAGAAATCTGTTATTCGGCAATTTTGCTTCCTCTTTCCACAAGAGGAGAACTTTGTAATGAACATCCTTGAAATAATCTGTTTGTGGATTGTAAAAATTCCAAAGCCTTTTCATCGTTCTTGAACAGTGCTTTTTTCTTTGATGCAATGCCATAACTTCCGATCTTGCTCCAATCCAGAACTTTGGTGAAAAATTAGTTGTCCAATTGGCCATGGGAACAAATTTGTTTTCCGAGAACTGTATTTTGCTCATCTGCAATTATGTTGATCTTCCGGCACAAGTCCAACTTAATGGGTCTTGACAGCCCAAGGTGTATTTTTCGGTCCTCTAACTATCTCACTGTAGTGGATTAGTCCATGGTTATCAATTCCAATGACTATAAACACTTGATTTTGTTTGACATTCGGAAACGTGATGGTGTTAATGTGATGAAACTTACTACAAATTTTGTAAAGCTCACTGTTTTTAACTGGGTCATATTGAGATCTGGTACTGCTAGCACATCGATTAAAACTACTGAGCTATTCTGAGATCTGTATGACTTGATTTAGACAGAAACTTGAGAACAGTCTATTTCTCTAATTGTATGGTAGCCATTGATGGGCATTTTAGCGACTGTGTTCGTGTCCAACTCCAATTCTGATGCTGCAGATGTATGCAGCAAGCTTTGACAACTTCTTTTGTCTAGATACGCATAGGTATCAAGAGTTTTTACACCATTAGAGATTTCAACTGGAACAAGGGCTACTTGTCCTGTTCCATGTAATTGAACGGATTTAACGGCCGATGGCGGCTTCATTTTCTGATTATACACCAAAGCTCTCATGGAGCAGAGTATAATGCTTTCGACCAGAATTGCCAGTTCGACAAACATTTTTTGAATTGCAATGTTGAACATGATGATTGCCAAAGCAGTTGAAGCAAAGTTTTGAGTTTTGACAACATCGAATAAAGCAAACATAGCGACAGATTTATGTGTGGAAAACCGAACATACGAACCTTTCTTATGTCTTTCTGTTCGGTCTTCTGGACTAAGGTGATGCTAAAATGCCGTGGATAGGTCTCTATTTTAGCGACATGTTTGAGGTATTGTTGCAGTCATATTGAACAAAATCAATTAATTTTGTCTGTTCCTGTATACATGCAAAAAATTATAGATGAAAATTACGCAACCTAAGGATCTGGTGAGGATCACGTTTCCGTGCATATGGAAAGTGCCTTAAAAAAACACTTACATCCCAGGCCGAAGTATCAACGCTAAGAAACGCAAATTTATGTAATATTGGCCTTGAGTGCGTCGAATTTATGTAAGATTGAGGCTTGCGCGTAGATATTACATAAATTCAACGCATTCAACGCCAATCTTAAAAAGTTTGCGCTGAATATAGGATTAGTTCTTGCACGTTTTGTGTTTAGTTTAGCGTAGATCTTTCATAAATTCAACGTTTTCAACGCCAATCCTACTTATTATTCATTGAAATTAGCGTAGATCTTACGTTTTTTGCGCTGACTTTAGCGTTGATCTAGCATATTTTGCGTTGAAATTAGCTTGGATCTTACATATATACAACGCTTTCAACGCAAATCCTACAAACTTTGCGTTGCATTTAGCATGAATCTTACAAATTTTGCGTTGATTTTAGCTTAGATCTTACATTAATTCAACACATTCAATCAGAAACCGGTTGCAAGTAAGAGGAATTAGAAAGAGTTGAAAGAAGCGAAAAGTAGAGCAAATTATGAACAAAAACTGAATAAGATCTAAGCTGATTTCAAAGCAAAATTATGCAAGGGCAGATTTAAATTCAGCGCAAAATTGTGTAAGATCTACGCTGAGAAACGCCAAAAATATGTGAGACGCGATGCTACAGTCCGATCAGTAAAAATTGCGGCTCCAAAGAAAAGTAAGGTTTTGTGGCTTAGTGGTAGAAGAGGCGACAATTAAGCAGGAGTTCAGTGGTTCGAATCCCATACGCCGAGCTTCACGCTTTAACTTTATGTAAAATCCACGCTCAATATGTAAGATCATCGCCAATTTAAACAGAAATTATTTAAGATCTACTCTAAATTCAACACAAAATATGCAAGATCTACGCTAAATTCGACGCAAAATATGTAAGACCATCGCCAAATTCAACAAAAAATATTTAAGATCTACGCTAAATTCAACACAAAATATGCAAGATCTACGCTAAATTCAAGGCAAAATATGTAAGATCTACGCTGAATTCAACGCAAAGTATGCAATATCTACGCTAAATTCAACGCAAAATATTTAAGATCTACGCTAAAGTCAACACAGAATATGCAAGATCTACGCTAAACTCAACGCAAAATATGTAAGATCTACGCTGAATTCAACGCAAAATATGTAAGATCTATGTTAAATTCAACACATTCAACGCAAAAATATGTAAGAAAATTGCGGTGAATTTTCCGACTTGTCAACGCTAGTTACCGCTGATCTTACATAAATTTGGCAAAATTCCTCGGCCCGGGCGTGAATCAATTTCTGTAATTTTTTCTAAGCTCTTTCTAAGGTGAATGGAAAGTTAGCAGAAAAAAACCTGCTTTTATATGTCACCAAATATTGATTTTTTTTAAAGTAAAACATGTCTGTTAAGAGCACCCCAACCTTGTATGCTTATAATGGAAATAAAAGATGTTAGCTGTAAAACGTTGCTTTGAGTTTATTATAGTATGCAGCCATATGATCAGTCGGTCAACCTGATGTATCCAGGTGTAGGCACTCTCCTAAGACAACTGTCTCCATGACAATCCATATCAATGGAGGCTCAACTCCTGTCAATTGATCTGACAGTTTCTTTTGAATATCTTCTTTTGATAGACAGTAGCCACCAGAACCAGAATCTGAAAAAACCTTTTGTGTTTTTTAAATAATATAAACATAGCAGGCAGATTGCCAGAAAATAGCCGCAAGAGCTTCGTAGATCTGCAGTCTCAAAAAAACAGCAAAGAAAGACAGACCAAAAATTACTCTTTTCAATACAGGATGAGTTGTTATTTTTTGACTTAGAATCTGTATAAGGTATTGCTGCTTCAATTAGCTGCATTGAGAAAAACCTTGCTTTAGAGTGACACACATTCACTTGCCCTTATCTTTTTGAAAGTATAGAAAAAACAATTTTAAAGGTGGGAATTCATTTTTGAGAGTGAAGTATGTCACGTGTGACCCAAAAATTTAATCATGCGAATTCAAAATTTGTAAAAGTAAAGCTAGCAGAAATTCATATGTTTAATAAAATCAGTTACACTCTAAAAAAAAACTTTAATAAATTCACAGGAAAAAGACAAAAATTATTAGTTCAAATCGATAATTTTCAAATTAGAAAAGCAGGGCGAATAAAGTAATAGGTTTTAGGAGAATGTTGGAAAGAAACATGCTAGATTCTGGAGAATACATACATTGTGAAGAAGGTTAAAAAAAACTAATTTGCAATTTCTGAAAAATAAATGAAAATGAATTGGAAACTCTAACAAAAAATATTAAATTAAAAATGAGGCAAAAACATGGATTTCTTGTTTTTGAGCAATCAAAAATTAAGAGCATTACCTAGTTTTCTTCCTGTCTTGGTATGTAGTGAAAACAGCTCAATTGCGAACTAGTAAAATAGCGAATTTAGCGTAGATCATCCTCATCTTGCGTTGAGATTTGCGTAGACCTTACATAAATTCAACTCATTCACCGCTAATATTACATATTTTGCGTTGATTTTTAGGGTTAACCTTACATATTTTTTTTATGTAAGGTTAGGAGCATTACCTAGTTATCTTCCTGTCTCGGTAAGTAGTGAAAAACAGCTCAATTGCGAACTAGTAAAATATTTTATTTCAAAAAATGTTCAAGAATGGTAAAAATTCTCGCTGAATTTTAAAAATCAATTGGCATCAAAACGAAACCAAAAACACCGACGTTGCACAAAAGAGAACTTTTTATAGTAAATAATCTCAAAGTGGTAACAAAAAACTTAGAAAATTTCGACAAAAACCGCCGAAAACGGATTAGTATGTGTAGTCTTTTATATAACAAAAACACCTCACGTCGAAAAAGGCATCCAGTTAAGGAATTATCAAAAAGCGTTGAATTATTTACTAATTTGGGCTAAGAACGTTGACTCAAGAGCCTAAAATGAAAAAAAAATGAAAAAAGCCAGAAATTGAACAAAAAAAGTGAAAGATTCGCAAATTTTGAACTTGAAACGCAATATTGAGCCATCAAAAACATTGTGGCATTCAATTCAGATGATTGCATATTCATGCAGCATCAATCAAAATTAATTTCAACCAAAACCAAGTTACAATAAATTATTTAAAAAAATTCGGGGCGAAGTGGAAGAAAACACGGCTTAACCGTCATATATATGCGCCAATCTCTCAAAAACTTTTTTCAATGTCAAAAGTTATTCTGAACGTAGCGCAAAAATACTGAAAAAATACTGAACAAAAAAAAGCTGAACAAAAAAATTCTCTCGCTTGGAAAAAGTTAATTCACACTGCAATTTTACTCAACCTCACTATTAGGTCAAAACGCCGCCAGAAAAAAATCACTTCCGGTTTTAAAAAAAAACATAAGAAAACCAACACTCCTCTTCGAGTCGTAAAAAACCAAGAGAAGGCCAATAACAGCCCCAGCTATCGCAGTGCGGCTATTAATAAAATGTCATTGTCCTGACCACATTAAGAGGGAGAAGTAACTACATGATCAACGGGTTTTTTCGTTCAGTCAATTTTGGGCGAAGGATACATTTGAAGTAGAAACAAATGAGTGGGATCATCGGAACGCTCATTGATTGAAGATTTGAGACTTGAATTGATTTTTTTAAACCATTTTACCCGTTGTTATTTTTTCGCTTTTTCGCTATCAGCAACATAAAATCAACTTTTTCTGTTCTCAATAGCTAAATACTATGATTTTATTACTAGTTTCAAACAACAATTGCGTGTTTTAATATAAGGTCACGTGTTTTCTAATATGAACAGTCTAATTTTCAAAAACTTTTTGATGTTCATGAGATGACATTTTATCTCGTTTCGTTTTTTTTCGCTGTTCTTCCGTAGCATTGGTGTTTCTGCTAATAAATCTGAGCGAATCTTAGTGAACTTGAAAATAATAACGTGAGTTGTTTGAATAAACTTAATATAAATTTGAGTCAAAGAGCTATTTTTTGCTGAATTTAAACACATTGGTGCTGAATTTAAGTTCTTGACATCATTTGTCGCAGCAAATTGTATGAGTTTTTGAACAATCAGGACACATTTTTCGAGATCATTTAACGAATCATATTTAAAACTGAAAAACCTAAATAAAGTAGACTGGGGTTAACAAAACTGCATAATCCAAGCTTTGTTCCCTGAAAGACCTCAGTATTTGAACTTTTGTTTGAATGCTTTCGTAGTTGTAAAAAGATGCGTTCAGCTTCTTTCTGCGAACGCTTTTTCTTTGAAAGTGATATCAATAATTTTGCTTATATAGGAGCTTTGCAAGAACAGTTCTATGGAAGAAAAAAGGAATGAAAATTTACCTGCAACTTGCCTCACCACAATTACATAGCTTTGAGGATCCAAATTGTTCTCGGGTTGATTTGCTCGCAAATTGAATTCCAAATTCATGTTCTCAGCATTACACCCAATAAAAGCATGTTCTTCTACTTGAAATCGTACAACCAGTAGGTCTTGCAAGCGTTCGTAAGATTCTTTGAGTCTGTTTGAAACGCTTTGCAAATGAGACGAGCCTGGACTCAAATTTATTTCCAAGTAGAGAAATTTTACTGTATCGAATTTGACTTCGATTACTTCACATATGCTGGTGATTGAACTTGCATTTGACCAAGTATCAATTAAACTACACTTGTCGTACAGGGAGGGCAAATAAAAACTTGAGGCTAATCGCATTTTTTGATATTCTTCCGGCAATCCCAATTCTTTGTAAAAGTCATACTGAAGTTTCAGCGATTTGTCATACCACACAACTTTTCGACCACTCGCGCTTTCGGCTAAAGCATTCATAGCTATTTTCAACATGTTAATATTGTTACGAATTAGTACGTAGTCCCTTTCATTAGCAGCGTTCAATAATCCTAACTCAGCGGTTAACCGAGCAACGTTCAGAAGCTCTTCGAAATCAAACGGAATAGTGAATTTTGATTTGCCTTTTAAAAAATTTGCGCAAAATAGCAGAATTTTTTCATATTTTTGCATTTTGAGGCAAACTTCTAAATATGTAGCGGCTATGTCCAGATTAGCAAATTCCAGGGAACCCAAAACGCTTTTCAGGCAGTTCTCTTCGAAAATAGAAATTAATTCGGTGCCGTATTTTTCTTTCATTTGCGCATCTTCCGTCTTACTGAACAAGTTGTAGTTCATATGGATTAAAAACGTGAAAAATCTGTGGTGTTTAGCAGCCGAAGGTTCGTTTTGCTGTAGTTCAGACCATTCACGCTTCGCAGATGCTATCATGTCCTCGATAAACTGAATTTGTTCAGTTTTAAAGTAAGTTTGAGATGTGTTCAAACGAACTACGGCTTGATACTGCAAAGCAACTGCTTTCATAACAGTATTCGGCTCGTTTTCCAACATTTTTG
Source organism: Convolutriloba macropyga (assembly GCF_964194025.1). Taxonomy (NCBI): domain Eukaryota; kingdom Metazoa; phylum Xenacoelomorpha; order Acoela; family Convolutidae; genus Convolutriloba; species Convolutriloba macropyga. The sequence goes on along the minus strand of NC_134476.1, from coordinate 22,881,294 downwards.
AGGCGTAAATGTCCGTTTGGATGACGTCATTTTGTGCGATAGGTATTTCAATGATTTGATGGTAGAAAATAACGAGCCGGTGTTTGACAAACGAGTTTTGGTTATGTTGAGGATATTTATCAAACATTTCTTGTAATTTTGCTAAAATTCTGTTTTTCATTTCAGTTTCACCGAATCGGGATAAAGCTGCTAAGTAGACCATTTCTAGGTACATGTTTGCGGTGAAACAGTTTATGGTGTTGTTATCACAGTTTTTATTAAGATTTTTTGAAGATTTGTATAACTTTTTGATAACTTTTAACGCGTTGTCGTCCTGTTGCAAAATGAGAAGTCTTATTTTGATTATTATGTACTTCAATTCTGCGTGTAGTGTGTGATCTTTCAGACTATTTTTGTCAAGTTGAGGTAGGAGCTCTTCCGCTAGAGTCAAGTATTTTCTCCCAAGTTTTTCCCCGTTAGCATCCAGTAGTCGCATTTGGTCGGCGCACAAAGCGAGATGCAGATTATCAAGGAACATGAAAAGGCGGGCATCAGTATCCGAGGGTGATAGTGTCTGGCCATCTAAAAATTGACAACCTGTAAGGCCCAGAATTATCTACATCACATCACACCCCTGCCATCGTTTTATATTTTCTCGTTACCCCCCCCCCCCCCCCTCCCTCAACCCCTCCGCCCTCCACGATATCTCTTCTACTCATGTCTTTTGCACTATTTTTTAATGAATACATTTTGATATAAATAGGAAAAGGTTGGAGTATCTTTTTCATTTACTAACCCTTTGTGATTCTCTCCAAATGCAACTTGACTAAGTTGAAAGCCTCGCTTGCGCTAGCAGCAATTTTCTCCGATATTTGGTTATAAAACTCAAACATATAATCATGGTTTAAATCGGTATCAAAAAAATCTGCGCTCATTTTGCTTAGTTGAATCAAAACGCTAAAAATAAAAGCAAAATTGTAAGCAAAGTATTTGTATTTGAAAGCAAAATAACCGTTTATTAAACGCACACGTTCTGTCGACAGAGTAAAAAAACTGCTTAAAAAACGTCTGTTTTTACCATTACTGTTATAATGCTAGAAATGTACGTTTCAAAGACCAGCTAAAACGCAATTTGACAATAATAAACAACAACAACTTTTCTTATACATGTTGAAAAAAATATTGTTTCAAAGGTGTTCTCAATTAAATTTACGGCGCTTAAAACAAAAATTATACATCATTACTCAACAATTGCCGTTTTCCCAAAAGCCGTTAACTCCCGGAAAATAAAAGCAAATACAAAATGACGCAAGTTTTTAGGTATTTTAAACCAAGTTTAACTCTTATGCGCTCTCTCTGTCCTTGAAATTAGTTGAACGGCAAGCTATTGAACGCAAACCAATGATAATCCAAACACTTGCATTTTTCTCTTTTCCAACATCTTGGTTAAAAATCACGCATTCCAGAGCCCATTTTGTTATGACTGAATTGAGATCTTGAAAATGAAGCAAATTCAGTTCATGAAGCGGAGTTACAGTTCTATTCGGAAAGAGTTATACTCGAGCAAATTAATTTAAAGGTTTCACAAGTCAATTTTTCGTCGGTAAAAATTGCCTTCTCTTCAAAATTCTTTTCAATTAATTACGCATTATATCAAATCTTAAGGATTGTTTTGACAAATATGCATACATATGCGTCGATGCATAGAATTGCTAAGAAATTCACAAAAAAATTTAGCAAAGAGGTGAGATATTAGCTAACCAGATGTCCATGTTTTCAGGTGATACTTCTTATAGAAGGAATACAAGAAATTAACACTGTTCTTCGTGCTTCCAAAAACATTTAATAGTGGTCAACTTTCAGTTCTCAAAAAAATTTTGGCGCAGTTATAGGTTTATAATAATGATCACCCTGTACTTTTATGCACATCGCAAATTGTATAGATGGGAAAACTACCAATACTGTGCGGTAAAAAAGCGGTGTTGTGTGAGAAAGGAAGCTTTGAAAGACGGTATGCCTAAAGTTTGTGATTTGTTTACTTAAAATAACAGTGGCAATTTGGGTAATCTAAAATAATTTAGGGGCAATGAGACATTAACTTGATGTTCATCCAAGGTAAAGCTTTTTCTACGACCATTTGCAGTTTATAATTCACTATGAGCTAGCATAACTACAAAGTAAAGTCGATCATTTGGTACATTTTACCTCCACGTCATAACAAATGCAAAAAGGGCCCTTGAGTGTTTGATATTGCGACAAGGGGAGGACTACATTAATTGGTAAATACTATTATTCAATAATTAAATTACCATTTAATTACTATGCAGTAGACAAGAGTAGTTTTTACCATAACAAAAGTCTCCAATTGGTATTATCTTTTTCAATGCATTTGTCTCAGAACTCCACATATTAGTGCAGTATAAAGCAAAATTCAGTTTTGGGGTGGGAAGGGCTCACTAGTTAATTTAAATAAATTTTCTTGATTATCAAAACCCACTTTGTTGGACTAGACGATCGGTTGATTACTCATTTCGGCTCTTTTTCTGTACACGACTGGTTGTCAAGCAATCTTTGTTTGAAGTTATTGTTTAATGTTTTCTTTTATTTCGACTTTTACTAATGTTCTTTCCACAATTACAACTCTACAGATTTCTTTGCATTTTTTAGCCGTACTATTCTTCTTGGTATGTTTTTTTGGTAGTCCGCAATTTGGCACCCTCTCAATTCGCCGTCTTTATAATGAAAATAAAATTACACAATATTTTTCAACCAAGTAAAAAAATTGCCAAGATTAATGGCTCCTTGAAATTAAAAGCAATTAAACAAACAAAAAATGCAATGAATTCTGAAATGAATTGAGTTTTGACGCTTGTATGTCCACTTTGGAACTTTAAACTAGTCGTATTGCTTGTATTAAAAGCAGACCAAAAACATTGCAATTACGCACAGTTTTATTTTTCCAAAAATTTGACAGAAAATGCCGTGGTCAGTGGTCAGCATCAAGCAAACTCAAGCCATTTTCAATTCATGAATCGGCAATATCAGTGTCTTCGGAAAAACTAAAAACAATTATGACACTTTCTAGCTTGTAAACATTGACTTCTCATCAATATTATTTTCAATTAATTTGGCAAAAAGTCAAAATGGAGTAATTTTTGGTGGCGACACTATAAACATATGCTTTGCTGCATGAAATTGCGAAACATTAGGCATAGAAATCTAACCAAAGAGGTTTTAGCAAACGGAATACCAATCATTTCAGGTAATGTTTCCAAAAAGACAAGGAAAATAAAGTCTGTTCTTCTTGATTCTGAACTCCATTGCCAATCTTCAACTTCCGCACTAAAAGTTCTTTGGTGCAATAATCCGTTTGATGATGAGCAACCTTCTCCTTTTATGCTAATGGCAAATTGCTTACATGTGACTACTCTACAACAAAAAACGCTGCTGTATTAGACAAGAAGACTAGAAAGTTGTTTTGCCTAAGAAATTGTTTTCCTTTGTTAGCAAAACTATGATATTTTGATAAAACTGAAACAGTTTTTTGTGCAAAATTTGGGTCACCGTGCGTCAATTAAGTTGACGTCTTTCCTAGCTAAAGCGTTTTCTACGAGCACTCATACTTCTAAATTCATCTCGAGCTAGCCCCTAACAAACAGAGTTGGCCATATGGTCATAATACAAGCAAAAAGGGCCTTTGAGTGTTTGATATGGTGACAAAAGGCAGATTGCACTATTTGATAAATACTATTAAATAGTAGACATAGTATTTTTATACTATATTAAAAAGTTGTAATAGGTAATATACTTTACAATGACTTTGTCTCGAAACTCTAAATTAGCGCAATAGTTATCCAAAATTAGTTGATGGAGGCACTGGCTTGTTTTGAGATTTCATGCGTTAGCGACTTCCTTAGTGCTTGATCAGTGTCAAATGTGTCAGTCCATCATTAACTCTGAATTATCGAGCAGTTGGTATCTGAAATGGAAAAAATAAGTCACAGCTTGCAAAATTTATTATGGCTCCTGAATTTTAGTTGGTTGCTGCCATTTTGTTTCGCGTAGCTTGAAATTTTTAATTAAATCCCCTTGTCGTTAATGCCGCAGTAAAAATTTCAATTGTTCTTTGGAGTCATTTCTGTATCTTTTGAGAAATAACTCCATTTTGTGGAGAATTTCTGGGTATCTCCTTGTCATTGCATGGGATGCTTCGAAGAGGCAGGTACAGGTTAGATGTCTTTGTTGTATTTTTTTGTCTTTTCTGTCGATTTACCTCCACTGGTACTGCTTCAACGCAGCTTCCCAAGAACTTTGACCATACCTCAAGCCTGGATTTGATGTATTCTCGCTGTGAGAAAAGATAAGTTCCGCTCTACAGTTACGCAAAAAAAATTGAGACCCTGAGAGTCCTTCAGAAGGCCAGAGCCGAATTTTAAAGGACATCAGTGCACTTCGGCACAGCAAAAAAGTTTCAGTGTTGTAGGCGCAGTTCTCAAAGGTTGATGCAATAAAACGCGTTGACGATCGATTCTGGTCAGGAACAGTTCGGAATTCGAGCAAATACATTACACTAAAATATTTTAGGATATTTTGATCACCATTGGCATAGAAATTTCAACATTCAATAGCATGTAGAAAAACATTTGTTCTCATAGTTGAATAATTGTTTCTTAAATTAAGGCCGCATATTCAGGTTTTCGTTCTCTTTTAATTCTCTACAATATTATAGCATCTGGATATCTATTATCGGATGAAAAACATTTAAAATAAAATTATACTGATAAAATTGGCGTCAAAATTTCAAAAGTTTGCGTTAGTGATAATTCTGTACCTAATCTTTTGAAAACTGCCTACATTTCTTGGAGACGATCTGGATATCGGCTCTTCTAACCATTTGATGTGGTTCACGTAGGTTGAGGGGTTGATTTGAATTTTTTCCCGATGGCCAGGTACAGGTTTGAACTATTTTCCGACTCTTTTGTTGTCTATTCTGTCGATAAACTTCGATCATATATCAAGTCATGAAAGGAAGTAGTCTCAATACGCCTTGAATATTTTGATAACTCAAATTTCTCGAGTGTGGAATGTTACCCGTTAGCTTCTCTGCCAATTGCCTTTGGTACACCATTGCTTTTGCTATATCCTACTTTTGCTTCCCGTCTTCTGTACATGTTCGTTCATGTATAAGAACTGAATTTTACATAAAATTTTGTTCGCCTTTAGCTATACTTAACTTTCGCTCCAAGACCGCATAACCCTTCTTAAACCAGTACGGCTGGGCCGAAGCGAATTCCAAACAAATTTTCTGGATTTCGGCAAATTTTGCAAGCACATTTTTCTCGTTTTCCTTGATTTTGGATTTTGGGAGATATTATATTATACGCTTGTGAACAAAGGCCTCAGTTACTATTTTTAATATTATTAACTTGAAGTTACCATTTGTATCAGTATATAATAAAGTGTGATTTTCCGACTGCTTTGTTATCTTTAAACTATGAATGTGTCAAATATGGGCTAAATGAACACTTGAACCAGAAGTCAGTTATATGGTTGTGGTTTGATTAGTCACTTCTACGGGGAGCTGATAAAGTATGTCGAAAGGTTACCTGTTCAACTACGTTTGATTTGAATCCAACCTATGATGATATCTCTAACTCAACACGCATATCGTGGTCATTTTCAATCACTCATCAGTCAACTGCGATTTTTATCTGAAGATTAGTAGCGACAGTTACACCACAATGAGCGGAGCTGTTTTGTTTGACACAGACCTGGACCACAAGTACATGTTTGAGTTCTACAACCAAATTTCAGACAAAAGTGTCCTCATCGATCAAGATTTCAACCTTGTCCAGTCTCATCTTCAAAGGGTTTCTGGTAAGAATTTTGGCGAAAACCGTAGAATAAAACTCTACTATAAAAATGAAAACTACCCAGGATGAGACCCGAGACCGTAGACACTTATGCCAGACGGAATTAATTTGTGGACAAGGTGTTTTGGCGTGACCCCGGGCCAAGGTGTCCACCCGTATTCCACCCTTATTAAGAGAGAATAAGGGTGTAAAGCAATTTCAACTCTTATATAGCAAGGAAAAGAGTGTAAGAGTGCAATTTCGAGGAAAGTACACTTTTCTTTTACACTCTTTAATCCACTCCTATTACATTCTTAAAAATTAACTATGACTACACTCTTTTGTACGAAGCCAATAGTCGGGGGAAAGTTTTGGTCGCATCGTTCCATCTGGCCCATAACTAAATTTTGGTTGTTCAGTCTGGCTCAAGTCCAATTTTGGTCTGGTCTGGCCCATACCCGGACTGAACTGCAAGTCAAGATCAGTACTGGGCACGTTAAATTGCAAGTCTACAAGCATATATCAGTACTGTGCACGTCTAAAAACATCTCTGCATGTCTGACAAGTCTTTGCCATGACTTGGATTACACTTGCAAGTTGATTCCCAAGTCAAAACCAACTAAATTTCCAACAAGTCAAAACCAAAAAATTTCGAGTGAACATTTTGAATTCAAAAAATTTTTGCAACGTGCCAAGATTTTGGCATTATTTATTGCTCACTTTCCCGGGGTGCTATAAAATGATGCCGGGGCATACCAAATTGTATATTAGCACGCCGGGTACATCGAGGGTATTTCAGCACTATTTCAGGTGTTCTGGGCCGTTTTCAGCCGTTTTTCAGCCATTTTCAGCCGAATTTTAGCCGAAAATTGTCGTTTCTTATTTTTTCAGATTTGGCAAATGTCGAATATCACTCGAGCAAAAGTCCTTAAAAAAGGAAACACCAAGAGGGTGCCCATGCTAAGCCGAGGCCCTCTCGTTCGACCAATCGTTGATGCACTGCACAATCCTACAAATTTGAGAGTCCCAGAGGAAGACCAGCGTTCCCGCCAAAACGGCCAAAGTCATGGCCGAAAGAACTTTGTCGTGTCCCAGTATCAGCTCGTTCAGGAGTCAATGCTGCCCTCTGTTAGTTATAGTGTGCTTTTTTAATGGCTTGTGGTGATATATTGAGTTCTGATAGAACGAGCATTAGCTAACCCGAATCGACTGGCGTCAACTTGCCCCCTGCTCACAGGCCGGTCTTTCGCGAACCACTGATCAAAATAAAAAGTCATTTATATGATTGTAAAGATTATTACAAGGCTGTTCTAATGCGCCAGGTCTGGTTCCGATTGGTTCAGTAATTTGGGAAAAATTCATGATTTCAGACTCTGTAACCCGAAAAAATGGCTCATATTTTGGACGGTTTTTTGACCATTTCTGACGTTTTTTTCGGCTATTTTTGACGTTTTTGGGAACTATTTTACTATTTTGGACGTTTTACGGCAATTTCTGACTTTTTTTGGCTATTTTTGACGTTCTTGGGACATATTTAGGATGTTTTTGTTGGCCATATCTAACGTTTTTTTGGGCTATTTTGGACGTTTTTTCGGCCATTTCTGACGTTTTTTTTGGCTATTTTTGACGTTTTTTAGACGTGCCAAGTCTTGGCCAAGATTTGCCTTTAGACTTGCACGTCTTGGCCAAGACTTGCATTGAGACGAGCACGTCTTGGCCAAGACTTGCATTCAGACTTGCACGTCTAGCCCAAGAGTTTTATTTAGACTGACAAATGTAAAAAGTGACATGATCATAGCTCTGAATCAGTACTGATATAAGGCTTGCAATTTGACGTGCCCAGTACTGATATTGACTTGGCGTTCAGGTCCGGGTAATCAATATATCGGCCTGTTCCGTCTGTTCTATGCGCGAATTTCACTACCTTCGATCTGGCCCCTACCCATTTCCGTTGTTCTCTTTTTTCTGCCCCATAATAATTTTTGCTCCTGTCAAGCGTGAACAACCATAGTTTTGCGACAGAAAATTGAGAAAGTTGACTCGCATCTGAATACAAACAAGCATACTGATCAAAGTCCAGAAGTTTAGCCCAAGACAAGGGCAATTCTTCTCAAAAAATGAAGATTGATGGCAGATCACTTTTTAATAAAGCAACTGCAGACCTTAACATAATTAAGACGGATAAATAAACACGTCAGTTTGATTTTCAAAGAGAGCGCTGCTCTTAGAATTGGAAGTTTTTTATTCAAAGAAACTCAAAGAGTTTCAGGCAGCTATTAAGCCCAAGAATTTAACGGCATAAATTATTTTCAACTTTGTCTGGTCCAAGTTGCTCTAGTTCACGGTGACAAACTCAGTTTCATTCGGCCAAATGTTAACAATGTTTGTCCTGTCTGACCCAAACCTGACCTCCTGTTTGTTCGGTTCGGTCTTAATCCCTTTTGTCCAATTTTGTCTGTCCCATACCTGTTTTGCGACGAGCCAGTTATAAATCAGTCATACACTCTCAAGCTTTCTCGAGTGAAATCACACGATTTTTTCTCGTGTGAGGAAAAATCATAAAATAATTCGTGTGAAAATTGCGTCTCGAGAAAATTTTGCCCATGTGATGATAAATTACACGATTATTCGTGTGAGTGAGTGTATGAGGAAAATTAGCAGTTTTTAAAGGAAAATTTTTTCACAAGCTGTTTTTTAAGTTGTGTAGAAAAGTGAAGAATTGAACAAGAAATAAAAATTTTTATGAACGCTTAGTCTGGTTTAAGTGTTGAAACCGAGAAAAAAAACAACCTAGATTACGCTTGACCGCTTTTTTTACTTTGTCTATTCTGTAAGAGATGCTGGTAAGGTCAAAGGATTAAAAAACAATTTAGAAAAGATTGTTTTAAAAATTCAGGTAAAAAATAGCACACGAGAAAAGCGCAATTTAAGCTGTTTTTTGTGTAAAATAACCAATTTCTCGGGTTTTTCACAAATTTTCATGTGATTCACACCAGTTTTTGGGTAATTTCTCATCTAAAAGCAAACAATTTTTCATGTGAACCCACGATGAAACTACACAAATGTTTCGTCAAAAATTCCAGAAATATCATGTGGACTCACTCAAAAAGGCGTGTGCTTTTACATGAGAATTACACGAAAACTAGTGTGAAATTTCGTGAAGGCCAACCCGAGCGATTAGTGTGGTTTTGCACGAAAAACAACGTAAATTGAGCTTTTCTCTTGTGTTATTTTTACCTGAAAAACTGGGTGTTGACGAACGATTTTTTATGTGAGGTCACAAGAGAAAAAAATTAGAGTGTACAGTAACACAAATTTTTTCTGTTTACCACTGGATGATCACTCTGCTGGTTAGAGACAAAATCAGGCACATGTATACCTAAATGTAATTTGGCTGAAGCTGCACGTGTGGTATTGGATTAGATTGAAATTGCGAAAATGAGTTACTACCAAAGTTTATGTCCCTAAGAGCAAGTTACGCATGTCCAGACAGGTCTAATCAAATCAATCAATTCGCTTGTTAAAGTTAAAAAAAGTTGACAGTTTTATTGAATCAGCAGAAGTGTGGAATGGTATCCAATGATCCAATATTTGCTGAAGAGATTTACAATAGCCTATCGTCTACCAGTATTTGATCAGTTTTTTTCTATATACGAACGGAAGCAATTAATAATTGTAACTTCGGTTTGTTAAAAACTTTATGGTAGTTTTATTTAAACGAGTGGTTAGACCCAATAGACAAAAAAGTGGATTTTTGAAGAAATGCCTCATTTATTGACAAAATGTTTAGCACATTTTGAATCAAACTGTGTCCAAAATCTGATACTTTATAATTAAATGAAACTTGTCGTCAATTTCTACTTACATTTTTACTTACTCATGTTCAAAGAATTTATTTGAAAAAATTTCAACGCCGTACTCATATAAAATAAAAAAATGATATTGATTTCACATTTCAACTTTTAAGTTATCCAATCTTTAAACTTGAAGAAAAACACCCTCAGTTGTTCTGCAATATGTTTCGAATTATTAGCCGGCGTTTTTTGGCTTCAAAAAATTTTACAACTCTTCCTATCTAGGAAAAAAGCAAGCAACAGCATCATAGTAATGTAATGTTTACAAGCGCTTTTCCTTCTGCGAACCAGAAATTAAAAGTCCACAGAGCTTTGACTGGTATCAGAAGTATTTGCTTCAGATTACTTAAATTTTTCAATTGTTCACACTCTGATGAGAAACGAGATTTTTTTCTGGAGAAACTCCAAGTCAATATCAGTATTAAGCTAGGTTAAATAAACTATTATTTCACTTTTTTTTCAGTACTGGCGAATCTAATTACAAGCCTCGCAAGTGTGAAAAGTCTTGACTTAGACTTGGATGACACTCGCAAGACAATTTTTTGGCTATTATTGCGTTTTCCGGATCTCTTTTGAACAATTTTTGGCTTTTGCTTAATAATGACCTATTTTGGATTGTTTGTTGGCTATTTTTCTTGTTTTCTGGACCTAGTTCGGAATATTTATCTGTTTTTTTGCGTTTTTTGGACCCGTTTTGGACATTTTGTTGGCTGTATTTGCGTTTTCGTGACCTTTTTGGACGATTTATTGGCCATTTTTTGCGTTTTGTGGACCGGACCTATTTTGTGACAATTTGTCGGCTAACTTTTGAAACCGAAAGTGTTGAAACCCAGAAGAAAATCAACCTGGATTACACTTGACTGTTTTTTGTACATTGTCTATTGTTTAAGAGATGCTGGTAAGGTCAAAGGATTAAAAAAAAATTGGAAAAGATTAAGTTTTAAAGATTCAGGTTAAAAAGTAGCACACAATGAAAGGCGCAATTTAAGTTATTTTTCGTGTAGAATCACGAATTTCTGGGATTGGCCTTCACAATTTTTCATGTGATTCATACGAGTTTTTGGGTGATTTGTCGTCTAAAAGCAAACAATTTTTCGTGTGAACCCATGATGAAGCATCACTGAAATCCCTGAAAATCCCTAAAATATCATGTTGCATCACACGAAAAGCCGTTTCGAGCAATTTGTGTGGTTTTGCACGAAAAATAAGTTAAATGGCGCTTTTCTCTTGTGTCATTTTTACCTGAAAAACTGGGTGTTGACGAACGATTTTTTATGTGAGGTCACAAGAGAAAAAAATTAGAGTGCACAGTAACACAAATTTTTTTTGTTTACCATTGGATGATCACTCTGCTGGTTAGAGACAAAATCAGGCACATGTATACCTAAATGTAAACTGGCTGACGCTGCACACGTGTTATTGGATTAGATTGAACTTGCGAAAATGAGTTTCTACCAAAGTTTATGTCCCTAACAGCAAGTTACGCATGTCTGGACAGGTTTAGTCAAATCAATCATTTCTTGTAGTTACGCATGTCTGGACAGGTTTAGTCAAATCAATCAAGCTTGTAAAAGCTAAAAAAAATTGTCAGTTTTAATGAATAAGCAGAAATGTGGTATAGTATCCAATGATTAATTATTTGCTGATGGCATTTACAATAGCCTTTCGTCTGCCAGTATTTGATCAGTTTTTTTCTATATACTAACGGAAGGAATTAATTATTGTAACTTCGGTTTGTAAAAAATTTTATGGTAGTTTTATTTAAACGAGTGGTTAGACCCAATAGACAAAAGAAATTTTGAAGAAATGTCTCATTTATTGACAAAAATTTTAGCACACTTTAAATCAAACAGTGTCAAAAATCTGTTACTCTGTATTTATATGGAATTAGACGTCAATTTTTACTTAATTGTGGTCGAAAAATTTTTACTTAATTGTGGACGTCGTTTTTACTTAATTGTGGTCGAAAAATTTCTATGAATAAAATTTTTAACACCATATTCATATATAAGACGAAAAAATTATTGATTATAAATTTCAACTTTTCGTTTATTCAACTTTTAATTTTGAAGAAATACACTCTCAGCGATTCTGCAATATGTTTCAATTTATTAGTCGGCAATTTTTGGTTTCAAGAAACTTTTCAAGTTTTACTATCTAAGAAAAGAATCATAATAGTGAAATGTTTACAATCACTTTTCATTCTTCGAGCCAAAATTTAAAAGCCCACTGAGCTTTGACTGTTATCTAAGGTTTTTGCTTCAGATTACTTAAATTTTTCAATTGTTCAAACTTCGATCAGAAAAGAGAATTTTTTCTGGTGAAACTCCAAGTCAATATCAGTACTAGGCTTGTTTAAATAAAATTTTATTTCGTTTTTCTAGTACCTGCAAGTCTAATTACAAGCCTCGCAAGTGTGACAAGTCTTGACAAAGACTTGGATGACACTTGCAAGACGATTTGTTGGCTATTATTGCGTTTCCCGGGCCTCTTTTGGACAATTTTTGGCTGTTTATTTTGCGTAATACTGACCTATTTTGGACAATTTGTTGGCTGTTCTTGCGTTTTTGTAACTTTTTTGGACGATTTATTGGCCATTTTGTGCGTTTTCCGGACCTATTTTGGACAATTTGATGGCTAACTTTATGCGTTTTATTGACCAATTTTGAAAGATTTGTCGACAATCATTTGCGTTTTCGTGACCTTTTTGAACAATTTATTGGCAATTTTTTTTGCGTTTTCCGGACCTATTTTGGACAATTTGTCGGCTAACTTTTTGCCATTTCTTGACCAATTTTGACAATTTTGGCGATATTCACCGATTTTTCGACTATCATTTGAGTTTTCCTGACCTATTTTGGACTAATTAAACTTGGATTTAGACTTGACAAATCTCAGCCATGACTTGGATTTAGACTGCCAAGTGTAAAGAGAAACATGATGATAGCTCTGAATCAATAAATAAATGAGACCTTAAAAAGACTTGACCAGTACTGAAATTGAATTGGCATTAGGTCAGGGTATTGATTATACCTCCTAGGATGAAGTCCGTGAACCAAGAGAGGTATTGCCCAGACCCATGACGGGGGGTCCAGTGCGACAAACCCACTGATCTGGAAAAAATTTGGGTGGCGGCTTTCGTCTGGCCAATGGCAACTTTAATCTGTTCGGTCTGGTCAATACCCATATTTTGGTCTAATCGGTCTGGTCAAATTCCTCTGTTTGGTCTGGCCAATACTCATATTTGAGTCTGTTCAGTCTAGCCAATACTCATATTTTGGCCTGTTCTGTCTGGTCAATACCCGTATTTCGGTCTCTTCGATCTGGCCAATACCCATATTTCGGTCTGTTCGGTCTGGGTTATATCCATATTTCGGTATGTTCGGTCTGGGTAATACTCATATTTCGGTCTGTTCGGTCTGCCCAATACCCATATTTGTGTATGTTCGGTCTGGTCAAAAACCCATATTACGGTCTCTTCGATCTGGCCAATACCCATATTTCGGTCTGTCCGGTCTGGCCAATACCCATATTTCGGCCTGTTCGGTCTGGGTAATACTCATATTTCGGTCTGTTCGGTCTGCCCACTACCCATATTTGGGTATGTTCGGTCTGGTCAGTACCCACATATTTTTGTCTCTTCAGTCCGGTCAAAAACCCATTTTTCGGCCTCTTTGACCTGGCTAATACCCATGTTTCAGTCTGTTCAACGGATGGTATGGACAACAATCTGGCCTAGAGTTTGTTTCGGCTGGCCAATGGTCTGGACAAAGTCTGTTCAGTCTGTCCAATGGTTGCCACAGTCTGTTTAGTCTGGCCAAGGGTGGCTTCATGGGTCGAAACCGAATGGTTAACTTGTAAGATTTGCAAGTTTCTTGCAAAAGATGGTTAACTTGTAAGAACTTGCAAGTCGAATGTTTAACTTGTAGCAACTTGGAAGGCGAATGGATAACTTGTAAGTTTCGTACAAGTTCTTTCCGGTCGAGCACAACTCTTATTGGTTGACTCAATTTAACATTCAGTCATTTACCGTACAAAACGCGTGGGAGTTAGTTGCTCTGTTTGAATAACATAATAAAATTCTACCTAAGTAGACAAAATGGTTTTTTTTGAATTTTATCAATTCAAAAGAGTTCCTTTTGCAATTCCATTAAAAAACTGTATATCTCAATTAGCTTCTTCACGATTGCTTTTTTAAAATTTTCCCAAAAAATTGACTTTAATTGAATTTTCAAATTCATTTGTCAGTATTTTCACAAAATAATTTAGTGGCCCTTCATTTTTATACCCTTTTTCATAATTCATTTCACTTTTTCCAGATTATATTTTTTTCCAAACATCCGTTTACATTAATGTCTTGCAACGTTTTATTTACGGTTTAGTGCGTATGTGTGTGTATGCGTGTGTATGTTCGTGTGTATGTGTGCGCGTATTTGTGTGTGCGTGCGTGGTGTGTGTGTGGTGTGTGTGGTGCGTGTGCTAATGGTTAACTTGTAAGTAACTTGTAAGTCGAATGGTAAACCTGTAAGAGCCTTGTAAGTCGAATGGTTAACTTGTAAGAACTTGCAAGTTTTTGGAAGAAAAACTTTCAAGGCGATGCATCACCTTGTAAGTTTCTGCCAGAAACTTGCAAGTTCTTACAAGATAACCATTCGACATCGACCCGGGCTATACCTATCTTTGGGTATGGTCGGTCTGGCCATTACAAGTCTTGGTTTGCGGACTTTATCCTGGGATAAATCTAAGAACCTATAAGAATGCAAAAAATCAAGGGATATATTTAGGAGCAGTAGAGAACGATTCAAATAACGGAAGTCAAAAGATAACCCAGGATGAAAAAGAGTTGTTTATATTTCTTGACAACCTTCATCTATCGTATTGTGCAAATCAGATGCTGCTTATTGACAGCAACGGCGAAAAAACTGGAGAAAAATACATGAAAAGAGCTGAAGATTTACTGCCTCAAATTAGCGAATGGTTTGAAAAAGATCATATTCTGCATGCCAAATTCAAGTTTATAATCATTAAAATTAGACAATTGATTTTGCAGCAAGATGATGACGCTAAAAGAACGGTTAAGAAATTGTACATATCATCGAAAAAAATCAGCAAAAATTGCAACAACAGTTCTATTTATTGCTTTTGTACAAAATTGTACTTCGGAACAGTATATTTGGCAGCGCTCATTCGTTTCGCAGAAATTGAATCGAGAAACAAACTTGTATCAGAAATTCAAATCATGTTCGACGAGCATCCTGAGCATAAAGATATCCCATTTGTTAAAAATCAACTGATCTTGTTCTATCAACAAAACATGGAAATCACTTCAGCTCAAAACGATGTGATAAAGACAAATTACTATTCTGAGAAAATTTTACAACTTTCAGCTGATGAAGTTAGAAAAGCAACCGCTTTAGAGCGTCAAGCTGTAGTGCGTTTGAACACTCCGCAAGAATATTTGACAACAGATGAAACCAAGTGCATAGAAAACATCCAGAATTCTGTGCATGAAAAATGGCAGAAGTTGCAAGAAAGCAAAAGCACAGCGTCGAGACATCACAGATTTTCCATATTTCAAGTTCACGCAAAATATCATTCGTTTCTTCGAGCCGTAGACGAAAAAACTGGTGAAAAATTTGGCGAAGAACTGATAGAAGTGTTCGAAGATAAATGTAGCGAAGTTGTAATTGGCTCAATGGACTTCGCAAACTTAGACATTGCCACTACCTACTTGGAAGTTTGTTTTAGGCTGAAAAAATATGAGAAAATAACGAAATTTTGCGACAAATTTCAGAAAGGGAAGGGCGAACTCACTTTGCCGTTTGACTTCAAGCAGCTTCTGGATGTTATTCAACTTACAGCGTCATTAGGCGAATCATACGCGACAGAGCAGACAAAATATGCAACGTTTTGGTGGAATATTGGTTACTTGAAGAGAGCTATGAATATATTAGCAACAAGTGCTAACTATCGTAAGATTTTTTGGTATAATGCATCACTGAAATTCCAGTATGATTTTCATAAAGAAGTTGGATCGCCTGAATTGTTTCGCCAATTTCGACAGGCTTCGAATTTCTACCTGCCGTCGCTGTACGATAGATGTTGTTTGGTTGATACAGGCTCGAACAAAAGCTCTACAACTAGCATTACAGAACTAGTTGAAGTCAAGATACAGCAAGTCAGTTTCATTTACATGGAATCGAGTTTCGTCTCTGATATCTGGGAGTTGGAAACAATTTCTAAAGCTACGAGAACGTCTTATGAGCGATGGAAAGACATCTTGATTGCACGACTAGGTGTAGAAGAAGATCGAATTGCAGAATACTATTTCAAGAACCGGGTCCTGAATTTTGACCACCTTTCAAACGGCACCAGTGGATACGATCAACCTGCCTACGTCATAATACTTCGACAAGTGGTCGGTACGTACCGTTTCAGACCAATACATCTTTTAACAAACTATAGCCCGATTCAAAATTCAAGATTCGGAACAAAGAAATTGTATGTTTTAAGATGACGTGTCCATGATTATAAATTGCTTCCTAAAAGATATTACTGACTCAAATCCATTTTGCAATACTGTACTGATCCTCTTAGATGTGTATAGTACATTAACTGGTTTTGTGACTGCTTAAAAAGCTTTTTCTGCTCTTTTAGAAGACAGTTCATAACAGCAGACGTCATCTTAGAAACTTAAATTTAAACAAGAAATTATTTGAGAAATTATATAGTATGGGTCGACTCAATGAAATACTTCGAGACCCAATTCTCGAAATTCTGAGTGTAACTTCATGACTAAGATATATACAACTTCTTTGAGTACATATAAACAATATTGCCCTAAAGCTGCTTCATCTACGGAAAAAGTAACTTTTGTGATGTCTTGAGATGATACACAATGGATTCGATGTATTGTTTAGAATATATCGTTCAGAATCATTGAACAAAGTTGCTCGTATACTTTTTTCTATCTATGTGCAGTGAAAATTATGTAGATCGCGGATAACTATTCAAGTTGATCAATTGCTTTTATTAATATGTATCTGAATTGACCGAAAGCCAAGAATCTAACGCCCTGGGTGAAGTCCTCGACCCAAGACAGATATGAGCTAGACGGACTTGGATTGCGGACATGCGTGTCCGGTGTGACCGAGCTCATAGTTTGGATAAATTTTTGGTCGTGCCGCTCCGTTTGGCCCATATCTGAATTGGATCTTTTTGGTCTGGCCAATACTTCAATTGGTATGTTCGGTCTGGCTCATACAGAATTGTCGGTCTGGCCCAGAAACAGGTCTTTGGTCACTTTTGTGTGGCCCATACCCATTCTTTGGTCTGTTCGGTCTGGCCCATACCCAAAATTCGGTCTGGTTCATACATACTTTTTGGCGCGACCCCGAAAAAAATTCTGTCTGTTAAACTCTTTGCAGAGGTAATATTAAGACAGTTGGCTCCAATCAGCGCCAAACAAACTATTTGGACTGATCAGAGCCCACAAGTTTAACTCAATACTGCAGTCAGTCCTCTGTAACAAAAAATGTTAGAGGCCTTACGTGATGGTTTTTGTAAGCAGCAGCCGATCTTTAGCATTGGCAATAGAAAGATAATCATTTAAACATACACTGATTTTTGATTACTGAACACTCGGTGGTTCTTGTATTGGATGATTGCTAGGTTAAAAACTGCCAAAATAGGGGAAATTTTTTGGGCCTGAATTTTGGAACGAATAAATTATCATTCTGTCTGTTTCTACATGTTCAAATCGGTCTTGCTCAGGTTAACCAAAATTCGTTCAGTCTGGCCGAGAGTTGGTCGTTGGTCTGATCGGTCTGGCGCAGGGTCGGCCTTGGTTCTGTTCAATAGGGCACAGGGTTTATATTGGGCTTGTTCGGTCTGGCACAAATTTGATATTGGGTAAATTTGGTCTGATTCCCCCTGTCCGCGACCCAAGTCCATCTGGCCCGTATCTGTTTGGGATGAGAACCTCATCTTGGGCGGAATAGGGAACTAGTCAAAAACGATAGGTCAGTATCACTTTAGTGTGCCTAAAGTATGGCAAGTATGGCAAATTTTGCAAGAAGTTTGCAAATGGAAACAGGATCTTTCAAGTTGTGACTAAATTATCTTAAAATATATGCTACCGTTCTTAGAGTTTGATGTCTTAGTTTTTGTTGCTTGCGTTTGATAACTCTGATATAAATTTTTCTTCTCGTTATTTCATTTTTGAGACCCTTAAACATTTCTAGTTAATTATCATTTTTGGCGCATTTGAACAATTTTCGGCTGGGTCATTGATAAAGTTTTTTTCATCAACAATAATCGGAAACAACCTTGGCTTGCTTTGTGAATAACAACTGAAGCTTCGTTTCTAGAGTTAATGTACCTTTCAGATCCTGAAAACTTGGACCAATGCTTGCCTAGTGATCAGGTCATCAACCAGCTGTCGGTTGTTTTGTGCAACTGTGAGCCAGTGATGCTGTGGATTGTGACGGAGACTATCGTGAACGGTAGCTCTTCAGGTCAGGAAAGGCTGTAAATTTTTTTGATAGCGTCACCATAGCGTCGTTTTACGAATTTACGCTAGTTAATTATAGATTAAAAAAAATTTCAGGGACGAAAACAACCACTGAGGAGGAGCCAAGATATGACGACAACTGAATTTGAACGGGTCAAATTCTTTATGATCTTCTATGATCATTTAGTAATCTTTTGCGAAAAATCTTGTACAATCTTTTACGAAATCAAATGAGTCTGATCATAAATCAAGCTTAACGGGCTCATGTGAAAATAATTTTTTTTCGAAAAATATAAAACTTCAGATGATTTCTACGCTCATTGATGCATGTGGCTGGATTCAGCTAGCCAGATGAGTCATCCAAAAAATTTTCATTTGTTTTCCTTGCAAGATAATTGCCCTTTACAAAAATGTAACCAAAATACTACATAACTGAGGAAAAAAGAAGTTAATGTCTTTTGACACCAAAAATCTTCGCGAAAAAGTTTTTAGCCAGCAGAGAGAGCCCTCAAGATAGATTTCTTTTTCTGGAGGGTCTCAGAAATTAGCGTGATTGAAGAATTAGCGTGATCATGGTACGTATTCGGGAAGTGTCTTGTAGAAAAATTGCTTTGCTTGTGAGGGTTGTTGGAACTTTCTGGGTTTGCCAAAGTAGATGAGTGCAACACGATGCTCCCGCTCAGATCGTTGATTGCAGTTTTGACCAACTCAATTACTGAAATGTTCGAGGAAAGGGCTGGCATATACAAATTGTTAATATATCGAGAGCTCATCTAGTCTGCCTTTCTTTAGACTTGTTCTGGGACCCATTTTGATTGTAAAGACGGCTTATTTGGCCAGATCAGGCCAAATACAAAAGAGTTTGATTTTTGCATTTTCAATCATCGACTCCGTGAAAATAAAGACAGCGCTTTCATCTTTGCTGGTAAACTGGATTGCGTTATTCTCGTTGTTTGCCCGAGCATTTGTGAAATTTTGGGTGCTCGTTTTTTGGCTAATTGCAACAAATTATTGTCAGTATACAGTTCTGATTCATTTATCATGGTACCCTCATTTGCAGGGCGCTTTTTTAAATTGACTTCTGAGTTTTTAGTTGTAACAAGCGGCCTGAGTAAGGAGCCGTTTCTTGGTGTATTTTCAACGAAGTTTGTCCAGAGTTCCACATCTTGAGGTCTTTTTCGTCTTACACTTAAATATTGAGAGGAGCTTGTGAAAGTTTGAATGTGGGCGTTAACCTCTCTCTTTTTAGGGTCATATCTGGACAGCGTCCTGGGATTACGGTCTCCATATCAATTCTCATTGCATTTGTTTTTCTTTGTTATTCAAATCTAGTATGAGTGTGTTAGTGTGAATTTTCAAAATGGTCCAAATTTTATTTTGCTGCAATTTTTTCATTACTTTTGTTGATGGCAACCTAAATTTGGTCTTTTGTCTTTTTGTTTTTTAGTGCCCGACGACATAAATTGGTAATATATAGTATTTTGTGGAGTAATAAACTAAATGTGGCATCTTTTGGTAAGCAACCAACAATTATAGATTGATCAATATCTTCTTCCGATGAGTAGTGAGAGTTAGATTTGCAGTTTTCATCAGTCACTGGAAATTGTGTGTCTCCAATTTTCCAGAATTGTACTGGGTAATGCAATGAGTTTTTCCAAGGAAACCCTAGTCTAGACAAGGAATTACGCGGAGACCGTCTTTAGCCGATGTAAGGCATGAAAAGGCTGTCCTGGGTAGATTTTTGGTATGAAAAGTATTTGCCTGGACTCTAAGTTATATCCTCGAGTTGGACAAAAACTAAAACAACCCTCCTCGAATTTGGCAACACAGCTTGAAAAGGGTCTGGTTAACATCAATATTAATGAAAATAGTGAACTCTGCGCATTTGAAGCCAATAGAAAAAAAGATGACAGAAAGCGCATAAAAATCGATGTAAGGTAAAGATATTGTGTAAAATAATTGAATACGAATATAGCAATTCTGTGGTTTACAACAAATTTGGGAGTATTGAGTACGCAAAAACTATGCTGAAGCTTATGAGAATCATACACCGAGTCCCTTGTGCAACAATACCCATACAGACAATCTGTGCCTGTAAAAATATCCCAGCTGACGCGAATTTTATGTGCTCCAGACTTTGGCCCGCTCCAAGTGTCGTTGCATTGATTTCAAATAAGGCTTTAATTCATGCGCACCATACGTCCGCACCATTAATAATAAAAACAATAATATAATAATAATAATAATAATAATAATAATAATAATAATAATAATAATAATAATAATAATAATAATAATAATAATAATAATAATAATAATAATAATAATAATAATAATAATAATAATAATAATAATAATAATAATAATAATAATAATAATAATAATAATAATAATAATAATAATAATAATAATAATAATAATAATAATAATAATAATAATAATAATAATAATAATAATAATAATAATAATAATAATAATAGTAATAATAATAATAATAATACTAATAATAATAATAATTGTGGTACTTAGTTCCTTCGCGCTTAACTAAGTAACTTAAATATCGTACAGAGAGAAGATTAACGCACAACTTGAATTCACGTTTATTTTAGGCAGACTGCAATTGACCATTTCGTGGTTAGTCTGTTAGTGCGTAGATACCTGTCAGTTTGAACACTATGAACAATCGCGCGGCGATTGCAATGGTTAACAAGACATGATGAATTACATACTGCATATGATAGTATTAATTTACTGCTTCAAAGATAATAGTTTTGAGTATACGTGGTTACTCATGTACCACATTTCCCCTCGGGGAAAAAACAAAGTTTTTAAAGTTTGTTTATAGTTCGAGAGGGTCAAGTTCTCTCTCTTCCTCGTCCTGCTGGAACGGCAGGGTATCGTCCATCGATTGTACCGGTTCATGTTGTGGCAGTGCGCTTTCATGGTCCCCTTCCTGGGGGGAGCGTGGGGGGCCGGCTGGTTGTGTGTCCTCCTTCGATGCTTGAGGGACATGTTGTGTTGTGGTCGGTGGTTGATGGTTGGCAACTCCAGTGAGTTTCTTTTTCGGGGAGTCTACTTCCGAGGTCTCTGTATCGTACTCTGTTTGGGGACAGGTGCTGTGGCCGTACTTTTCGGGCTTCTTAGTGGTTCTTTTACTTCTTCTTGTAGGTTTCTTTGCTGCCCCAATCTCCTGTACGTCTAGGTCTTCCTGTGGATCATAGTCTGGATCCTTGCTATTGTCTAGTGTGTCCTGTCTGTGTGCTTGCGTTTCGTAGTCCTCGTCTTCGAATGGGGAATCAGGCGGCGTTTGCGTTCGTTGGCTTTTTGCCTCGGTCTTTCCCTTCTTGGGTGATTGGATGAATTTCCTCTTTGGGGGAATCTTAGTGCGGTTCACTTTCAGTAGGTTGGCGAGGTTGGGGTTTGTTGGTGAATCATTGGATCTCTTTCTGATTGTTTTCTCGCCTTTGAGTTTTGCACACTGATCTTTTTGGTGCACGTTCATTTGTCTTTGAATTTTACCGTGGTGGTTGATTACGGTCTTTCGAGCTGCGAATTGTATAAGTGGGATCTGCGGTTGAGCTGGTGTACCGAAGCGTGCGACTTCCGATTTGTGCAGCACTGTATCGTCTTGGCCGGGTTACTTGATAGTCATGGTGGAGCCGGACGTTTTCACCAGTGCCGCTCCTTCAGGGATGGCTTCGTAGAGTCCTTGCAGCTGTTTCTTGCTTCGGGTGGCGGCGAGGGTCTTCCTGGCTAGTTTCAACTCTTTGCTGTTTTCGGCGAGGGGTTGTAGCGATGTCTGTGGTGTCATACGAAAGGTGCGGGGAATTTCGCCTTTGTCGTTTAGTGCCGCAGATAGCATTCGCTGCTTTGATTGTTTAACTTCTTCGTCGCTGTCCAGCGTCTCTTGTATCCAGCGTTCGTCTGAGATAAGCTCGTCGTTGCCCATAATGTTGTCATCTTCCGCTTTTGGGGATGTTTGTTGGTTGACTTGGATGCCTAGTCCTTGGAAGAGGTCTCTGCCTATTAGTGCTCTATGGTTGTTAGGAACCACGATGAGGTCGGCTCTTCCTGCGTTCCACCCATTGCATTGAACGTCACAGTACACGGTTCCCTTGTTCTTGATTGGGGTGTTCGTGAAGCTTCTTAGGTTGGTTGGATTCGTCTTACGACTCCACCAACTATTTTTGTCTCGCTCCTCAATCTCGTGGGCCATCCGCTCTGTGATTAAGCTGTTAGAGCTCCCGGAGTCGACCATTACCCAATATTTGTTGTTCCCGAATGTCACGTTTAGTTTGGTGGGGGTTGTTGATCCTTCCGTTGGGGAGACTAGGTTTACACTATAGTCTTCTTCTGAGTCCTCTCTTATGCTCTCTATTTCATTGTTTAGGGAGACCATGTTTATGTTGTCTTCGTGTTGTGTATTGTGTATTTCTTCGATTTCGTTAATGTTTCTATTGTTGTTTCTGTTTAGGTTTGAGCGGCATACCTTGGCAAGATGATTGGGCTTATTGCATCTTCTGCATGTTTGGCCTAGTGCTTGACATTTGGCTCTGTGGTCTTGTGTCCAGGGTTGTCCGCAGTTCCTACAATTGTGTTGCACCTGTTGTCTGGTTGACGGGGTGTTGTTGTTATTGTTGCCTCTGGGCTGTGTGAATGTGCCTCTGGGCTGGCTATAGTTGCCTCTAAAGTTTCCTCGGTACCTTGAGCTGGTGATTGCTAGGACGGGCTCCGATCGTCCTACTATTGATACCATTGATGGGTCTGTTGTTGATTTTGCCTGTATGGCTAGTTGGCTTCGTGCGCCTAATTCAATACTGATGGCTAATTCTAGTGCCTTTTCTGGATCCAGTGTTACCTTCAGGAGTTCTTTTTGTATTTCTGGATCATTCATGTTGGCTGTGAAGATGTCTCTTAGCAATCCGTCTTCTAGAGCTCCTAGTTGGCAGAATTCCGCTAGGGATCGTAGAGCCGAATGGAACTGTTCCATGGTTTCACCTTTTTGCAACAGGTACCGATCAAAGGTGACATTCCTTGGTCTTATGAATGTCAGCTCTAATTCTTCCCACAGTTGTTGTGTCGTGATGTTCTCGACGTTTGTGTGTGGGTATTTTCGGGTGTGCATCCTGCGTCCTTCGTTTCCAATTGTTAGGTACACCATTGATTTTGCCTTCTTGTCTGCAATGTCCCATGGCTTGTCGCCGCACAACACCCCTATTCTATCGATTAGGTTGCACTCGTTTTTCCATTTGGCTACTGCCTGACTATATCTAGTGAGTCTCTCCCTCTCCATTGTTTGTGTTGGGTTGTTCACTGGTTGTTCTTCAACTGGTTCCGGGGGGTATATGACTATTGTCGGTTTCTCTCTTAGGAGTTCATCTAGTTCGATATTTGTCTTTGCGACGAGGGCCATCTTGAGTTGACTTCTCCACTTTTCCCATGGGATGGGGGGGTTGGAGCTGGGTCGTTCCCAAAATGGTTCCAGTCCTAATATTGTTCTTCCTTTTTCCGCTGACTGCGCCATGTGGTACTTAGTTCCTTCGCACTTAACTAAGTAGCTTAAATATCGTACAGAGAGATGATTAACGCACAACTTGAATTCACGTTTACTTTAGGCAGACTGCAATTGACCATTTCGTGGTTAGTCTGTTAGTGCGTAGATACCTGTCAGTTTGAACACTATGAACAATCGCGCGGCGATTGCAATGGTTAACAAAACATGATGAATTACATACTGCATATGATAGTATTAATTTACTGCTTCAAAGATAATAGTTTTGAGTATACGTGGTTACTCATGTACCACAATTATTATTATTATTATTAATTTTTTTATTATTATTATTAATATGATTATTATTTATTATTATTATTATTATTATTATTATTATTATTATTATTAATATTATTATTATTATTAGTTTTATTATATTATAAACTTTTTTATTTTTATATTTATCATTATTATTATTATTATTACAATTATTATTATTACTATTCACATTATTATTATAATTATTATTATTATTATTATTATTGTTATTATTATTATTATTATTATTATTATTATTATTATTATTATTATTATTATTATTATTATTATTATTATTATTATTATTATTATTATTATTATTATTATTATTATTATTATTATTATTATTATTATTATTATTACTATTCATACTATTATCATCATCATTATTATTATTATGATTATTATTATTATTATTATTATTATTATTATTTTTATTATTATTAATATTATTATTATTATTACTATTATTATTATTATTACTATTATTATTATTATTGATATTAGTGTTATAATTTTTTTTATATCATTATTATTGTTAATATTAATGTTATTATTATTATTATTATTATTATTATTATTATTATTATTATTATTATTATTATTATTATTATTATTATTATTATTATTATTATTATTATTATTATTATTATTATTGTGATACTCCATGTGGAGACGTAACCAAGCACTTCAAGTATTATGTATAAACACTTTAACCTCATATGTTATATAATAACCTCCTGTAAATAAGTTCACTTTGTGTTACATGTTAACGCTATAGTTCCGGTTGACTAGACCGGTACTGAGCTGGTTCGTCTGACAAGCGATGCAAACTTGCAGACGTAAAACAAGCAAACTGAAAAACAGTTAGTAAACGCGTGGCCTAAATTCAAATTTGAACGTTGTTCTTTTATCCGCCAAGATTGAACTATCATATAGAGTGAGACCTACTCTCACTCCTGAGCGAAACCCAAGACTTAGAGTAGAATGTCCGGCCATAGTCTAATCGGACCAGCCCACATTAGACAATAGTCACACAGACACTCGTCCTACCACACTCCACACGGAGAATCAAAAGTTTCTTCATCATATGGCGCAGTCGAGCAGATCTCCAATTGGAGTCAACTTATTCTGGGAAACGGGAGCAAACCCACCAGTTGAATGGCAACCTTGGTTATCCACGTTCAAGATGGCCGTAATGGCCCAACATAACATAGAAGTTGTAAAGCTCCTACGGCTAAAGCCAGCGCGAACAGAACTATTTTACCCAACAATGCCAACACTAGAGGAAGAACTTGATAACGAAACCCGAGAAAAAGCCAGACAAAGAGAGCAGCGCAACGAGAAAAGACGTGTGGACTGGGAAAATGAATGCAAAATAATAGAGACAAAAGGTCCAACCGTCGACAGAATCCCCTGGGACGAAGCAGACATGAAAGTCAAGAGCTTAATTTATTTGTCCCTTGGAGCAGAGGCCTGTCGTACATTTCATCAGAGAAAACCACACACAAGAATTGACAGATGCACGACAAATGAACTAGTACTAAACTGACACTTACATTTACAAGACCCAGAATTATCACATTCGACAGGTTCCACTTTTTTAAAGCACAACAACAAACAAATGAAGGTCTAGAGACTTTCTACAGCAGACTAAGAGAAGCAGCCTCACACTGCAGATTTGAACACCTAGAAGAAGATATCATAAAAGACCTGTTTATAAGCAACATGAACAACACCGCGATCCAGATGGACTTATTGTCAGAAGTGAGAACCCCCCAACAGGTATTAAATTATGCAATCAACCGCGAACGTGGACAGGCCAACCAGCAAGAAATAATCAGAGCAAACAGCACCTCCACATGGAACCAAGTCACTTATATAAGACAAAATAGAAGACCCCAAGCAATACTTCCTACACCCCAATCCGGAAAAATCGTGCCATGTTGGAAATGCGGTAACCCATTCACCCCCAATCACCTACAAAACTGCCAGGCGAGAAACACAACATGCAAAATCTGCAAAAAACAAGGACACTTCTTGTCCATGTGCAAAGCACCTATGCCGGAAAGAAGAAGACCACCCCAACAAAGCACGTCAAGCCCACAATCAAGATACCAAAACACTTACACATCTCGCCCCGGAAACAACCAAACCAGGAGAGTACGTCATATATAAGACAACACCGACCAAACGAAGACACAAAATTATGAAGGCGAGTCAGATGAACACGACGATGTAGACGCGGAAGCCGCCCTCTATATAAAAGAGCTCACAGAAGACTGGGCTAATGTGAACCTGATAAGACCAACAACGTTCCACACGGAGAAGAATTCAGTCATAAACAACGAGGGCACAGGAGAATTCTGGGTAGCAACGACAACCAACAACAAACGGATTGTGTGGTTGGCTGACAAAGGCTCCCCTAGAACCTTTATGAACAAAGAAACAGCGAACGAACTACTTCTCCACTTTTGAAAAGCCAGAATTGTCCCCTACAAAGAACAAGAAAAATTTAAATGCTTCAACAATAAACAAATCAAAATCGAAGGAGTACTCCAGTTGGACCTCAAGTCAGGATCTTGGAGCGCACCGCACTGTCAAATCCTACTGGTCAAAAACAAAACGAACAATATAATGGGTAGAGACATCTTACGAAAACTCGGAATAACCCTCACGGCCAGCAAAAATACAGGTAAGAAAGTTCTCCAGATCTCCGACACACCAATAGAATCGAATATAATAAAATGGACACTTAAAAAATACCCCAAACTATGTACACAATTAGGAAAATCAAAGAATCACATTGCAAAACCAACCATGAAACTTCAAACCAATACAGCAAAAAGGACGCAGAGTACCCCTCCATCTACTCGATAAAGTAGAGGCTGAACTTGAAAAATTAAAACAGGACAAACAAATAATCAGACTAGACAAATGCTCGGACGAACATTTCATAAGTCCGGTAGTAATAACAGTAAAACACGACAAAAGCGTAAAAATCGCATTAGATTCAAAGAAACTCAACGATGCAATACATAAAAACAAATATCAAATGCAAAGCATCGATCACCTAACAGACGAAGTAGCAAATTACATCTCCGAAAGGAGACAAAACCCAGGTCAATTCTACTTTAGAAAAATTGATCTAAAATACGCGTATAGCCAAATCCCACTGGACCCAAACATCCAAAAACATTGCAACTTCAGTCTCCTAGGGGGGAAAGCAACAGGAACCTAGAGGTTCATAAACGGCTTTTACGGCCTAACAGACATGCCCGCAACATTCCAAAAAACGATCGACAATACACTGGAGGGCATACATTCGAAATTTGCATTTTTGGACGATATACTAGTCATCACTAAAGGTTCCCTAAATGATCATGAAGACGAAATAGATAAAGTTCTAAACCTCCTAGATAAAGAAAACCTCGCAATAAAACTACAAAAATGCGAATTCGCAAAGACAAACTTAGTTTGGTTAGGATTCAAAATACATCCAAACGGAATAATCCCAATCAACAAAAAATGCGAATCAATAGTTAATTTAGACACACCGAAAACACTCAAGCAACTATGCTCGTTCATGGGGTGCATACATCACCTCATTAAGTTCACACCAAATCTCGCAGCCCTTAGTGAACCGCTCCGTCCATTACTCTCAAAAAGCAACTTAAAATCACAAAATAAACTGGACTGGAAAACACTCCATACGGAGGCATTCAATAAAATAAAAGAAGCAATAAAATCAATAACAGAGAACAGACTATTTGACGTGAACTGCCCAACCAGAGTCAGATGTGACGCATGTAAAAAAGGACTTCGGGCATGCTTAGAACAATCCGTAAACTCAACATGGTACCCAATCGCATACGCTAGTAGGTTTTTAAACAATTTGGAACAACGATACAGCACTAACGAACTAGAATTACTAGCAGTAGTCTGGGCATTAGAACATTTCAAATATTACCTCTACGGTTCACATTTCACACTCCAAACGGACCACCAAGCATTGTTAAGCGCACTAAAAGAAAACAGAGGCAACAAAACATATCAGAGTCGCCTTACAAGATGGGTAGATAGATTACTACCTTTCCATTTTTCAGTAGAACATATACCAGGAAAAAATGTGGGATTTGCTGATTATCTGAGCAGAAACCCATCATCCGACGCACCTCCCCCCTCAGACAGAGACAAAAATTTTGTAATTAACACTATCGAAGAGATTAAACACGTGCTACTGCGAGCTAATATTGCTCCAAACGGAACGACCAATAAGAATACAGAACAAAAACAATCATATGACGTCACAAGTACTAAACACGCACACTCAAATAAAACAACCGCTTTTCGCCAATTACCACACACAAAACAGTCGCTCTCTCCTTTACGTAAATTAAATTACAACGCTCAAATTAAACATACTAGAAGTATTCAAAATTTGGTAGCGATTACAACCCGCGCTAACCCCACCAATGAGACATTTAAAATCCCCATACAAAGAAGATTCAGAGCCCCCAACAAAAACAAAATCCATATGGATCAACAACCACCAAATCTAATCTCCGTGTCCACCCAAACAGACTCTACATCAAATAAGGGTAGAGGACTAGACCCCCTAGACCCGTCAAGACATGAAGCCCTATTTACGGTTTACGACCAAACCCCCACTCCACTTTATCGGGAGAACCTTAATCGCGTATTTAATGAAGAGTTTATCGCCCAAGCATCGAAAAAAGAATTGAGCCCCATTAATGAATTCGTAAAAAACTCCGAATGGCAAAAACTTAAAGCTATTAATCCCCCTTACTACCGTATCCGAAGAGACCTTTCGGTCTCCCCTTCAGGATGTTTAATTTACGACAACAAACTTGTTATCCCCAACAAGCTGAAAGGGATGGTACTCGAAACAATCCATAACAAACACCTGGGTCAAGCCGGTATGCTTGCCCTCGCCCAAATGATTTGGTATCCTCACATCCATTCAGACATTGTTGACCAAGCCCAAGCATGCCGTCACTGCACCAAGAAAGGTAAAAACCTAAAACCATTAATCCCCAAGACACAAGTCGGAAACTTACCACCACTTTCCGAACCTAACGAAGAAGTCCAAATGGACTTCGCGGGCCCAATACCATTTAAAGACAACGCCCTCTCCAATTACATATTAGTAACAGTAGATAGGTTATCTAGATACCCGCACGCAGAAGTTTTCAATGGCTGTGACTCAAAAACCGCAATTGAATATCTCGATAGCTTCTGTAAAGTACATGGAATCCCTAGGTCAATACGGTGTGATCAAGCACAAGCTTTCAAAGCCAGAGAATTCAAAATATACTGCAAATAATAAAAATATTAAATTAATACTCGCTCCAGCTGGAGACCACAGGGTAACCGGGATGGTAGAAAGGCTAATACAAACAATAAAGCGTAGACTCGCAGTTTTTGACACCAATTCCAAATGGACACAAACAACATTAAGCCAGAGAGTAGCAAATATAATAGAAAACATCAGATTAATCCCTAACGCAACCACTAAAACAAGCCCATTTGAGGCACACTTCGGACGCAAACCTAACACAGAAATTTCTAACATAATCACCAAACCGTCACACAAAAACTTAACATACAAAGAATTACGTGCGAATTGTTTAGACAAGAAAATCCTGAAACACGACGTACTCACCAACGAAGAGATGTGGCCCTACGACGGACTATCGGAAGACAACCTGGACATAGCATACAAGGAACCAGAAAACCCAACCCCCATCAGTATTGACAGCGACGAGTCCGACAACATGCCGCTCCGCCCTCGCTCCCCAAGTAAGATAACACCATCCGAAATTCATTTCACCATAGGTGTCAAAACAACAAAACTAGTAGTAAACAAACGTAATGTAGCAAAGAAAACAATCACGCGAAAAACAAAAGAACCTAGACCAACACTCGCACCACAATGGAACATAATTCCAAATGGAACCATAACAAAGTACACACCTCACACAATCACAGTTGACACGCCCTTAAGAAAAAACACAGTCATTAGAAAAAGTGACATTGCTATCGCAATAGAAACTATACCACGACTAATACACATGGTAGCTTGCAAAACTGTAGGTGAATATAAACGCAACCAAGAAAAAATAAGAAAATTCTGTTTAGAAGAAGCACGCAACAACGCACCAAGTTACCAACAAAAGAACCAAGGACCATCAACCGAGTCCATCTGGACCAAAGAGAAAGTCAAGAAACTAGCGCAGGCCAACCAACAACAACAACAAAGAACACCCAAAGGAAAAGCGTCCACGAAGCCAGCACCCCCACGCACGCCCAAAACAA